>NW_027151045.1:0-471506 GCF_018691715.1 Phytophthora cinnamomi
TATGGGGTTACGCATTGCTCTACGTCGATGAAGACCCCCGGACTACGTGTGCAAGCTGAAGCAGTCATTGTACGGGTTGAAGCAGTCGCCGCGCATGTGGAACAAGACCATCGACGAGTTCGCTGAAGCTGGGGTTCACCGCGAGTCCGACCATTGCGTCTACGTGAAACGCGACGGACACAGCATGATCTTCGTGGTCATCTACGTGGACGACCTGATCCTGGCCAGCAACGACGACGAGCTGATGGAGTCGACCAAGCGCGCACTCAGCAAACGGTTGAAATGACAGACCTCGGCGAGCTTACGTACTTCCTCGGCATGGAGATCAAGAACGACTTGAGTCCGGCAAGGTGACGATGCGGCAGACCAAGTTTCTCAAGTCGATCCTGAGCAAGTTCGGCATGCAGGACAGCAAACCCGTGAAGACGCCGCAGGATCCAGGACTTAAGTTGACCAAGAACATGTGCGATGGCTGCAAGCATGAAGACACGATGAAGAACGTGCCGTATCGGAGTGCTGTCGGCGCGTTGATGTACCTGATGGTGGCGACGCGTCCGGACCTGGCTGCTGCAGTAGGCGTGCTGAGTCAGTTCGCCGCCGACCCTCCCCACACTGGCAAGCCTCAAGCGTGTGCTCGGTATCTGCAAGCCACGCCACGCATGGCATCGAGTTCTCGAAGGTGACGGCTGCGGAGTTGTGGCTACTCGGACGCAGACTGGGCTGGTGAACGAATCGAGAAGAAGTAACAAGCGGCTATCATGATGAACGGCGGGTGCATCAGCTGGAGGAGCAAGAAGCGGACGGTGGCGCTGTCATCTACAGAGGCGGAGTACATGGCGCTGTCAGAGGCGACGCAGGAGGCGGTGTGGCTCAAGGTGTTTCTGCGCGAGCTCGGCGAAATGGCAAGCGATGAAGCAATCAAGATCTACGAGGACAACCAAGGTCCATCGCGTTGGCAAGAACCCGAGTTCCACAAGCGCCAAGCAATCGATCTCGCCACTTCGTGCGTGAGAAGGTGGAAGACGGTCAGTGGTGTGTTGGAGTACTGCTCGACGAAGGACATGCTGGCCGACATCATGACGAAGGCGATCACTTGTGCAGTTCGAAGTTCTGCGACACAAGCTGGGATCCAAGGTGCAGCCGACGTCGAGTCGCGCGGGAATGTTGTCAAGGGATCGCCTCGACCAGCTGCGGTGTACCAGTAAGTGCGTGACCTTCACTCAGTGGTGCCGCCATCATTCGTGTGATGATGGGACGAGGATTACGGGACGCTGATGATGGGACGAGGATTACAGGACGCTGATGATGGGACGCGTGGGTACAAGATTGTGGGTACAGGATGGGCATCTACGTGGCACTCGCTGATTGGCTGAAGGACCTTCTATCCAGTTAGAATCCAGTAGAGTGTATCCAGCAGGAATATCCAGTAGGCTTAGAGGTAGCACGCAGTTCGCGAACTAAGGACCTAAATCAATCACTTTGCATTCCTGACATCAGTGCTCAAACGACGTCCTTTGAGCGTATCAGTGCGACAGTTTCGCCGACCTGTTCGCAGATCAGAATCCCGACAGATGCGCTGGCTTCGTCCGATGAGCAGCAGCACAAATGACCAGCGACTCTTCTCCATGTGGTGCAAGGTAGTGGAGGAACTGAACGGCTTTTCGAAAGCGCGTCAGCGGAAGAGCCATTTTTGTTGGCACATTATGACATTGGGCTCTTGGATGATGTCGGCATTTCGCACCCGTCACCATGCCACTTGAGACCATCTTCCGAAGAACGTACATTCGGGCATCAACGCGCATGAAGATCCACGCGTTGACGACGCTTGGCCGAATAAGCGGCAGTTGGGGACTCGGTAGATGCCGTCGATCAGTCACGACTTTCTTCGACTTCTTCGGATGTCGATTTAGCATTTCAAACACCGTTCTCGACTCGGTTGTATCTGCGGCAGCAGATTCTTGTTCATGCTTGGACGTGTGATCTTGAATCGGATGTCGCGCCTTGCCGTTAAGCAGCGGCGTTAAATTACTCAATCCGACTATGTTTTGCGTTGCCGTTGGCGACCGTGAGTTCATTCGTCGCACACGATGTTCAAACTTGGCCTTGTCGTTTCAGATGTGGTGCATGCCATTACCTAGCTCTTGAAATTGCTGGTCCCGGAGACTCACACTCATAGAGACGCGAACGCGACGCAGTCGTCATCGCTGTCGTCACGCCACTGGACGTTGTTCGCACCGCGACCAGACCGGCCACGTTGCACCTCGATTCTCTTCCTTCTGCTTGGTCCAGCACTTTTCCACGACGGCCCCGATTTTCGCAGTACGTGCAGTGGCGACTTTCACGCTCGGCATTGCCCTCGCAGCGTCTTCAATCTTCACCTGAGCCGTCTTCTCGCCTGCCGCTTGATGTGCTCATTCGTGAGCACCTTGATCACATCTTGAGTGCGCAGCTCTGCGTTGCTCATCTCCAGTGAGAACGACGTTCTCGAAACTCTTGGGCAGACTCCTGAGCAAGCAGATCGACGTCTTCATCCTCCATCTTGGCGCCGATGTTGCGAGCTTGGCGCTGATGTTGAGGACTTCATTAATGATGAAGCACATTGCCGCCTTCTGCCATCTCTCCATGCTGAAGAGCTGGCGCTTCAGGTAGATGCGTCCAGCCTTCTGCGACCGTAGAGAGGAAAGTCGCGTCCAGGCCACCCACGCTTCCTCGCAGTCGTCGACCACATGATGGTAGTCAGCATCCATGTGGAGCAACATCAGGCCGAACGCGATGTTGCTCGACTTGACGTAGTCGTCCTGGCCTCCGTGTCCGCGAAGCTTGGTTTCGCTCTCGCGGTTCACGACGCCCATACCGACTGGTCAGGAACACGCCACGCATGTAGCGGTTCCACGTGGCGTAGTTGTCGCCGTTGAACTTGTCGATGGAGATCTTGCGTCTTGGACAGAGGACATGGTGCTTGGGCTCATAACCTGAAGAAGGTCGTAGTTGATCTTGATTCTGGTTCACTGGTCGTTGACACCGCCGAGGCTTGGGGCGAGGCGAGGAAGGTCACTTGGGGGTTGAATCGAAATTCAGAAGTGATTGATTGTTGAGGCTTCCCAGGCTAGTGCTAAAGACACGCGGCCGTGCGTCCTATCAACTAGTGCGTCTAATCAACCATCATTCTACACTACTCGTCCAATCAACCTACTCGTCTAATCAACGTGTGGTCGTATTGGACCGGTTCGGTTAACCAGTTCGGGTACCTCGGAACTGGTACAGTGTACCAAGGTTCAGTACCCTGCAACAATCAAGCGGCAGGGCGAGAAGACGGCTCAGGTGAAGATTGAAGACGCTGCGAGGGCCTTCAATGCCGAGCGTGAAAGTCGCCACTGCACGTACTGCGGAAAATCGGGGCACGTCATGGAAAAGCGCTGGACCAAGCAGAGGAGGAGAATCGAGGTGCACGACGGCGGTCTGGTCGCGGTGCGAACAACGTCCAGTGGCGTGACGACAGCGATGACGACTGCGTCGCGTTCGCGGTCTCTATGGAGTGTGAGTCCTCGACCAACAAGTTTCAAGGTTCTGGCGATCGATCTGGTGCCACGCACCACATCTGCAACGTCTAACGCCAAGTTTGACATCAGCGTGCGACGAAGGTAAACTCACGGTCCCATCGGCAACACGGCCAAGATCATGGGAGTCGGGACGGTGGTGCACGGGTCACTTTGCCCAACGGCAAGGAGCGCGACATCCGCATTCAAGATGCACTCTTTACGTCCTGCAATGAACAAGAACCTGCTGGTGCCGCAGATCAACCGGAAGCGACTGTTGCAGTGGTGCGATGGTGCCGAATGCACGGCACAGAAGAAGGGTCGTGGCTTCCCGGACCTGATCGACGCCTCTACCGCCCGTCCCTAAGCTGCGCTGCGAATTCGGTGTCCAAGGCGTCGGTCAACGCGGTGGATCTTCATGCGCGTTTGGGTCATGCGCCGAATGAGCTCTTCGGAAGATGCATGGCGGCATGGTGACTGGTGCGAAAATGCCGACATCACGTCGAAGAAGTCAACGTCGGGTGCCAACAAGGAAAAATAGTCAAAAGCCCCAAGCAACCGAACAAGCGCAAGTACAAGCCGTTCGAGTTCCTCCACTTCGACATTTGCGCCGGAGGAGAGAGTCGCTGGTGGCAGCCGCTATTGCTGCTCATCACGGACGAAGCCAGCGGTGCATGTCGGGATTCTGTCTGCGAGCCAGGTCGGAGAGTGAAGGCGCTTGCGCCGATTCATCACCAAGGTGGAGAAGCAATTCGATGCCAGGGTGAAGTTCGTGCGCCGCAGATGCGGCAAGGTGTCGCGACCAATTCGCTCTGGCGTACTACGAGACCACGGCATCGAAGGTGCAGCCCATTCCCGATGCGCACCAAAACGAACGCGACGACGCTGAACGCGCCAACCGAACCATCGTGACCATCGGCCGCAGCATGCTTCACTACGCCGGGTTGGACAAGACGTTCTGGGCGGAAGCAGCGATGACGGCGATTTACATCAAGAATCGTCTGCCTGTTGCAGGGTACTGAACCTTGGTACACTGTACCAGTTCCGAGGTACCCGAACCGGTTAACCGAACCGGTCCAATACGACCACACGTTGATTAGACGAGTAGGTTGATTGGACGAGTAGTGTAGAATGATGGTTGATTAGACGCACTAGTTGATAGGACGCACGGCCGCGCGTCTTTAGCACTAGCCTAGGTGTAAGCTCCAACAATCCAATCACTTCTGAATTTCGATTCAACCCCTGCGATGACCTTCCTCGCCGCCCCAAGCCTCGGCGGTGTCTACGACCAAGTCACCAGTGCAAGATCCAACTACGACCTTCTTCAGGTTATGAGCCCAAGCACCATGTCCTCTGTCCAAGACACCAAGATCTCCATCGACAAGTTCAACGGCGACAACTACGCCACGTGGAACCGCTACATGCGTGGCGTGTTCCTGACCAAGTCGGTGTGGAGCGTCGTGAACCGCGACGAAACCAAGCTTCGCGGACACGAGGGCTGCGACGACTACGTCAAGTCGAGCAACATCGCGTTCGGCCTGATGTTGCTCCACATGGATGCTGACTACCATCATGTGGTCGACGACTGCGAGGAAGCGGTGGCCTGGACGCGACTGCGTTCGCTCTACGGGGTCGCAGAAGGCTGGACGCATCTACCTGAAGCGCCAGTTCTTCAGCATGGAGATGGCAGAAGGCGGCAATGTGCTTCATCATTGCAATGAAGTCTCAACATCAGCGCCAAGCTCAGCAACATCGGCGCCAAGATGGAGGATGAAGACGTGGCGACCTGCTTGCCAGGAGTCTGCCCAAGAGTTTCGAGAACGTCGTTCTCAACTTGGAGATGAGCAACGCAGAGCTGCGCACTCAAGATGTGATCAAGGTGCTCACGAATGAGCACATCAAGCGGCAGGGCGAGAAGACGGCTCAGGTGAAGATTGAAGACGCTGCGAGGGCCTTCAATGCCGAGCGTGAAAGTCGCCACTGCACGTACTGCGGAAAATCGGGGCACGTCGTGGAAAAGTGCTGGACCAAGCAGAAGGAAGAGAATCGAGGTGCACGACGTGGCCGGTCTGGTCGCGGTGCGAACAACGTCCAGTGGCGTGACGACAGCGATGACGACTGCGTCGCGTTCGCGGTCTCTATGGAGTGTGGAGTCTCCAGGACCAACAAGTTTCAAGGCTCATGGGCGATCGACAGTGGTGCCACGCACCACATCTGCAACATTGTGGACAAGGTGTGCGACGAAGGTGAACTCACGGTCGCCAACGGCAACACGGCCAAGATCATGGGAGTCGGGACGGTGGTGCAGCGGGTCACTTTGCCCAACGGCAAGGAGCGCGACATCCGCATTCAAGATGCACTCTACGTCCCAAGCATGAACAAGAACCTGCTTTCGGTGCCGCAGATCAACCGAAGCGGACTGTTCAAGGTGGTGTTTGATGGTGCTGAAATGCACATCGCACAGAAGAAGTCGAAATCGTGGCTTCCGCGGACCTGATCGACGGCCTCTACTGGCTCCGAGTCCCAAGCTGCGCTGCGAATTCGGTGTCCAGGCGTCGGTCAACGGTGGATCTTCATGCGCGTTTGGGTCACGCGCCGAATGACGTTCTTCGGAAGATGGTCTTAGGCATGGTGACGGAAGTGAAAATGCCGACATCGTCGAAGAAGTCGCCAATGTCGTGGGTGCCAACAAGGGAAAATGGTGCAAAGCCCTTCCCAAGCAACCCCGAACAAGCGCAAGTACAAGCGTTCGAGTTCCTCCACTTCACCTGCGGCCCCATGGAAGAAGAGTCGCTGGGTGGCAGCCGCTGCCTGCTGCTCATCACGGACGAAGCCAGCGGCTGCATGTCGGGATTCTGTCTGCGAGCCAGGTCGGAGAGTGAAGGCTGCTTGCGCCGATTCATCACCAAGGTGGAGAAGCAATTCGATGCCAGGGTGAAGTTCGTGCGCCATGATGGCCAGGAGTTCGCGACCAATTCGCTCTGGCGTACTACGAGGACCACGGCATCGAAGTGCAGCCCACGGTTCGGTATGCGCACCAAACGAACGCGACGGCTGAACGCGCCAACCGAACCATCGTGACCATCGGCCGCAGCATGCTTCACTACGCTGGCTGACAAGACGTTCTGCGGAAGCAGCGATGACGGCGATTTACATCAAGAATCGTCTGCCGTCACCCGTCGCCCGACAAACTCCGTTCGAGATCACCCACAAGTCCAAGCCCAACGTCAAGCACATGCGGATCTTCGGGTGCAAGGCCTACGTTTTGACGCCGAAGGAGAAGCGACTCAAGTGGGACCCGAAAGCTCGTGAAGGAATTTTCATGGGTTACGAGGAGCGTGTTGTCAAGGGATCGCCTCGACCAGCTGCGGTGTACCAGTAAGGTACCGGTGTGACCTTCACTCAGTGGTGCCGCCATCATTCGTGTGATGATGGGACGAGGATTACGGGACGCTGATGATGGGACGAGGTACAGGACGCTGATGATGGGACGCGTGGGTACAAGATTGTGGGTACAGGATGGGCATCTACGTGGCACTCGCTGATTGGCTGAAGGACCTTCTATCCAGTTAGGAATCCAGTAGAGTGTATCCAGCAGGAATATCCAGTAGGCTTAGAGGTAGCACGCAGTTCGCGAACTAAGGACCTAAATCAATCCTTGCATTCGACATCAAGTGCTCAAACGACCTTCCTTTTGGTTATGGCCCCGTTTTCCTGCTGAAGACTCCGACTACGCTTTCGCCATGGACGCCGCCTCGACCACGACCTCTCGCATCAACAAGTTCGACGGAACCAACTTCCACACGTGGAAGTTCAAGATGGCGATGGTGCTCGAGGAACGAGACCTGTGGGAAGTGACAAGTGAGATCAGCTGGAGCACTGCGCCACTACGCTGGACCAAACGACGTTCAAGAGGAAGTCTCGCAAGGCGCTGGCGATCATCTGTCTCGCGATGGAAGATTCGCAGCTGCCGCTGGTGCGTTCGGCGAAGGATGCGTACGATGCATGGTCAAAACTGGAAGGACACTTCGAGAAGAAGAGTTTGGCCAACAAGCTCTTCCTTCGTCGACGTTTCTTCACGACGATGATGGCGGAAGGTGATGATGTGCTGGAGCACATCAACAAGATCAAGACTCTGCGAGCAGCTCGACGCAGTGGGCGCTCCGGTCAGCGAGATGACTTGGTGACACGCTTGGGAGTCTCAGCGAGTCGTACCAGTTCCTCATCACGGCGTTGAGTCGAGCCGACTCGCTGACGTGGAACTCGTGACGGCTCGGCTGCTGCATGAGGACATGAAGCGCAAGGAGCAAGGTGGCGGCGTCGACGGAGCCGCGCACGGTCAAGGCCAAGCGTTCATGACAAGCGACAACGGCAAGCGCAAGGGACGGCAGGCGACCGCCAACAGGCCAGCGCCTGCCACTACTGTGGGGAGCAAGGACATTGGATCGCAAGTGTCCTGTGCGAATCCGCGAGAACGCGGGCAGAGGCCGCAGCGAGCGAACGTCGCGCAGAGTGAGGACGACTCTGGCGACTTCTTCTCGGTTGGTGGTGGGAGCAACACCACCAAGTCGAATGAGTGTGGCTGGTCGACTCGGGTGCGACGCAGCACATGACCAGTTCCAAGAAGTTCATGAGGAACTACAAGAAGATCTCGCCGGTGGACGTGCATCTCGCGGACGACGGTGTGGTGCAAGCGATCGGGAGAGGCGACATCGTGATGAAGATGCAGACCCGCGCGGCGTCAAGAAGGGTGTGCTCACGAATGTGGCACATTCCCAAGTTGTCGCGCAACTGTTCTCCGTCGGCAGATTCACCAAGGACGTCGGGCCTGTGACGTTCGAGAGCGACGGGTGCTTCACGGAGACGAAGGGTCTCAAGTGGAAGCTCGGCGCTCGCGAAGGCAAAGGGCTGTTCAAGCTGAGCATGACACCGGTGATGCCTGACGAGGCCAATGTGGCAAGTTCGAAGGATCGCAAAGGGGACACCACGTCGTACCTCTGGCACCTTCGACTTGGTCACATTGGCCATGGCGGCTAGACGCATCGTCAGGCTACGGCTCTGGCATCGACATGACGTCGGTGAAGCAGTGGGAGCTGTGCGACGGATGCTCACTCGGCAAACAAACGCGAGTGAGCTACATGAAGGCGTCTCCAAACCGTGCGAAGCAAGTGCTGGAAGTGGTTCACAGCGATGTGTGCGGCCCCATGCAGACGTCTACGTTTGGTGGCAAGCGCTACTTCGTCACGTTCATCGACGACAAGTCGCACTTCTGTGTGGTGTACTTGATGCGGAACAAGTCGGAGGTGGCCGTCAAGTTCGCTGAGTTCGTTGCGTTGGCTGAAACGCAGACCGGCAAGCGTGAAAACGCTCCGGAGCGACAACGGTGGCGAGTACACTTCGCGCGAGATGGCCAAGTTCTGCAGCGACCGTGGTATCGTGCAGAAGTTCACGCCGCCGTACACGCCACAGCTGAACGGCGTGGCGGAACGGATGAACCGGACGTTGGTGGAGTGTGCGCGCTGCATGTTGGAGCATGCCGGGTTGTCGAAGGTTACTGGGGTGAAGCGGTGGTGACAGCCACGTTCCTCCGGAACCGGTGTCCGACACGCGCCATTAGCCACGACAAGTCGCCGCACCAAGTTTGGACGGGAAAGAAGCCACTGCTGGCGAACCTCAAGGTGTTTGGTTGCCACGCGTACGTGCTGGTCCCGAAGGTGAAGCGGTCCAAGTTTGACGCCCGGTCGGTGCGTTGCCGGTTCCTGGGGTACTCGGAGCACGAGAAAGCGTATCGGTTTGAAGAGATCGAGAGCGGTCGCGTGTTGGTGAGCCGCGACGCGCAGTTCATGGAAGACGTCTTCGACGGTGGGAGACGCAAGTATGCTACGAAGGAGGTGGTATTGGTCTTCCAGATGAAGATGATGAAGATGCCACGGATGAAGAGACTCCGTCCGAATCGGATAAGGACGGCAGTGAGGATGAGGCTGCGCGGATGAAGACTTCGAACCCGGCAGCAAGCGACACCCGCGGACGCAGTCACTAGAAGAAGCCGTGGAGGTGCCGAGGGCCAAGCGATATGCGCCGCAGAATGGACGTTCGACGCTGGATGAGATGTCTGCGGCGGCCCAAGAGAGTCAAGATTTTGAGGCTGCGTACGTCGTGGATTCAGTGGGAGAGATGCCGACTACGTTCAAGTCGGCGATGGAATCCAGCGACGCAGCCAAGTGGAAGGAAACATGCGACTCGGAGTACGACTCGCTGCTCAAGAACAAGACGTGGGAAGTGGTGCCACTGCCGAAGGGACGCAAGGCCATCGGCAACAGATGGGTGTTTCGCGTGAAGGAGAACCAGGCTGGAGAGGTCGAACGGTTCAAGGCGCGTCTGGTGGCCAAGGGTTCTCGCAGAGGTACGGCATCGACTACGACGAGACCTTCGCTCCAGTGGCCAAGTTCACGTCGATCCGGGCCGTGCTGAGTTTGGCCGCCAGTATGGTCTCAAGCTGCATCAGATGGATGTGAAGACGGCGTTCCTGAATGGCAGCTTGGACGAAGAGATCTACATGGTGCAACCGGACGGCTACGTCGATGAAGACCACCGGACTACGTGTGCAAGCTGAAGCAGTCATTGTACGGGTTGAAGCAGTCGCCGCGCATGTGGAACAAGACCATCGACGAGTTCATGCTGAAGCTGGGATTCACCAAGTGCGAGTCCGACCATTGCGTCTACGTGAAACGCGACGGACACAGCATGATCTTCGTGGTCATCTACGTGGACGACCTGATCCTGGCCAGCAACGACGACGAGCTGATGGAGTCGACCAAGCGCGCACTCAGCAAACGGTTCGAAATGACAGACCTCGGCGAGCTTACGTACTTCCTCGGCATGGAGATCAAGAACGACTTGGAGTCCGGCAAGGTGACGATGCGGCAGACCAAGTTTCTCAAGTCGATCCTGAGCAAGTTCGGCATGCAGGACAGCAAACCCGTGAAGACGCCGCAGGATCCAGGACTTAAGTTGACCAAGAACATGTGCGAGGGTGGCTGCAAGCATGAAGACACGATGAAGAACGTGCCGTATCGAGTGCTGTCGGCGCGTTGATGTACCTGATGGTGGCGACGCGTCCGGACCTGGCTGCTGCAGTAGGCGTGCTGAGTCAGTTCGCCGCCGACCCGTGTCCCACACACTGGCAAGCCCTCAAGCGTGTGCTCCGGTATCTGCAAGCCACGACCACGCATGGCATCGAGTTCTCGAAGGGTGACGGCTGCGGAGTTGTGTGTGGCTACTCGGACGCAGACTGGGCTGGTGACATCGAATCGAGAAGAAGTACAAGCGGCTACGCGTTCATGATGAACGGCGGGTGCATCAGCTGGAGGAGCAAGAAGCAGCGGACGGTGGCGCTGTCATCTACAGAGGCGGAGTACATGGCGCTGTCAGAGGCGACGCAGGAGGCGGTGTGGCTCAAGGTGTTTCTGCGCGAGCTCGGCGAAATGGCAAGCGATGAAGCAATCAAGATCTACGAGGACAACCAAGGCTCCATCGCGTTGGCCAAGAACCCGGAGTTCCACAAGCGCACCAAGCACATCGACATTCGCTACCACTTCGTGCGTGAGAAGGTGGAAGACGGTCAGGTGGTGTTGGAGTACTGCTCGACGAAGGACATGCTGGCCGACATCATGACGAAGGCGATCACTTCTGTGCAGTTCGAAGTTCTGCGACACAAGCTGGGGATCCAAGGTGCAGCCGACGTCGAGTCGCGTGGGAATGTTGTCAAGGGATCGCCTCGACCAGCTGCGGTGTACCAGTAAGGTACCGGTGTGACCTTCACTCAGTGGTGCCGCCATCATTCGTGTGATGATGGGACGAGGATTACGGGACGCTGATGATGGGACGCTGATGATGGGACGCGTGGGTACAAGATTGTGGGTACAGGATGGGCATCTACGTGGCACTCGCTGATTGGCTGAAGGACCTTCTATCCAGTTAGGAATCCAGTAGAGTGTATCCAGCAGGAATATCCAGTAGGCTTAGAGGTAGCACGCAGTTCGCGAACTAAGGACCTAAATCAATCACTTTGCATTCCGACATCAAGTGCTCAAACGACCTTTACTTTCTGTATCGAGTTTATGACATCGAGGCGGGGCAGGTGGTCATCTCTCGCGATGTCACATTCGATGAGTCAAGCTTCGACGACTCCAAGGCTGCTGATGGTGAAGAAGTCAACCGACTTACCGACGTTTTGCGACATGCAAGTCTCCGACGACTCCGGCACAAGGGTGTTCACGCAGGCGGGGAAGCGCAAATCGCGTCCGGACAACCAAGATCGCGACAATGTTCGGCGTCCTCGTCGCAGTGCTGGACTCGAAGAAGCAAGTGCGCCTGGACGCTCGGAAGATGAAGACCAACGTGAATCTACGGCGACGCAAGAAAATCGGAAGAAGACGATGAAGACGGCTCGACCCCACCCATGTTCTGGCGTGCAAGTGCGAATGCTGTGGAAGCAAGTGACAGCGCGGAGCCGAAGACGTTTCAAGAAGCTGTGAACGGACCAGACCAAGTCCAGTGGCGCAAGGCAATTCGCGCCGCCAAACTGCCCAACAACCAGCGCGCAGTCGGTACCAAGTGGGTGTTCAAGATCAAGCGCAACGCGGACGGATCCATCGAGAAGTTCAAGGCTCGGCTCGTCGCGAAAGGCTTCGTGCAGAAGTATGGCATCGACTACACCGAGACGTTTTCGCCCGTGGTCAAGTACGTCACGCTGCGAATGATCATTGCGGTTGCCAAGTACTTCGGATGGCCGATGGACCAGCTTGACGTGGTGACTGCGTTCCTGTACGGCTTGATGAAGGAGAAGGTGTTCTGCAGCGTGCCTGAAGGCGTGGAACTGGACGACGGTTTCGACTGCGTGGAACTGCTCAAGGCGATTTACGGACTCAAGCAAGCTTCGCGAGTTTGGAACGAGACCTTCGACGAGTATGTGCGCTCCATCGGTTTTCGCGTGTCAAGCTGCCTCTACATCAAGGTCGTCGATGGCGAATGCGTTCTGTTGCTGGTTTACGTGGACGACGTCTTGGTGACCGGAAGTTCGGCTGATATGATCGCGGAAGTCAAGCGCTAACTCAAGTTGCGGTTCGAGATGACCGACAGTGGCAAGTGCTCCTTCATCCTTGGGATTGAGGTGGTCGACAACGCGGATGGCAGTGTTACGCTGAGCCAGGCTCGCTACATCAACGACATCCTGGAGCGCTTCGGCACGCAAGACTGCAAACCCGCTGCAAGTCCGGTCGACATCAGCATGAAGCTGGTCTCAAGCGACGCCATGACCAAGTTGGACGCGCCATTTCGCGAGGCTGTCGGTGCACTCATGCACTTGATGACATCGACTCGCCCGGACATTGCGTTCGCAGTCGGCTACGTGTCACGCTTCATGGAGAACCCGCAAGTCGAGCACTGGATTGCGGTCAAGCGCATCTTCCGCTACCTTCAAGGGACCAAGTCGCACGGAATCCGCTTCTCGCCGGGCAAGGACATCGACTTTCAAGGTTACTCGGATGCCGACTGGGCTGGTGATCTTAGTGATCGCAAGTCTACGTCGGGCTACCTGTTCCAAGTCGCCGGCGGACCGATCTCGTGGGGTTCAAGAAGCAGTCAAGTGTGTCACTCTCGACAAGTGAGGCCGAGTACATCGCACTGAGTTTGGCGATTCAAGAAGGCAAGTGGGTGCACAAGCTGCTGTGCGAGATCCTGGTTGCTGCAGGCGGAGTCGCGCCCGAGTTGAAGATTTTCGAAGACAACCAGTCGTGCATCAAGATGACCAAGAACCCGTCAACCATGGCCGCGCCAAGCACATCGACATCAAGTACCATCACATCCGCGACGAAGTCAAGCGCGGCGAAGTGATCGTCGAGTACTGCGAGACTGCCACCATGCTGGCCGACATCATGACCAAGGGACTTGCCGGACCACGCCACAAGGACTTGACGGCTGCGCTCGGCGTTCACGCGTGTTCGCATTGAGGGGCGTGTTGCAGGGTACTGAACCTGGTACACTGTACCAGTTCCGAGGTACCCGAACCGGTTAATGAACCGGTCCAATACGACCACACGTTGATTAGACGAGTAGGTTGATTGGACGAGTAGTGTAGAATGATGGTTGATTAGACGCACTAGTTGATAGGACGCACGGCCGCGTGTCTTTAGCACTAGCCTAGGGTGTAAGCTCCAACAATCCAATCACTTCTGAATTTCGATTCAACCCCCCAAGTGACCTTCCTCGCCTCGCCCCAAGCCTCGGCGGTGTCTACGACCAAGTCAACCAGTGCAAGACCCAACTACGACCTTCTTCAAAGTCCAAGCCCAACGTCAAGCACATGCGGATCTTCGGGTGCAAGGCCTACGTTTTGACGCCGAAGGAGAAGCGACTCAAGTGGGACCCGAAAGCTCGTGAAGGAATTTTCATGGGTTACGAGGAGCGTTCCAAGGCGTATCGAGTTTATGACATCGAGGCGGGGCAGGTGGTCATCTCTCGCGATGTCACATTCGATGAGTCAAGCTTCGACGACTCCAAGGCTGCTGATGGGGAAGAAGTCAACCGCCTCACCGACGTTTTCGACGACATGCAAGTCTCCGACGACTCCGGCACAAGGGTGTTCACGCAGGCGGGGAAGCGCAAATCGCGTCCGGACATCCAAGATCGCGACAACGTTCGACGTCCTCGTCGCAGTGCTGGACTCGAAGAAGCAAGTGCGCCTGGACGCTCGGAAGACGAAGACCAACGTGAATCTACGGCGGCGCAAGAAGAAAAATCGGAAGAAGACGATGAAGACGGCTCGACCCCACCCATGTTCTGGCGTGCAAGTGCGAATGCTGTGGAAGCAAGTGACAGCGCGGAGCCGAAGACGTTTCAAGAAGCTGTGAACGGACCAGACCAAGTCCAGTGGCGCAAGGCAATTCGCGCCGAACTCAAGTCAATGCGGCTGCGAGGTGTTTTCCGCGCCGCCAAACTGCCCAACAACCAGCGCGCAGTCGGTACCAAGTGGGTGTTCAAGATCAAGCGCAACGCGGACGGATCGATCGAGAAGTTCAAGGCTCGGCTCGTCGCGAAAGGCTTCGTGCAGAAGTACGGCATCGACTACACCGAGACGTTTTCGCCCGTGGTCAAGTACGTCACGCTGCGAATGAGGATTGCGGTTGCCAAGTACTGGATGGCCGATGGACCAGCTCGACGTGGTGACTGCGTTCCTGTACGGCTTGATGAAGGAGAAGGTGTTCTGCAGCGTGCCTGAAGGCGTGGAACTGGACGACGGTTTCGACTGCGTGGAACTGCTCAAGGCGATTTACGGACTCAAGCAAGCTTCGCGCGTATGGAACGAGACCTTCGACGAGTATGTGCGCTCCATCGGTTTTCGCGTGTCAAGCTACGACCCGCCTCACATCAAGGTCGTCGACGGCGAATGCGTTCTGCTGCTGGTCTACGTGGACGACGTCTTGGTGACCGGAAGTTCAGCTGATATGATCGCGGAAGCCAAGCGCCAACTCAAGTCGCGGTTCGAGATGACCGACAGTGGCAAGTGCTCCTTCATCCTCGGGATCGAGGTGGTCGACAACGCGGATGGCAGTGTTACGCTGAGCCAAGCTCGCTACATCAACGACATCCTGGAGCGCTTCGGCATGCAAGACTGCAAACCCGCTGCAAGTCCGGTCGACATCAGCATGAAGCTGGTCTCAAGCGACGCCATGACCAAGTTGGACGCGCCATTTCGCGAGGCTGTCGGTGCACTCATGCACTTGATGACATCGACTCGCCCGGACATTGCGTTCGCTGTCGGCTACGTGTCACGCTTCATGGAGAACCCGCAAGTCGAGCACTGGATTGCGGTCAAGCGCATCTTCCGCTACCTTCAAGGGACCAAGTCACACGGAATCCGCTTCTCGCCGGGCAAGGACATCGACTTTCAAGGTTACTCGGATGCCGACTGGGCTGGTGATCTTAGTGATCGCAAGTCTACGTCGGGCTACCTGTTCCAAGTCGCCGGCGGACCGATCTCATGGGGTTCCAAGAAGCAGTCAAGTGTGTCGCTCTCGACAAGCGAGGCCGAATACATCGCACTGAGTTTGGCGATTCAAGAAGGCAAGTGGGTGCACAAGCTGCTGTGCGAGATCCTGGTTGCTGCAGGCGGAGTCACGCCCGAGTTGAAGATTTTCGAAGACAACCAGTCGTGCATCAAGATGACCAAGAACCCCGTCAACCATGGCCGCGCCAAGCACATCGACATCAAGTACCATCACATCCGCGACGAAGTCAAGCGCGGCGAAGTGATCGTCGAGTACTGCGAGACTGCCACCATGCTGACCGACATCATGACCAAGGGTTTGCAGCATTCAATCAGATTAGGGGTCAATGTGGTTCATTTGGTTGAGGTCAAAGGCATGAAGATGCCTTGCCTTGCTTGAGAGGCAAGGTGCCGAGTGGCAACCCCTATCAGGGATGGTGGGTGGGTTGAATTCCTACAACTACGCCGATATGGCAGACGTGGTGCTGGACGCAACGCTGGTGAAACGCCCACAGCACTTGTACGGCGGCGCGGTCGTGAGGGCTTGATTCCCGCGTCGACGTAACTCCAAATGAACCACGACAGGAAGGGGGGCCAAGATTCCTGGTCCAGGATCGGCATTGGCCAGCCCACCTACCCATTTTCTGCACAACTAGATGTTGGGTCTTCAATTTGAGGACTTGGTCGTAATGTCTTCATTCTGCTTCAAAACATCTTTTCCCCAGCTTCGTCCGCTTGCTCATTCCGCCTTGCTTCAACACTGCACTCACTTCGCGTGGAAAACTACCTTTGCAGCATTCAATCAGATTAGGGTCAATGTGGTTCATTTGGTTGAGGTCAAAGGCATGAAGATGCCTTGCCTTGCTTGAGAGGCAAGGTGCCGAGTGGCAACCCCGAAATGGCCATATCCAAATGACCTACATTGACCTCGTTGAATCTGACCGGGACTAAGTAGGTATACTGATTGTGCTCGAGGCCGATAGGCGTATCGAGTGCTCGACTGTATGGTCGAGCGGAGCGTAAGCTCGAAGGCATTACGGCAGCGTCAGGGCCGCTCACCAGGTGTACCGAGTGCTCGACTGTATGGTCGAGCGGGCGTAAGCTCGAAGGCATTACCGGCAGCGTCAGGGCCGCTCACCAGGTGTACCGAGTGCTCGACTGTATGGTCGAGCGGAGCGTAAGCTCGAAGGCATTACCGGCAGCGTCAGGGCCGCTCACCAGGTGTACCGAGTGCTCGACTGTATGGTCGAGCGGAGCGTAAGCTCGAAGGCATTACCGGCAGCGTCAGGGCCGCTCACCAGGTGTACCGAGTGCTCGACTGTATGGTCGAGCGGAGCGTAAGCTCGAAGGCATTACCGGCAGCGTCAGGGCCGCTCACCAGGTGTACCGAGTGCTCGACTGTATGGTCGAGCGGAGCGTAAGCTCGAAGGCATTACTCGGCAGCGTCAGGGCCGCTCACCAGGTGTACCGAGTGCTCGACTGTATGGTCGGGCGGAGCGTATGCTCGAAGGCATTACCCGGCAGTGTCAGGGCCGCTCACCAGGCAAACCGAAAACTGGTTGTTGCGCGCTTTGGTTGTCGTCGGTGGAGTGTTGCGGCCACGTATCCAATGGCTGGGTGCTTGTGTGGAGAAGTGAGAAGCCCCCGAAGAAATGTAAATCGAGCTTCGTAGTGGGTGTACCGCACCGTGCGCATAAATGACGGAGAAGGACTTCCCGACATTGTACTTGGTCATGGCGCCGACGTTCCAGTTTCCCGTCTCTCAGCTTGCTGGCGTCGCGGACCATGACATGGATCTGAGCGTTGTACTGCTTCTGGTGCTTCTGGTGCTTCTAGTGCTTCTTCTGGTGCTTCTTCCGGTGCGCTTTCTTGTGCGTCTTCTTGTGCTTCGTTTGGCGCTTCGTCTTGTGCTTGGTTTGCGAGTTGCCGCACGACCAGCCGACCGTGACGTGGTCCACGGAGCCCTCCTTGAGCGTGCAAGCCGAGACGTCATCCGCACGGTCCGTCGTCACCTTGGGGACCAACATGGAACCGCGCCGAAACCAGTGGCACGGCTCTATGCCGAGCTCCAAACGAAAGCATCCGTGCCTTGGGAACATCCACCAGGAAGCAGAGCGAGGACGTAGCGGCCACCGCGGCGTCCACCACCACCAGCTCGCTCCCGTGCCGTGCGTGATTCAGCAGGATAGACGAGAGCACGTAGCGATGGGCTCCGCTTGCCTCCTACAACTACGCCGATATGGCAGACGTGGTGCTGGACGCAACGCTGGTGAAACGCCCACAGCACTTGTACGGCGGCGCGGTCGTGAGGGCTTGATTCCCGCGTCGACGTAACTCCAAATGAACCACGACAGGAAGGGGGGCCAAGATTCCTGGTCCAGGATCGGCATTGGCCAGCCCACCTACCCATTTTCTGCACAACTAGATGTTGGGTCTTCAATTTGAGGACTTGGTCGTAATGTCTTCATTCTGCTTCAAAACATCTTTTCCCCAGCTTCGTCCGCTTGCTCATTCCGCCTTGCTTCAACACTGCACTCACTTCGCGTGGAAAACTACCTTTGCAGCATTCAATCAGATTAGGGGTCAATGTGGTTCATTTGGTTGAGGTCAAAGGCATGAAGATGCCTTGCCTTGCTTGAGAGGCAAGGTGCCGAGTGGCAACCCCCGAAATGGCCATATCCAAATGACCTACATTGACCTCGTTGAATCTGACCCAACTAAGTAGGTATACTGATTGTGCTCGAGGCCGATAGGCGTACCGAGTGCTCGACTGTATGGTCGAGCGGAGCGTAAGCTCGAAGGCATTACGGCAGCGTCAGAGCCGCTCACCAGGTGTACCGAGTGCTCGACTGTATGGTCGAGCGGAGCGTAAGCTCGAAGGCATTACCCGGCAGCGTCAGGGCCGCTCACCAGGTGTACCGAGTGCTCGACTGTATGGTCGAGCGGAGCGTAAGCTCGAAGGCATTACCGGCAGCGTCAGGGCCGCTCACCAGGTGTACCGAGTGCTCGACTGTATGGTCGAGCGGAGCGCTCGAAGGCATTACTCGGCAGCGTCAGGGCCGCTCACCAGGTGTACCGAGTGCTCGACTGTATGGTCGGGCGGAGCGTATGCTCGAAGGCATTACCCGGCAGTGTCAGGGCCGCTCACCAGGCAAACCGAAAACTGGTTGTTGCGCGCTTTGGTTGTCGTCGGTGGAGTGTTGCGGCCACGTATCCAATGGCTGGGTGCTTGTGTGGAGAAGTGAGAAGCCCCCGAAGAAATGTAAATCGAGCTTCGTAGTGGGTGTACCGCACCGTGCGCATAAATGACGGAGAAGGACTTCCCGACATTGTACTTGGTCATGGCGCCGACGTTCCAGTTTCCCGTCTCTCAGCTTGCTGGCGTCGCGGACCATGACATGGATCTGAGCGTTGTACTGCTTCTGGTGCTTCTGGTGCTTCTAGTGCTTCTTCTGGTGCTTCTTCCGGTGCGCTTTCTTGTGCGTCTTCTTGTGCTTCGTTTGGCGCTTCGTCTTGTGCTTGGTTTGCGAGTTGCCGCACGACCAGCCGACCGTGACGTGGTCCACGGAGCCCTCCTTGAGCGTGCAAGCCGAGACGTCATCCGCACGGTCCGTCGTCACCTTGGGGACCAACATGGAACCGCGCCGAAACCAGTGGCACGGCTCTATGCCGAGCTCCAAACGAAAGCATCCGTGCCTTGGGAACATCCACCAGGAAGCAGAGCGAGGACGTAGCGGCCACCGCGGCGTCCACCACCACCAGCTCGCTCCCGTGCCGTGCGTGATTCAGCAGGATAGACGAGAGCACGTAGCGATGGGCTCCGCTTGCCTCCTACAACTACGCCGATATGGCAGACGTGGTGCTGGACGCAACGCTGGTGAAACGCCCACAGCACTTGTACGGCGGCGCGGTCGTGAGGGCTTGATTCCCGCGTCGACGTAACTCCAAATGAACCACGACAGGAAGGGGGGCCAAGATTCCTGGTCCAGGATCGGCATTGGCCAGCCCACCTACCCATTTTCTGCACAACTAGATGTTGGGTCTTCAATTTGAGGACTTGGTCGTAATGTCTTCATTCTGCTTCAAAACATCTTTTCCCCAGCTTCGTCCGCTTGCTCATTCCGCCTTGCTTCAACACTGCACTCACTTCGCGTGGAAAACTACCACTTGCCGGACCACGCCACAAGGACTTGACGGCTGTGCTCGGCGTTCACGCGTGTTCGCATTGAGGGGGCGTGTTGCAGGGTACTGAACCTTGGTACACTGTACCAGTTCCGAGGTACCCGAACCGGTTAACCGAACCGGTCCAATACGACCACACGTTGATTAGACGAGTAGGTTGATTGGACGAGTAGTGTAGAATGATGGTTGATTAGACGCACTAGTTGATAGGACGCACGGCCGCGTGTCTTTAGCACTAGCCTAGGGTGTAAGCTCCAACAATCCAATCACTTCTGAATTTCGATTCAACCCCCCAAGTGACCTTCCTCGCCTCGCCCCAAGCCTCGGCGGTGTCTACGACCAAGTCAACCAGTGCAAGATCCCAGTACGACCTTCTTCAGGTGCTGAAATGCACATCGCACAGAAGAAGTCGAAGAAAATCGTGGCTTCCGCGGACCTGATCGACGGCCTCTACTGGCTCCGAGTCCCAAGCTGCGCTGCGAATTCGGTGTCCAAGGCGTTGGTCAACGCGGTGGATCTTCATGCGCGTTTGGGTCACGCACCGAATGACGTTCTTCGGAAGATGGTCTCAAGTGGCATGGTGACGGGTGCGAAAATGCCGACATCGTCGAAGAAGTCAAACCAATGTCGTGGGTGCCAACAAGGGAAAATGGTGCAAAAGCCCTTCCCGAGCAACCCGAACAAGCGCAAGTACAAGCCGTTCGAGTTCCTCCACTTCGACATTTGCGGCCCCATGGAGGAAGAGTCGCTGGGTGGCAGCCGCTACTTGCTGCTCATCACGGACGAAGCCAGCGGCTGCATGTCGGGATTCTGTCTGCGAGCCAGGTCGGAGAGTGAAGGCTGCTTGCGCCGATTCATCACCAAGGTGGAGAAGCAATTCGATGCCAGGGTGAAGTTCGTGCGCCATGACGGAGCCAAGGAGTTCGCGACCAATTCGCTCTTGGCGTACTACGAAGACCACGGCATCGAAGTGCAGCCCACGGTTCGGTATGCGCACCAAACGAACGCGACGGCTGAACGCGCCAACCGAACCATCGTGACCATCGGCCGCAGCATGCTTCATTACGCTGGGTTGGACAAGACGTTCTGGGCGGAAGCAGCGATAACGGCAATTTACATCAAGAATCGTCTGCCGTCACCCAAGTCGCCCGACAAAACCCCGTTCGAGATCGTCTACAAGTCCAAGCCCAACGTCAAGCACATGCGGATCTTCGGGTGCAAGGCCTACGTTTTGACGCCGAAGGAGAAGCGACTCAAGTGGGACCCGAAAGCTCGTGAAGGAATTTTCATGGGTTACGAGGAGCGTTCCAAGGCGTATCGAGTTTATGACATCGAGGCGGGGCAGGTGGTCATCTCTCGCGATGTCACATTCGATGAGTCCAGCTTCGATGACTCCAAGGCTGCCGATGGTGAAGAAGTCAACCGACTTACCGACGTTTTCGACGACATGCAAGTCTCCGACGACTCCGGCACAAGGGTGTTCACGCAGGCGGGGAAGCGCAAATCGCGTCCGGACAACCAAGATCGCGACAATGTTCGGCGTCCTCGTCGCAGTGCTGGACTCGAAGAAGCAAGTGCGCCTGGACCCTCGGTTGACGAAGACCAACGTGAATCTACGCCGGCACAAGAAGAAAAATCGGAAGAAGACGATGAAGACGGCTCGACTCCACCCATGTTCTGGCGTGCAAGTGCGAATGCTGTGGAAGCAAGTGACAGCGCGGAGCCGAAGACGTTTCAAGAAGCTGTGAACGGACCAGACCAAGTCCAGTGGCGCAAGGCAATTCGCGCCGAACTCAAGTCAATGCGGCTGCGAGGTGTTTTCCGCGCCGCCAAACTGCCCAACAACCAGCGCGCAGTCGGTACCAAGTGGGTGTTCAAGATCAAGCGCAACGCGGACGGATCGATCGAGAAGTTCAAGGCTCGGCTCGTCGCGAAAGGCTTCGTGCAGAAGTACGGCATCGACTACACCGAGACGTTTTCGCCCGTGGTCAAGTACGTCACGCTGCGAATGATGATTGCGGTTGCCAAGTACTTCGGATGGCCGATGGACCAGCTCGACGTGGTGACTGCGTTCCTGTACGGCTTGATGAAGGAGAAGGTGTTCTGCAGCGTGCCTGAAGGCGTGGAACTGGACGACGGTTTCGACTGCGTGGAACTGCTCAAGGCGATTTACGGACTCAAGCAAGCTTCGCGCGTATGGAACGAGACCTTCGACGAGTACGTGCGCTCCATCGGTTTTCGCGTGTCAAGCTACGACCCCTGCCTCTATATCAAGGTCGTCGACGGCGAATGCGTTCTACTGCTGGTCTACGTGGACGACGTCTTGGTGACCGGAAGTTCGGCTGATATGATCGCGGAAGTCAAGCGCCAACTCAAGTCGCGGTTCGAGATGACCGACAGTGGCAAGTGCTCCTTCATCCTCGGGATCGAGGTGGTCGACAACGCGGATGGCAGTGTTACGCTGAGCCAAGCTCGCTACATCAACGACATCCTGGAGCGCTTCGGCATGCAAGACTGCAAACCCGCTGCAAGTCCGGTCGACATCAGCATGAAGCTAGTCTCAAGCGACGCCATGACCAAGTTGGACGCGCCATTTCGCGAGGCTGTCGGTGCACTCATGCACTTGATGACATCGACTCGCCCGGACATTGCGTTCGCTGTCGGCTACGTGTCACGCTTCATGGAGAACCCGCAAGTCGAGCACTGGATTGCGGTCAAGCGCATCTTCCGCTACCTTCAAGGGACCAAGTCGCACGGAATCCGTTTTTCGCCGGGCAAGGACATCGACTTTCAAGGTTACTCGGATGCCGACTGGGCTGGTGATCTTAGTGATCGCAAGTCTACGTCGGGCTACCTGTTCCAAGTCGCCGGCGGACCGATCTCATGGGGTTCCAAGAAGCAGTCAAGTGTGTCGCTCTCGACAAGCGAGGCCGAATACATCGCACTGAGTTTGGCGATTCAAGAAGGCAAGTGGGTGCACAAGCTGCTGTGCGAGATCCTGGTTGCTGCAGGCGGAGTCACGCCCGAGTTGAAGATTTTCGAAGACAACCAGTCGTGCATCAAGATGACCAAGAACTCTGTCAACCATGGCCGCGCCAAGCACATCGACATCAAGTACCATCACATCCGCGACGAAGTCAAACGCGGCGAAGTGATCGTCGAGTACTGCGAGACTGCCACCATGCTGGCCGACATCATGACCAAGGGACTTGCCGGACCACGCCACAAGGACTTGACGGCTGCGCTCGGCGTTCACGCGTGTTCGCATTGAGGGGGCGTGTTGCAGGGTACTGAACCTTGGTACACTGTACCAGTTCCGAGGTACCCGAACCGGTTAACCGAACCGGTCCAATACGACCACACGTTGATTAGACGAGTAGGTTGATTGGACGAACAGTGTAGAATGATGGTTGATTAGACGCACTAGTTGATAGGACGCACAAAAGGAAGGTCGTTTGAGCACTAGATGTCAGAATGCAAAGTGATTGATTTAGGTCCTTAGTTCGCGAACTGCGTGCTACCTCTAAGCCTACTGGATATTCCTGCTGGATACACTCTACTGGATTCCTAACTGGATAGAAGGTCCTTCAGCCAATCAGCGAGTGCCACGTTGATGCCCATCCTGTACCCACAATCTTGTACCCACGCGTCCCATCATCAGCGTCCCGTAATCCTCGTCCCATCATCAGCGTCCCGTAATCCTCGTCCCATCATCACACGAATGATGGCGGCACCACTGAGTGAAGGTCACACCGGTACCTTACTGGTACACCGCAGCTGGTCGAGGCGATCCCTTGACAACACTCCCACGCGACTCGACGTCGGCTGCACCTTGGATCCCCAGCTTGTGTCGCAGAACTTCGAACTGCACAGAAGTGATCGCCTTCGTCATGATGTCGGCCAGCATGTCCTTCGTCGAGCAGTACTCCAACACCACCTGACCGTCTTCCACCTTCTCACGCACGAAGTGGTAGCGAATGTCGATGTGCTTGGTGCGCTTGTGGAACTCCGGGTTCTTGGCCAACGCGATGGAGCCTTGGTTGTCCTCGTAGATCTTGATTGCTTCATCGCTTGCCATTTCGCCGAGCTCGCGCAGAAACACCTTGAGCCACACCGCCTCCTGCGTCGCCTCTGACAGCGCCATGTACTCCGCCTCTGTAGATGACAGCGCCACCGTCCGCTGCTTCTTGCTCCTCCAGCTGATGCACCCGCCGTTCATCATGAACGCGTAGCCGCTTGTACTTCTTCTCGATTCGATGTCACCAGCCCAGTCTGCGTCCGAGTAGCCACACACAACTCCGCAGCCGTCACCCTTCGAGAACTCGATGCCATGCGTGGGCGTGGCTTGCAGATACCGGAGCACACGCTTGAGGGCTTGCCAGTGTGTGGGACACGGGTCGGCGGCGAACTGACTCAGCACGCCTACTGCAGCAGCCAGGTCCGGACGCGTCGCCACCATCAGGTACATCAACGCGCCGACAGCACTCCGATACGGCACGTTCTTCATCGTGTCTTCATGCTTGCAGCCACCCTCGCACATGTTCTTGGTCAACTTAAGTCCTGGATCCTGCGGCGTCTTCACGGGTTTGCTGTCCTGCATGCCGAACTTGCTCAGGATCGACTTGAGAAACTTGGTCTGCCGCATCGTCACCTTGCCGGACTCCAAGTCGTTCTTGATCTCCATGCCGAGGAAGTACGTAAGCTCGCCGAGGTCTGTCATTTCGAACCGTTTGCTGAGTGCGCGCTTGGTCGACTCCATCAGCTCGTCGTCGTTGCTGGCCAGGATCAGGTCGTCCACGTAGATGACCACGAAGATCATGCTGTGTCCGTCGCGTTTCACGTAGACGCAATGGTCGGACTCGCACTTGGTGAACCCCAGCTTCAGCATGAACTCGTCGATGGTCTTGTTCCACATGCGCGGCGACTGCTTCAACCCGTACAATGACTGCTTCAGCTTGCACACGTAGTCCGGGTGGTCTTCATCGACGTAGCCGTCCGGTTGCACCATGTAGATCTCTTCGTCCAAGCCGCCATTCAGGAACGCCGTCTTCACATCCATCTGATGCAGCTTGAGACCATACTTGGCGGCCAAACTCAGCACGGCCCGGATCGACGTGAACTTGGCCACTGGAGCGAAGGTCTCGTCGTAGTCGATGCCGTACTTCTGCGAGAACCCTTGGCCACCAGACGCGCCTTGAACCGTTCGACCTCTCCAGCCTGGTTCTCCTTCACGCGAAACACCCATCTGTTGCCGATGGCCTTGCGTCCCTTCGGCAGTGGCACCACTTCCCACGTCTTGTTCTTGAGCAGCGAGTCGTACTCCGAGTCGCATGCTTCCTTCCACTTGGCTGCGTCGCTGGATTCCATCGCCGACTTGAACGTAGTCGGCATCTCTCCCACTGAATCCACGACGTACGCAGCCTCAAAATCTTGACTCTCTTGGGCCGCCGCAGACATCTCATCCAGCGTCGAACGTCCATTCTGCGGCGCATATCGCTTGGCCCTCGGCACCTCCACGGCTTCTTCTAGTGACTGCGTCCGCGGGTGTCGCTTGCTGCCGGGTTCGAAGTCTTCATCCCGCGCAGCCTCATCCTCACTGCCGTCCTCATCCGATTCGGACGGAGTCTCTTCATCCGTGGCATCTTCATCGTCTTCATCTGGAAGACCAATCACCACCTCCTTCGTAGCATACTTGCGTCTCCCACCGTCGAAGACGTCTTCCATGAACTGCGCGTCGCGACTCACCAACACGCGACCGCTCTCGATCTCTTCAAACCGATACGCTTTCTCGTGCTCCGAGTACCCCAGGAACCGGCAACGCACCGACCGGGCGTCAAACTTGGACCGCTTCGCCTTCGGGACCAGCACGTACGCGTGGCAACCAAACACCTTGAGGTTCGCCAGCAGTGGCTTCTTTCCCGTCCAAACTTGGTGCGGCGACTTGTCGTGGCTAATGGCGCGTGTCGGACACCGGTTCCGGAGGAACGTGGCTGTCACCACCGCTTCACCCCAGTAACCCTTCGACAACCCGGCATGCTCCAACATGCAGCGCGCACACTCCACCAACGTCCGGTTCATCCGTTCCGCCACGCCGTTCAGCTGTGGCGTGTACGGCGGCGTGAACTTCTGCACGATACCACGGTCGCTGCAGAACTTGGCCATCTCGCGCGAAGTGTACTCGCCACCGTTGTCGCTCCGGAGCGTTTTCACACGCTTGCCGGTCTGCGTTTCAGCCAACGCAACGAACTCAGCGAACTTGGCGGCCACCTCCGACTTGTTCCGCATCAAGTACACCACACAGAAGTGCGACTTGTCGTCGATGAACGTGACGAAGTAGCGCTTGCCACCAAACGTAGACGTCTGCATGGGGCCGCACACATCGCTGTGAACCACTTCCAGCACTTGCTTCGCACGGTTTGGAGACGACTTCATGTAGCTCACTCGCGTTTGCTTGCCGAGTGAGCATCCGTCGCACAGCTCCCACTGCTTCACCGACGTCATGTCGATGCCAGAGCCGTAGCCCTTCTTGACGATGGCGTCTAGACCGCCATGGCCAATGTGACCAAGTCGAAGGTGCCAGAGGTACGACGTGGTGTCCCCTTTGCGATCCTTCGAGCTTGCCACATTGGCCTCGTCAGGCATCACCGGTGTCATGCTCAGCTTGAACAGCCTTTGCCTTCGCGAGCGCCGAGCTTCCACTTGAGACCCTTCGTCTCCGTGAAGCACCCGTCGCTCTCGAACGTCACAGGCCCGACGTCCTTGGTGAATCTGCCGACGGAGAACAGGTTGCGCGACAACTTGGGAATGTGCCACATTCGTGAGCACACCCTTCTTGACGCCGCGCGGGGTCTGCATCTTCATCACGATGTCGCCTCTCCCGATCGCTTGCACCACACCGTCGTCCGCGAGATGCACGTCCACCGGCGAGATCTTCTTGTAGTTCCTCATGAACTTCTTGGAACTGGTCATGTGCTGCGTCGCACCCGAGTCGACCAGCCACACCTCATTCGACTTGGTGGTGTTGCTCCCACCACCAACCGAGAAGAGGAAGTCGCCAGAGTCGTCCTCACTCTGCGCGACGTTCGCTCGCTGCGGCCTCTGCTGCCTGCGTTCTCGCGGATTCGCACAGGACACTTGGCGATCCAATGTCCTTGCTCCCCACAGTAGTGGCAGGCGCTGGCCTTGTTGGCGGTCGCCTGCCGTCCCTGCGCTTGCCGTTGTCGCTTGTCATGAACGCTTGGCCTTGACCGTACGCGGCTCCGTCGACGCCGCCACCTTGCTCCTTGCGCTTCATGTCCTCATGCAGCAGCCGAGCCGTCACGAGTTCCCACGACAGCGAGTCGGCTCGACTCCAACGCCGTGATGAGGAACTGGTACGACTCGCTGAGACTCCCAAGAAGCGTGATCACCAAGTCATCCTCGCTGACCGGAGCGCCCACTGCGTCGAGCTGCTCCGCCAGAGTCTTGATCTTGTTGATGTGCTCCAGCACATCATCACCTTCCGCCATCATCGTCGTGAAGAAACGTCGACGAAGGAAGAGCTTGTTGGCCAAACTCTTCTTCTCGAAGTGTCCTTCCAGTTTTGACCATGCATCGTACGCATCCTTCGCCGACCGGACCAGCGGCAGCTGCGAATCTTCCATCGCGAGACAGATGATCGCCAGCGCCTTGCGAGACTTCCTCTTGAACGTCGTTTGGTCCAGCGTAGTGGCGCAGTGCTCCAGCTTGATCTCTCCACTTGTCACTTCCCACAGGTCTCGTTCCTCGAGCACCATCGCCATCTTGAACTTCCACGTGTGGAAGTTGGTTCCGTCGAACTTGTTGATGCGAGAGGTCGTGGTCGAGGCGGCGTCCATGGCGAAAGCGTAGTCGGAGTCTTCAGCAGGGAAAACGGGGCTTGGGCTCATAACCAAAAGGAAGGTCGTTTGAGCACTAGATGTCAGAATGCAAAGTGATTGATTTAGGTCCTTAGTTCGCGAACTGCGTGCTACCTCTAAGCCTACTGGATATTCCTGCTGGATACACTCTACTGGATTCCTAACTGGATAGAAGGTCCTTCAGCCAATCAGCGAGTGCCACGTAGATGCCCATCCTGTACCCACAATCTTGTACCCACGCGTCCCATCATCAGCGTCCCGTAATCCTCGTCCCATCATCAGCGTCCCGTAATCCTCGTCCCATCATCACACGAATGATGGCGGCACCACTGAGTGAAGGTCACACCGGTACCTTACTGGTACACCGCAGCTGGTCGAGGCGATCCCTTGACAACACGCACGGCCGCGTGTCTTTAGCACTAGCCTAGGGTGTAAGCTCCAACAATCCAATCACTTCTGAATTTCGATTCAACCCCCAAGTGACCTTCCTCGCCTCGCCCCAAGCCTCGGCGGTGTCTACGACCAAGTCTCCAAGTGCAAGATCCCAGTACGACCTTCTTCAACACTGGCAAGCCCTCAAGCGTGTGCTCCGGTATCTGCAAGCCACGCCCACACATGGCATCGAGTTCTCGAAGGGTGACGGCTGCGGAGTTGTGTGTGGCTACTCGGACGCAGACTGGGCTGGTGACATCGAATCGAGAAGAAGTACAAGCGGCTACGCGCTCATGATGAACGGCGGGTGCATCAGCTGGAGGAGCAAGAAGCAGCGGACGGTGGCGCTGTCATCTACAGAGGCGGAGTACATGGCGCTGTCAGAGGCGACGCAGGAGGCGGTGTGGCTCAAGGTGTTTCTGCGCGAGCTCGGCGAAATGGCAAGCGATGAAGCAATCAAGATCTACGAGGACAACCAAGGCTCCATCGCGTTGGCCAAGAACCCGGAGTTCCACAAGCGCACCAAGCACATCGACATTCGCTACCACTTCGTGCGTGAGAAGGTGGAAGACGGTCAGGTGGTGTTGGAGTACTGCTCGACGAAGGACATGCTGGCCGACATCATGACGAAGGCGATCACTTCTGTGCAGTTCGAAGTTCTGCGACACAAGCTGGGGATTCAAGGTGCAGCTGACGTCGAGTCGCGTGGGAATGTTGTCAAGGGATCGCCTCGACCAGCTGCGGTGTACCAGTAAGGTACCGGTGTGACCTTCACTCAGTGGTGCCGCCATCATTCGTGTGATGATGGGACGAGGATTACGGGACGCCGATGATGGGACGAGGATTACAGGACGCTGATGATGGGACGCGTAGGTACAGGATTGTGGGTACAGGATGGGCATCAACGTGGCACTCGCTGATTGGCTGAAGGACCTTCTATCCAGTTAGGAATCCAGTAGAGTGTATCCAGCAGGAATATCCAGTAGGCTTAGAGGTAGCAAGCAGTTCGCGAACTAAGGACCTAAATCAATCACTTTGCATTCTGACATCTAGTGCTCAAACGACCTTCCTTTTGTGACGGGTGCGAAAATGCCGACATCGTCCAAGAAGTCAAGCCAGTGTCGTGGGTGCCAACAAGGGAAAATGGTGCAAAAGCCCTTCCCGAGCAACCCGAACAAGCGCAAGTACAAGCCGTTCGAGTTCCTCCACTTCGACATCTGCGGGCCCATGGAAGAAGAGTCGCTGGGTGGCAGCCGCTACTTGCTGCTCATCACGGACGAAGCCAGCGGCTGCATGTCGGGATTCTGTCTGCGAGCCAGATCGGAGAGTGAAGGCTGCTTGCGCCGATTCAACACCAAGGTGGAGAAACAATTCGATGCCAGGGTGAAGTTCGTGCGTCATGACGGAGCCAAGGAGTTCGCGACCAATTCGCTCTTGGCGTACTACGAAGACCACGGCATCGAAGTGCAGCCCACGGTTCGGTATGCGCACCAAACGAACGCGACGGCTGAACGCGCCAACCGAACCATCGTGACCATCGGCCGCAGCATGCTTCATTACGCTGGGTTGGACAAGACGTTCTGGGCGGAAGCAGCGATAACGGCAATTTACATCAAGAATCGTCTGCCGTCACCCAAGTCGCCCGACAAAACCCCGTTCGAGATCGTCTACAAGTCCAAGCCCAACGTCAAGCACATGCGGATCTTCGGGTGCAAGGCCTACGTTTTGACGCCGAAGGAGAAGCGACTCAAGTGGGACCCGAAAGCTCGTGAAGGAATTTTCATGGGTTACGAGGAGCGTTCCAAGGCGTATCGAGTTTATGACATCGAGGCGGGGCAGGTGGTCATCTCTCGCGATGTCACATTCGATGAGTCAAGCTTCGACGACTCCAAGGCTGCCGATGGTGAAGAAGTCAACCGACTTACCGACGTTTTCGACGACATGCAAGTCTCCGACGACTCCGGCACAAGGGTGTTCACGCAGGCGGGGAAGCGCAAATCGCGTCCGGACAACCAAGATCGCGACAATGTTCGGCGTCCTCGTCGCAGTGCTGGACTCGAAGAAGCAAGTGCGCCTGGACCCTCGGTTGACGAAGACCAACGTGAATCTACGCCGGCACAAGAAGAAAAATCGGAAGAAGACGATGAAGACGGCTCGACTCCACCCATGTTCTGGCGTGCAAGTGCGAATGCTGTGGAAGCAAGTGACAGCGCGGAGCCGAAGACGTTTCAAGAAGCTGTGAACGGACCAGACCAAGTCCAGTGGCGCAAGGCAATTCGCGCCGAACTCAAGTCAATGCGGCTGCGAGGTGTTTTCCGCGCCGCCAAACTGCCCAACAACCAGCGCGCAGTCGGTACCAAGTGGGTGTTCAAGATCAAGCGCAACGCGGACGGATCGATCGAGAAGTTCAAGGCTCGGCTCGTCGCGAAAGGCTTCGTGCAGAAGTATGGCATCGACTACACCGAGACGTTTTCGCCCGTGGTCAAGTACGTCACGCTGCGAATGATGATTGCGGTTGCCAAGTACTTCGGATGGCCGATGGACCAGCTCGACGTGGTGACTGCGTTCCTATACGGCTTGATGAAGGAGAAGGTGTTCTGCAGCGTGCCTGAAGGCGTGGAACTGGACGACGGTTTCGACTGCGTGGAACTGCTCAAGGCGATTTACGGGCTCAAGCAAGCATCGCGGGTTTGGAACGAGACCTTCGACGAGTATGTGCGCTCCATCGGTTTTCACGTGTCAAGCTACGACCCGTGCCTCTACATCAAGGTCGTCGACGGCGAATGCGTTCTGCTGCTGGTCTACGTGGACGACGTCTTGGTGACCGGGAGCTCAGCGGAAATGATCGCGGAAGTCAAGCGCCAACTCAAGTCGCGGTTCGAGATGACCGACAGTGGCAAGTGTTCCTTCATCCTCGGGATCGAGGTGGTCGACAACGCGGATGGCAGTGTTACGCTGAGCCAAGCTCGCTACATCAACGACATCCTGGAGCGCTTCGGCATGCAAGACTGCAAACCCGCTGCAAGTCCGGTCGACATCAGCATGAAGCTGGTCTCAAGCGACGCCATGACCAAGTTGGACGCGCCATTTCGCGAGGCTGTCGGTGCACTCATGCACTTGATGACATCGACTCGCCCAGACATTGCGTTCGCTGTCGGCTACGTGTCACGCTTCATGGAGAACCCGCAAGTCGAGCACTGGATTGCGGTCAAGCGCATCTTCCGCTACCTTCAAGGGACCAAGTCGCACGGAATCCGTTTTTCGCCGGGCAAGGACATCGACTTTCAAGGTTACTCGGATGCCGACTGGGCTGGTGATCTTAGTGATCGCAAGTCTACGTCGGGCTACCTGTTCCAAGTCGCCGGCGGACCGATCTCATGGGGTTCCAAGAAGCAGTCAAGTGTGTCGCTCTCGACAAGTGAGGCCGAGTACATCGCACTGAGTTTGGCGATTCAAGAAGGCAAGTGGGTGCACAAGCTGCTGTGCGAGATCCTGGTTGCTGCAGGCGGAGTCACGCCCGAGTTGAAGATTTTCGAAGACAACCAGTCGTGCATCAAGATGACCAAGAACCCCGTCAACCATGGCCGCGCCAAGCACATCGACATCAAGTACCATCACATCCGCGACGAAGTCAAGCGCGGCGAAGTGATCGTCGAGTACTGCGAGACTGTCACCATGCTGGCCGACATCATGACCAAGGGACTTGCCGGACCACGCCACAAGGACTTGACGGCTGCGCTCGGCGTTCACGCGTGTTCGCATTGAGGGGGCGTGTTGCAGGGTACTGAACCTTGGTACACTGTACCAGTTCCGAGGTACCCGAACCGGTTAACCGAACCGGTCCAATACGACCACACGTTGATTAGACGAGTAGGTTGATTGGACGAGCAGTGTAGAATGATGGTTGATTAGACGCACTAGTTGATAGGACGCACGGCTGCGTGTCTTTAGCACTAGCCTAGGGTGTAAGCTCCAACAATCCAATCACTTCTGAATTTCGATTCAACCCCCCAAGTGACCTTCCTCGCCTCGCCCCAAGCCTCGGCGGTGTCAACGACCAAGTGAACCAGTGCAAGATCCCAGTACGACCTTCTTCAGCGCTGCATGTTGGAGCATGCCGGGTTGTCGAAGGGTTACTGGGGTGAAGCGGTGGTGACAGCCACGTTCCTCCGGAACCGGTGTCCGACACGCGCCATTAGCCACGACAAGTCGCCGCACCAAGTTTGGACGGGAAAGAAGCCCCTGCTGGCGAACCTCAAGGTATTTGGTTGCCACGCGTACGTGCTGGTCCCGAAGGTGAAGCGGTCCAAGTTTGACGCCCGGTCGGTACGTTGCCGGTTCCTGGGGTACTCGGAGCACGAGAAAGCGTATCGGTTTGAAGAGATCGAGAGCGGTCGCGTGTTGGTGAGCCGCGACGCGCAGTTCATGGAAGACGTCTTCGACGGTGGGAGACGCAAATATGCTACGATGGAGGTGGTGATTGGTCTTCCAGATGAAGATAATGAAGATGCCACGGATGAGGACGACAGTGAGGATGAGGCTGCGCGGAATGAAGACTTCGAACCCGGCAGCAAGCGACACCCGCGGACGCAGTCACTAGAAGAAGCCGTGGAGGTGCCGAGGGCCAAGCGATATGCGCCGCAGAATGGACGTTCGACGCTGGATGAGATGTCTGCGGCGGCCCAAGAGAGTCAAGATTTTGAGGCTGCGTACGTCGTGGATTCAGTGGGAGAGATGCCGACTACGTTCAAGTCGGCGATGGAATCCAGCGACGCAGCCAAGTGGAAGGAAGCATGCGACTCGGAGTACGACTCGCTGCTCAAGAACAAGACGTGGGAAGTGGTGCCACTGCCGAAGGGACGCAAGGCCATCGGCAACAGATGGGTGTTTCGCGTGAAGGAGAACCAGGCTGGAGAGGTCGAACGGTTCAAGGCGCGCCTGGTGGCCAAGGGGTTCTCACAGAAGTACGGCATCGACTACGACGAGACCTTCGCTCCAGTGGCCAAGTTCACGTCGATCCGGGCCGTGCTGAGTTTGGCCGCCAAGTATGGTCTCAAGCTGCATCAGATGGATGTGAAGACGGCGTTCCTGAATGGCGGCTTGGACGAAGAGATCTACATGGTGCAACCGGACGGCTACGTCGATGAAGACCACCCGGACTACGTGTGCAAGCTGAAGCAGTCATTGTACGGGTTGAAGCAGTCGCCGCGCATGTGGAACAAGACCATCGACGAGTTCATGCTGAAGCTGGGATTCACCAAGTGCGAGTCCGACCATTGCGTCTACGTGAAACGCGACGGACACAGCATGATCTTCGTGGTCATCTACGTGGACGACCTGATCCTGGCCAGCAACGACGACGAGCTGATGGAGTCGACCAAGCGCGCACTCAGCAAACGGTTCGAAATGACAGACCTCGGCGAGCTTACGTACTTCCTCGGCATGGAGATCAAGAACGACTTGGAGTCCGGCAAGGTGACGATGCGGCAGACCAAGTTTCTCAAGTCGATCCTGAGCAAGTTCGGCATGCAGGACAGCAAACCCGTGAAGACGCCGCAGGATCCAGGACTTAAGTTGACCAAGAACATGTGCGAGGGTGGCTGCAAGCATGAAGACACGATGAAGAACGTGCCGTATCGGAGTGCTGTCGGCGCGTTGATGTACCTGATGGTGGCGACGCGTCCGGACCTGGCTGCTGCAGTAGGCGTGCTGAGTCAGTTCGCCGCCGACCCGTGTCCCACACACTGGCAAGCCCTCAAGCGTGTGCTCCGGTATCTGCAAGCCACGCCCACGCATGGCATCGAGTTCTCGAAGGGTGACGGCTGCGGAGTTGTGTGTGGCTACTCGGACGCAGACTGGGCTGGTGACATCGAATCGAGAAGAAGTACAAGCGGCTACGCGTTCATGATGAACGGCGGGTGCATCAGCTGGAGGAGCAAGAAGCAGCGGACGGTGGCGCTGTCATCTACAGAGGCGGAGTACATGGCGCTGTCAGAGGCGACGCAGGAGGCGGTGTGGCTCAAGGTGTTTCTGCGCGAGCTCGGCGAAATGGCAAGCGATGAAGCAATCAAGATCTACGAGGACAACCAAGGCTCCATCGCGTTGGCCAAGAACCCGGAGTTCCACAAGCGCACCAAGCACATCGACATTCGCTACCACTTCGTGCGTGAGAAGGTGGAAGACGGTCAGGTGGTGTTGGAGTACTGCTCGACGAAGGACATGCTGGCCGACATCATGACGAAGGCAATCACTTCTGTGCAGTTCGAAGTTCTGCGACACAAGCTGGGGATCCAAGGTGCAGCCGACGTCGAGTCGCGTGGGAATGTTGTCAAGGGATCGCCTCGACCAGCTGCGGTGTACCAGTAAGTGTGTTGTCAAGGGATCGCCTCGACCAGCTGCGGTGTACCAGTAAGGTACCGGTGTGACCTTCACTCAGTGGTGCCGCCATCATTCGTGTGATGATGGGACGAGGATTACGGGACGCTGATGATGGGACGAGGATTACGGGACGCTGATGATGGGACGCGTGGGTACAAGATTGTGGGTACAGGATGGGCATCTACGTGGCACTCGCTGATTGGCTGAAGACCTTCTATCCAGTTAGGAATCCAGTAGAGTGTATCCAGCAGGAATATCCAGTAGGCTTAGAGGTAGCATGCAGTTCGCGAACTAAGGACCTAAATCAATCACTTTGCATTCTGACATCAAGTGCTCAAACGACCTTCCTTTTGGTTATGAGCCCAAGCCCCGTTTTCCCTGCTGAAGACTCCGACTACGCTTTCGCCATGGACGCCGCCTCGACCACGACCTCTCGCATCAACAAGTTCGACGGAACCAACTTCCACACGTGGAAGTTCAAGATGGCGATGGTGCTCGAGGAACGAGACCTGTGGGAAGTGACAAGTGGAGAGATCAAGCTGGAGCACTGCGCCACTACGCTGGACCAAACGATGTTCAAGAGGAAGTCTCGCAAGGCGCTGGCGATCATCTGTCTCGCGATGGAAGATTCGCAGCTGCCGCTGGTGCGTTCGGCGAAGGATGCGTACGATGCATGGTCAAAACTGGAAGGACACTTCGAGAAGAAGAGTTTGGCCAACAAGCTCTTCCTTCGTCGACGTTTCTTCACGACGATGATGGCGGAAGGTGATGATGTGCTGGAGCACATCAACAAGATCAAGACTCTGGCGGAGCAGCTCGACGCAGTGGGCGCTCCGGTCAGCGAGGATGACTTGGTGATCACGTGTAGTGGGTCTAACTTGACTCACTACTTTAGCTTACACGTTGCGCAACGTGTATGAGGAAGCGTAAGTACTTAGTAATTACTTAGGTTAATTATATTTGAATACACAAATATAAGTTAAGTAACAAAAGGATTCCAAGTGACTTAGATTTGGTAAAATGAGAACTGTATTGTTTGTAAATTGATCTTCCTCTAAAATCTGCTAAAAACTGTTTATCATCTATGAAAGGGTTGGCAGCGGCTGGCTGTCAGGGCCCCGCTAATATGTATGTCTCTGATTGGTAGAAAGATGCTGCTTTCTACCAATAGGATCTTTGGGTATGTGTGGACCACTCACTGTGGTGGTCCACTTCAATGTATCCATCGGTGTGTCTTACACCAATGTGAGGAAGTATCCAAAACGTTTAACAGATAACCTATCTGTTAAATTCACAAGTGGCTTGCAGCCACTTGTACGTGTAACCCCGTTACACCATCCCCCCTTAGGTTAGACGCGCGGGGTCTCCGCACGTCAATCTTCGGAATTGACCATTCGTCAATTCTCCGCGTTTGGAGAAGAAATCCGCGCTCATTCAACGATGAGCGCGCCTCAGAAGAAGTCTGCTAAGTCGATGGGGAGTCATCTCCATCGACGACTACTCGAACGCCAGAAGGCGAAGTACGGTGACGTCGTCGACTTCGACGACGACGATGAAGACATGGAGGGCGAGGAGGACTCGCCCTCAAAGCGTAAGACTCAGTGTCGAGCGAATCGCTCGACCCTCACGCCAAGAACGTTCGCCCGCGTGAAGGGGACGAATCGGACGCTTCGAGTTCGAAGCGTTCGCGTACTGAGAGTGATACCCCACTCGCTTCGGCTGGGGCTCTCAGTACTCCGCGCGCTGCTGCTGCAGCGCGTGATGTTAAAGCTCAAGGTTTCGCGCGCTGCGCCTGCAGCGCGATCCATGGATGCCGTCCGCGTCCGAGATCGCGGACCGGTTTGGGAACTCGGTACCTCCGAATGAGGTGCCGCTGTACGTATGCAGCGCCATCAAAGATGACGCTGTGGCTGCCGAGCTGCACTTTGATGCGGAAACGCATCAAAGGCGCGATACTACATCGGACTCTTTCATGAGCTCCGATGGTTTCAAAGCAAGAAGACCTCTTCTCGCAGCAAAGTGCCCGAGTGGCAGGCACTTTGTCAAGCTGGAACGCCTTTGTTGAGAACTTCAACAAGAGGCCGAGTGCTTACCGTGATCGGATTAAGCAAGCGCGTGATCGCTTCGAGACGTACTCGAAGCGTGGAAAGCTGGAGCAACTTCATGTTGCTGCTGAGAGGCGAATGTGCCGTGCGCTGTGCCCGAGGGCTTTCAGTGCACGAAGTGCTTCAGGCGCGGTCCGCTTGAGCGACCGCGACCTGAACGGGTACACGTCGTTCCGTGTGCCCGAGAGTCTCAGAGCTCCGTGCTAAGTTCTTAGCACGTGAGGGTTCGGGCGCTAGCGATGATCGCAGCGCTCGTGTTACTTCCGCTGCGCCAGCGCGTACTGCTCTTCGTACGCCCTCACCATTTCCGGAACGTCCTCCAGCAGGACGTTCCGCGGCTCTATGTATCTCGATGGGGAGGAAATCCTCTCCAACGAATACGAAAACGAGCCCCTTGAGGGTTCGTTTTCGGGATACTATGGTCAACAATCCGCTCAACAATCCAGCGGGTTGAGCCGCGGGCGTCACGGATCGGCGGTGGCGGGGTGGGAACACGCCCGGGTATGATCAGCCCCGGGCTGATCAGTATGCGCCTCTCCACGACCGGGTGACCGTCGTGGAGCGTCTGTAGGCGCTGAGTTCGCCGCCCTGAAACAGGAGCTGGCGAACCAGAAGGCCCAAGTCGCGGCGGTCTCGCAGACCGCCTCGAATATCCAGGTCGAGCTGGGGACCCAGATGAAGGTTGCTCCAGCGTCCGCGCGCTGGAGGAGAGGTTGCTCGTCGCCGAGGCCAAGTCCTCCGCTTCTGCCTCGGCTCCTGCCGAGGCTTCGGGTCAGCCGAGCTAGATGGCTCGTGCTGCCGGTATGGCTTCAGCCGTCCGACGTAAAAGGTCGGATGGAGGCGCATGCTAGACGGTATGTCTAGCGTGTATGCGTTGCCGTGCCGTGTCAACACCGTGAACGGCCCGATGAAGCGCGGAGCAAGCTTGCTTGCTCCGAAATCCGAAACTGCATGTCTAGGCAGGTTTTGTGTAGCTAACAAAACTAATGAACCAACTTTGAATTCATTTGTGTTGCCTCTGCCCGCATTGTCTGCGTTCAGCTTCTGTTGATCAACAGAAGCTGCTATATGTCTTGGACAAACCGAATCACGGCTTGTCTTTTGGTGATGAAACTGATTGCATCCGAGCTGAAGTCATTCAGCTCGCTCTCCGCTAGAGGTCCGGTCTCTGCGTGGTTCCTTGCGGTGTCTGCGCCCTGCGCAGACCCGTGGTCGTTGGCCTTGTTGCTGGAGGAGTCTGCGCCCTGCGCAGACTCATGTGGTTTGTCCATTGTTGCAGCTGACACTGTGCAAGTGTCAGCGGTTTCTGCGGCTGCTGTATTGCAGTCGTAGATCCTCCCCCACTTAAAGTGGGAGCCATCACTCCGAGTAAACTCGGTAGGCGTGGATGCCGCATGGCATTCACGTAGAACGGTGTATGCCCGGTCGAGGCATGCACTGAGTTGTTGATGGCAAACTCTGCCATCGATAAGCACTCGCTCCAGTATTGGAACGAGTGAGCGTAGCTCTTCAACATATCGACGAGCACGCGATTCACGCGCTCGGTTTGACCGTCCGTCTGCGGATGATCCGCAGTCGACATGGAAAGCTGGCTCCCAAGAAGTGTAAACACTTCTTGCCACAGATGCGCTGTGAAGCGCGGGTCTCTGTCCGACACAATGTCGGACGGCATGCCATGGTGTTTGAACACCATGTCGACGAGCAGACGGGCCGTCTGCTTCGCGGTCACCTCTGCTGGCACCGCAGCAAGATGTACCATCTTGCTGAAACGGTCTACAAAGACCACAACACCGGTGTTCCCTCCGCTGTCCGGGGAAGACCAAAGATGAAGTCCAAAGACATGGACTTCCAACACTCCGACGGAGTCGGTAGTGATTGCAGTGGAGCCTGCGCGAATGGCGCAGGCTTTACGCGTTGGCATACCTCGCAAGCACGGATGTACTTGCGCACCCACTTATACTGGTGGTGCCAGTAGAAGTCGCGCGTGAGAAGGACGTAAGTCTTCTCACGTCCGAGATGTCCCGCAGTCGGGGCATCATGATACTCGTACATGATCCTGAGTCGCAGGTCATGGTCATTTGGCACGACAACGCGATCCGCGTTGTCGTCGACTGCGTTGTAGAGTAGCAGTCCGTCGTGCACACGAAAGCGGTGTGCACGCGCTCGAAGGTGCTTGGGCAGCTTCTGACGGGACTTGTCAGAAGGCGCTGTGCCATAGGCCAGCAAGAGCTTCGCGTCCGCGTCGTGCGCGTACGCGGCCTTCACATCATCCAACAGAGATGATGTGGGTTTGCTCGATCGCATGGCGTCAATGGCATTGACGTCAACAGCTTCTGCATAGTCCGGCCGACGTGATAATGCGTCGGCCACCACGTTCAATCTTCCGGGTTTGTATTCGACCCGGAAGTTATACTCCGCAAAGAATGAGAGCCATCTCGCCATTCTTTGTGAAATGTGGCGACTTCACTGCGGTGCGCAGTGAAGCATGGTCGGTATAGACCACAAATGGTCTACTCCCAAGCAAGTACACTCGGAACTTTGCGAGTGCATACTTCATGGCAAGGAGTTCCTTGTCATGCACCGGATAGTTGCGCTCAGCTGGCTTCAGCTGACGCGATTGGTAGACGACACGATCACGGCCCTCGTGATCGTGCTGCATAACGCGCATCCGATCGCGAAATCGGATGCGTCACACACTACGTGAAATGGGCGATCTTGGTCAGCCACTGCCAAGATCGGCGCCTCAGTCAAGCCCCGCTTGACTGTATCGAATGCCTTTTGGCAATCGGGTGTCCAATTCCACACAGCTTCTTTCTTAAGAAGCTGTGACAGCGGGCGGATCTTGCCCGCATAGTCCTCCACGTACTTGCACAAGTACGTGGCCAAGCCAAGGAACTGCCTCAGTTCCTTGACACTTGAAGGCGTTGGCCATTCGTTAATCACTCTGACCTTTTCTGGGTCAGGGCGGACACCATTCTTCCCTACGAGACACCCGAGGACGGGTATCTCGCTCGCCCCGAAGATACACTTCTTCAGGTTCGCGTAGAGCTTATGCTTTCGCATAAGCTCAAGTAGCTGCCGGAGATGTACCCTGTGCATCTCTACGTCGGTCTTCCCGTCCACAGCCCGGCTGTGGATGAATACATCATCGAAGTAGCTCGGTGCGAAGTCGCGCACCGAGCGCAACAAGTGCGTCACGCACCTGTTGAAAGTCGCAGGGGCATTCTTAAGCCCCTGTGGCATTACTAGCCATTCCCAGAGCATGCCGCTTGGCGTGCTCACTGCCGTGAGAGGGATATCGCTCTCACGCATTAGGATTTGATAAAATCCATCTCGCAAGTCGAGAGCACTGTAAACGGTGCTCCCGGCCATCGAATCGATGATAACATCTTTTCGTGGTATCGGCGTTCTGCGCCGGTACCGTCGCATCGTTCAGCTTGTTGTAGGCATGAACGATGCGCCATCCGCCCTGTGGCTTCTTGACACAGAACGTCGGAGCACTGTGCGGGGACTTTGATTCCCGCACTTGTCCTGTTTTTACGACGACTTTCAAAGAAGTCGTCGATCGCTTTCACTTGCTCTCGCGGCAGTGGCCACTGCCGCGTGACACAGTATTTCGTGCCCGGCACGAGATCAATCTCGTGCTGAATGCCCTTATCCTGCGGAAGCTCCGCAGGAATGTCTTCCGGGAGTACGTCTTTGTACTCCCTCAACAATTCGTAATAGGGACTCGACTTCAGCGAGTCCCAACCTTGTTCCTCGAAGCGCTCTCGCTTCGTCTTCGCACTGAGAGTGTCTTCACTCTCAGTGGTACTTCCCATGAAGAGCTGCCTCAGCTCTTCGCTCTCGCTCGCCGTTCTTTCGCTGTCCGAAGAACGCAGACTTGCTCGATGCGTCCATCGTGCAAGTCGCGCGTGAAGCGCTTCCAGCTCATGGCTGGAAGCGAAGTCAACTCCGACGCCGTCGTCGGAGGACTAGCGAGTTCCATGTCACGATACTGGAATCCAGTATCGGTGCGCGTCAAGACGCTTAGCGTCTTGACATTCGGCGTCACCGCCGCAGTCTGCCCAGCAGACTGTTCTTGTTGCGTCTCGGTCCCGGACCGAGACTTGCGCAGCGTTTTCCGCTTGCGCCGTCTTTTCTTGTTGTGCGGAGCCCGGCTCCGCACAGTTGTTCTTCTTGTCCAGGCCCGGCCGTGGACAGTCGTTCGCCGGCGGACCCTGTCCGCGGGCGCGCGGTATCAAGCCCGGCTTGACCGCATTTTCCTTCGTGCAGCCCGGCTGCACGGTAATGTGTCCCTTCGCCGGCAGACCCTGTCTGCGGGCGCGCGATATCAAGCCCGGCTTGATCGCATGGCGCTTCGTCGTGCAGCCCTGCTGCACGACAGCATGCAAATTGCGTCAGTGCGGTACGTTTGCAACCGTCCGCACTGTTTGCAGCGTCAACTCCCGGAGTTGACACGCCTTCGTCACCTCGACGCCATTCATTGGCGGAGCCCCTCATGACCGAGGGTGCGTCGGCTCCCGGAGCCGACGCGTCGTTGTCGACCTGACCGCTTCGGGCCAGGGACTGTCCCTTACACGCTTGAACGTGGGTGTTGGTTCCCGGAACCAACACATCTTTTTCTTCCGACGTCGGCAGCATTGCCGACGTGGGTCTCACTTGTGCGCGCCCTCGCGCACTTCTTGGGCACTCCGGGACAGCAACATTAAGCGCTGTCTCGACTGGTGAGCCGCGCGCACCTGCTGGTGCGTGCGCTGCGGTAACAGGGCCATCGCTCTCTGTTCCGCTGTCGCGTCCGAAGCGCACGAGCGTGCGCTTCTTCCAGTCTATCACCGGATCATGCCGTGCAAGCCACGGCATGCCCATTACCACGTCGAACTTATCGTCCAGGTCCAGGACGATAAAGTGTTCGACAAACACTCGTTGTTTGTACGAGAAGCGCACGTTCACGACGCGCTTCTCGGTCTTCACGATGGCACCTGTTGCCAGTCGTACCTCCAGAAGACTTCGAGGTGTATCTACCTCCTCGAAGTCAAGTCTTGACAGGCTTCGTAGTCGAACAAAGTTGTTCGACGCGCCTGAGTCTACCAATGCTCGAAGAGAGTCACTCGCTCTCTTCGAGTAAACCTTCAAGATGACTAGGTTTGGCCTGTCATCTTGTTTCTTGCAGTGAGAGCTGGTCTCACTAGGGGCTGCAGTCCTCAGTGTCGCGTGCCCGATGTCGGCACGCGCGACTGCATTACCAGTAGGGCGCCCCGCGCCTACTGGATGTTCGCGTTTTTGTTGGTCCGCGGCGATGCCTAGCATCGCCACGACGGCCACCTCCAGGGGGCATGGGAGCTGTACACTCCCGTGCAAAGTGACCGATCCTTCCGCAGCGGAAGCATCGCACGTTACCTCCCTGCTGCTGGTAACCAGCAGTTGTTGCATTCGAGAGGTCCATTGGTTCTGGACCTCCCGTCCTCGCTACCGGGCGCGGTTGCGGCCTCGGTACGTTTACATGGAGTTTAGCCTGCCGCAGGCTAAACTCTTCTTGCATGGCAAGAGTTATTGCAGCTTCGAGAGTACTCGGGTACTCTCGGAAGAGATAGGTCTTCACAGGCCCATCTCTAAGCCCCTTCATGAACGTGACGACCTTGGTCGCCTCGTCAATCGGTTAGTCACGATATTTGATACCAAATATCGTGCGCGCTGCGCGTAAGCATGGACGTCATGCTTACCCTGCTGAAGGTCGAGGAACTCCGCCCTCGACCGGAACTCGTTTGCGGGGGCTCAAACGCTTGTTTGAGCTCCTCTTTGAACACTTCGTACGTGCTGAAGCACGTAGGATCGGAGAGTCGGCGTCCATACGCCCAACTCCTTGCGCGTCCGCCAAGGCAGGACATGGCGAACGCGACCTTCGACAGCGGGTCGACGATGCGTCGAGCCGCTATGGCTGTGTCGAGTTCGACAAGCCATCGGAGGAGAGGCTCGCCCTCTCTTCCCACGTAATTGCTTACGCTCAACTTTAATGGTTGAGCACGCGGTGTCGTCCCTGACGACGCCGTCACTGAGGAAGCAGCGTCACGCTGCTCCTTCATGATGAACCCAGAGCAACACCATGTTGCTCCGTCGGCGATAGCGTACGCAGCATTGTAGCTATCGCCGCTTCTCCAATGACTGTTGACAGTCGTTGGAGGGCCTCCCACTCTGGGTCAGACAGGTGGGGGCAGTCAGCGCGTGCAACATGCGTTGCAGGCGTGTTGGAGCTCTCCATGGGCACCTCCGTGCTCATGTGGTTCTCGGCTCCGCGTTCGTACACCGCGTACGAACGTCAAGCAGTCGGTCGTTGGACGGACTACAAAGTGCTACCAGGTGTAGTGGGTCTAACTTGACTCACTACTTTAGCTTACACGTTGCGCAACGTGTATGAGGAAGCGTAAGTACTTAGTAATTACTTAGGTTAATTATATTTGAATACACAAATATAAGTTAAGTAACAAAAGGATTCCAAGTGACTTAGATTAGGTAAAATGAGAACTGTATTGTTTGTAAATTGATCTTCCTCTAAAATCTGCTAAAAACTGTTTATCATCTATGAAAGGGTTGGCAGCGGCTGGCTGTCAGGGCCCCGCTAATATGCATGTCTCTGATTGGTAGAAAGATGCTGCTTTCTACCAATAGGATCTTTGGGTATGTGTGGACCACTCACTGTGGTGGTCCACTTCAATGTATCCATCGGTGTGTCTTACACCAATGTGAGGAAGTATCCAAAACGTTTAACAGATAACCTATCTGTTAAATTCACAAGTGGCTTGCAGCCACTTGTACGTGTAACCCCGTTACATCACGCTTCTTGGGAGTCTCAGCGAGTCGTACCAGTTCCTCATCACGGCGTTGGAGTCGAGAGCCGACTCGCTGTCGTGGGAACTCGTGACGGCTCGGCTGCTGCATGAGGACATGAAGCGCAAGGAGCAAGGTGGCGGCGCCGACGGAGCCGCGCACGGTCAAGGCCAAGCGTTCATGACAAGCGACAACGGCAAGCGCAAGGGACGGCAGGCGACCGCCAACAAGGCCAGCGCCTGCCACTACTGTGGGGAGCAAGGACATTGGATCGTCAAGTGTCCTGTGCGAATCCGCGAGAACGCGGAGCGGCAGAGGCCGCAGCGAGCGAACGTCGCGCAGAGTGAGGACGACTCTGGCGACTTCCTCTTCTCGGTTGGTGGTGGGAGCAACACCACCAAGTCGAATGAGGTGTGGCTGGTCGACTCGGGTGCGACGCAGCACATGACCAGTTCCAAGAAGTTCATGAGGAACTACAAGAAGATCTCGCCGGTGGACGTGCATCTCGCGGACGACGGTGTGGTGCAAGCGATCGGGAGAGGCGACATCGTGATGAAGATGCAGACCCCGCGCGGCGTCAAGAAGGGTGTGCTCACGAATGTGTGGCACATTCCCAAGTTGTCGCGCAACCTGTTCTCCGTCGGCAGATTCACCAAGGACGTCGGGCCTGTGACGTTCGAGAGCGACGGGTGCTTCACGGAGACGAAGGGTCTCAAGTGCGGAAGCTCGGCGCTCGCGAAGGCAAAGGGCTGTTCAAGCTGAGCATGACACCGGTGATGCCTGACGAGGCCAATGTGGCAAGCTCGAAGGATCGCAAAGGGGACACCACGTCGTACCTCTGGCACCTTCGACTTGGTCACATTGGCCATGGCGGTCTAGACGCCATCGTCAAGAAGGGCTACGGCTCTGGCATCGACATGACGTCGGTGAAGCAGTGGGAGCTGTGCGACGGATGCTCACTCGGCAAGCAAACGCGAGTGAGCTACATGAAGTCGTCTCCAAACCGTGCGAATCAAGTGCTGGAAGTGGTTCACAGCGATGTGTGCGGCCCCATGCAGACGTCTACGTTTGGTGGCAAGCGCTACTTCGTCACGTTCATCGACGACAAGTCGCACTTCTGTGTGGTGTACTTGATGCGGAACAAGTCGGAGGTGGCCGCCAAGTTCGCTGAGTTCGTTGCGTTGGCTGAAACGCAGACCGGCAAGCGTGTGAAAACACTCCGGAGCGACAACGGTGGCGAGTACACTTCGCGCGAGATGGCCAAGTTCTGCAGCGACCGTGGTATCGTGCAGAAGTTCACGCCGCCGTACACGCCACAGCTGAACGGCGTGGCGGAACGGATGAACCGGACGTTGGTGGAGTGTGCGCGCTGCATGTTGGAGCATGCCGGGTTGTCGAAGGGTTACTGGGGTGAAGCGGTGGTGACAGCCACGTTCCTCCGGAACCGGTGTCCGACACGCGCCATTAGCCACGACAAGTCGCCGCACCAAGTTTGGACGGGAAAGAAGCCACTGCTGGCGAACCTCAAGGTGTTTGGTTGCCACGCGTACGTGCTGGTCCCGAAGGCGAAGCGGTCCAAGTTTGACGCCCGGTCGGTGCGTTGCCGGTTCCTGGGGTACTCGGAGCACGAGAAAGCGTATCGGTTTGAAGAGATCGAGAGCGGTCGCGTGTTGGTGAGCCGCGACGCGCAGTTCATGGAAGACGTCTTCGACGGTGGGAGACGCAAATATGCTACGAAGGAGGTGGTGATTGGTCTTCCAGATGAAGATGATGAAGATGCCACGGATGAAGAGACTCCGTCCGAATCGGATAAGGACGGCAGTGAGGATGAGGCTGCGCGGAATGAAGACTTCGAACCCGGCAGCAAGCGACACCCGCGGACGCAGTCACTAGAAGAAGCCGTGGAGGTGCCGAGGGCCAAGCGATATGCGCCGCAGAATGGACGTTCGACGCTGGATGAGATGTCTGCGGCGGCCCAAGAGAGTCAAGATTTTGAGGCTGCGTACGTCGTGGATTCAGTGGGAGAGATGCCGACTACGTTCAAGTCGGCGATGGAATCCAGCGACGCAGCCAAGTGGAAGGAAGCATGCGACTCGGAGTACGACTCGCTGCTCAAGAACAAGACGTGGGAAGTGGTGCCACTGCCGAAGGGACGCAAGGCCATCGGCAACAGATGGGTGTTTCGCGTGAAGGAGAACCAGGCTGGAGAGGTCGAACGGTTCAAGGCGCGTCTGGTGGCCAAGGGGTTCTCGCAGAAGTACGGCATCGACTACGACGAGACCTTCGCTCCAGTGGCCAAGTTCACGTCGATCCGGGCCGTGCTGAGTTTGGCCGCCAAGTATGGTCTCAAGCTGCATCAGATGGATGTGAAGACGGCGTTCCTGAATGGCGGCTTGGACGAAGAGATCTACATGGTGCAACCGGACGGCTACGTCGATGAAGACCACCCGGACTACGTGTGCAAGCTGAAGCAGTCATTGTACGGGTTGAAGCAGTCGCCGCGCATGTGGAACAAGACCATCGACGAGTTCATGCTGAAGCTGGGGTTCACCAAGTGCGAGTCCGACCATTGCGTCTACGTGAAACGCGACGGACACAGCATGATCTTCGTGGTCATCTACGTGGACGACCTGATCCTGGCCAGCAACGACGACGAGCTGATGGAGTCGACCAAGCGCGCACTCAGCAAACGGTTCGAAATGACAGACCTCGGCGAGCTTACGTACTTCCTCGGCATGGAGATCAAGAACGACTTGGAGTCCGGCAAGGTGACGATGCGGCAGACCAAGTTTCTCAAGTCGATCCTGAGCAAGTTCGGCATGCAGGACAGCAAACCCGTGAAGACGCCGCAGGATCCAGGACTTAAGTTGACCAAGAACATGTGCGAGGGTGGCTGCAAGCATGAAGACACGATGAAGAACGTGCCGTATCGGAGTGCTGTCGGCGCGTTGATGTACCTGATGGTGGCGACGCGTCCGGACCTGGCTGCTGCAGTAGGCGTGCTGAGTCAGTTCGCCGCCGACCCGTGTCCCACACACTGGCAAGCCCTCAAGCGTGTGCTCCGGTATCTGCAAGCCACGCCCACGCATGGCATCGAGTTCTCGAAGGGTGACGGCTGCGGAGTTGTGTGTGGCTACTCGGACGCAGACTGGGCTGGTGACATCGAATCGAGAAGAAGTACAAGCGGCTACGCGTTCATGATGAACGGCGGGTGCATCAGCTGGAGGAGCAAGAAGCAGCGGACGGTGGCGCTGTCATCTACAGAGGCGGAGTACATGGCGCTGTCAGAGGCGACGCAGGAGGCGGTGTGGCTCAAGGTGTTTCTGCGCGAGCTCGGCGAAATGGCAAGCGATGAAGCAATCAAGATCTACGAGGACAACCAAGGCTCCATCGCGTTGGCCAAGAACCCGGAGTTCCACAAGCGCACCAAGCACATCGACATTCGCTACCACTTCGTGCGTGAGAAGGTGGAAGACGGTCAGGTGGTGTTGGAGTACTGCTCGACGAAGGACATGCTGGCCGACATCATGACGAAGGCGATCACTTCTGTGCAGTTCGAAGTTCTGCGACACAAGCTGGGGATCCAAGGTGCAGCCGACGTCGAGTCGCGTGGGAGTGTTGTCAAGGGATCGCCTCGACCAGCTGCGGTGTACCAGTAAGGTACCGGTGTGACCTTCACTCAGTGGTGCCGCCATCATTCGTGTGATGATGGGACGAGGATTACGGGACGCTGATGATGGGACGCTGATGATGGGACGCGTGGGTACAAGATTGTGGGTACAGGATGGGCATCTACGTGGCACTCGCTGATTGGCTGAAGGACCTTCTATCCAGTTAGGAATCCAGTAGAGTGTATCCAGCAGGAATATCCAGTAGGCTTAGAGGTAGCACGCAGTTCGCGAACTAAGGACCTAAATCAATCACTTTGCATTCTGACATCAAGTGCTCAAACGACCTTCCTTTTAAGGTACCGGTGTGACCTTCACTCAGTGGTGCCGCCATCATTCGTGTGATGATGGGACGAGGATTACGGGACGCTGATGATGGGACGAGGATTACGGGACGCTGATGATGGGACGCGTGGGTACAAGATTGTGGGTACAGGATGGGCATCTACGTGGCACTCGCTGATTGGCTGAAGGACCTTCTATCCAGTTAGGAATCCAGTAGAGTGTATCCAGCAGGAATATCCAGTAGGCTTAGAGGTAGCACGCAGTTCGCGAACTAAGGACCTAAATCAATCACTTTGCATTCTGACATCAAGTGCTCAAACGACCTTTACTTTTGGTTATGAGCCCAAGCCCCGTTTTCCCTGCTGAAGACTCCGACTACGCTTTCGCCATGGACGCCGCCTCGACCACGACCTCTCGCATCAACAAGTTCGACGGAACCAACTTCCACACGTGGAAGTTCAAGATGGCGATGGTGCTCGAGGAACGAGACCTGTGGGAAGTGACAAGTGGAGAGATCAAGCTGGAGCACTGCGCCACTACGCTGGACCAAACGACGTTCAAGAGGAAGTCTCGCAAGGCGCTGGCGATCATCTGTCTCGCGATGGAAGATTCGCAGCTGCCGCTGGTGCGTTCGGCGAAGGATGCGTACGATGCATGGTCAAAACTGGAAGGACACTTCGAGAAGAAGAGTTTGGCCAACAAGCTCTTCCTTCGTCGACGTTTCTTCACGACGATGATGGCGGAAGGTGATGATGTGCTGGAGCACATCAACAAGATCAAGACTCTGGCGGAGCAGCTCGACGCAGTGGGCGCTCCGGTCAGCGAGGATGACTTGGTGATCACGCTTCTTGGGAGTCTCAGCGAGTCGTACCAGTTCCTCATCACGGCGTTGGAGTCGAGAGCCGACTCGCTGTCGTGGGAACTCGTGACGGCTCGGCTGCTGCATGAGGACATGAAGCGCAAGGAGCAAGGTGGCGGCGTCGACGGAGCCGCGCACGGTCAAGGCCAAGCGTTCATGACAAGCGACAACGGCAAGCGCAAGGGACGGCAGGCGACCGCCAACAAGGCCAGCGCCTGCCACTACTGTGGGGAGCAAGGACATTGGATCGCCAAGTGTCCTGTGCGAATCCGCGAGAACGCGGAGCGGCAGAGGCCGCAGCGAGCGAACGTCGCGCAGAGTGAGGACGACTCTGGCGACTTCCTCTTCTCGGTTGGTGGTGGGAGCAACACCACCAAGTCGAATGAGGTGTGGCTGGTCGACTCGGGTGCGACGCAGCACATGACCAGTTCCAAGAAGTTCATGAGGAACTACAAGAAGATCTCGCCGGTGGACGTGCATCTCGCGGACGACGGTGTGGTGCAAGCGATCGGGAGAGGCGACATCGTGATGAAGATGCAGACCCCGCGCGGCGTCAAGAAGGGTGTGCTCACGAATGTGTGGCACATTCCCAAGTTGTCGCGCAACCTGTTCTCCGTCGGCAGATTCACCAAGGACGTCGGGCCTGTGACGTTCGAGAGCGACGGGTGCTTCACGGAGACGAAGGGTCTCAAGTGGAAGCTCGGCGCTCGCGAAGGCAAAGGGCTGTTCAAGCTGAGCATGACACCGGTGATGCCTGACGAGGCCAATGTGGCAAGCTCGAAGGATCGCAAAGGGGACACCACGTCGTACCTCTGGCACCTTCGACTTGGTCACATTGGCCATGGCGGTCTAGACGCCATCGTCAAGAAGGGCTACGGCTCTGGCATCGACATGACGTCGGTGAAGCAGTGGGAGCTGTGCGACGGATGCTCACTCGGCAAGCAAACGCGAGTGAGCTACATGAAGTCGTCTCCAAACCGTGCGAAGCAAGTGCTGGAAGTGGTTCACAGCGATGTGTGCGGCCCCATGCAGACGTCTACGTTTGGTGGCAAGCGCTACTTCGTCACGTTCATCGACGACAAGTCGCACTTCTGTGTGGTGTACTTGATGCGGAACAAGTCGGAGGTGGCCGCCAAGTTCGCTGAGTTCGTTGCGTTGGCTGAAACGCAGACCGGCAAGCGTGTGAAAACGCTCCGGAGCGACAACGGTGGCGAGTACACTTCGCGCGAGATGGCCAAGTTCTGCAGCGACCGTGGTATCGTGCAGAAGTTCACGCCGCCGTACACGCCACAGCTGAACGGCGTGGCGGAACGGATGAACCGGACGTTGGTGGAGTGTGCGCGCTGCATGTTGGAGCATGCCGGGTTGTCGAAGGGTTACTGGGGTGAAGCGGTGGTGACAGCCACGTTCCTCCGGAACCGGTGTCCGACACGCGCCATTAGCCACGACAAGTCGCCGCACCAAGTTTGGACGGGAAAGAAGCCACTGCTGGCGAACCTCAAGGTGTTTGGTTGCCACGCGTACGTGCTGGTCCCGAAGGCGAAGCGGTCCAAGTTTGACGCCCGGTCGGTGCGTTGCCGGTTCCTGGGGTACTCGGAGCACGAGAAAGCGTATCGGTTTGAAGAGATCGAGAGCGGTCGCGTGTTGGTGAGCCGCGACGCGCAGTTCATGGAAGACGTCTTCGACGGTGGGAGACGCAAGTATGCTACGAAGGAGGTGGTAATTGGTCTTCCAGATGAAGATGATGAAGATGCCACGGATGAAGAGACTCCGTCCGAATCGGATAAGGACGGCAGTGAGGATGAGGCTGCGCGGAATGAAGACTTCGAACCCGGCAGCAAGCGACACCCGCGGACGCAGTCACTAGAAGAAGCCGTGGAGGTGCCGAGGGCCAAGCGATATGCGCCGCAGAATGGACGTTCGACGCTGGATGAGATGTCTGCGGCGGCCCAAGAGAGTCAAGATTTTGAGGCTGCGTACGTCGTGGATTCAGTGGGAGAGATGCCGACTACGTTCAAGTCGGCGATGGAATCCAGCGACGCAGCCAAGTGGAAGGAAGCATGCGACTCGGAGTACGACTCGCTGCTCAAGAACAAGACGTGGGAAGTGGTGCCACTGCCGAAGGGACGCAAGGCCATCGGCAACAGATGGGTGTTTCGCGTGAAGGAGAACCAGGCTGGAGAGGTCGAACGGTTCAAGGCGCGTCTGGTGGCCAAGGGGTTCTCGCAGAAGTACGGCATCGACTACGACGAGACCTTCGCTCCAGTGGCCAAGTTCACGTCGATCCGGGCCGTGCTGAGTTTGGCCGCCAAGTATGGTCTCAAGCTGCATCAGATGGATGTGAAGACGGCGTTCCTGAATGGCGGCTTGGACGAAGAGATCTACATGGTGCAACCGGACGGCTACGTCGATGAAGACCACCCGGACTACGTGTGCAAGCTGAAGCAGTCATTGTACGGGTTGAAGCAGTCGCCGCGCATGTGGAACAAGACCATCGACGAGTTCATGCTGAAGCTGGGGTTCACCAAGTGCGAGTCCGACCATTGCGTCTACGTGAAACGCGACGGACACAGCATGATCTTCGTGGTCATCTACGTGGACGACCTGATCCTGGCCAGCAACGACGACGAGCTGATGGAGTCGACCAAGCGCGCACTCAGCAAACGGTTCGAAATGACAGACCTCGGCGAGCTTACGTACTTCCTCGGCATGGAGATCAAGAACGACTTGGAGTCCGGCAAGGTGACGATGCGGCAGACCAAGTTTCTCAAGTCGATCCTGAGCAAGTTCGGCATGCAGGACAGCAAACCCGTGAAGACGCCGCAGGATCCAGGACTTAAGTTGACCAAGAACATGTGCGAGGGTGGCTGCAAGCATGAAGACACGATGAAGAACGTGCCGTATCGGAGTGCTGTCGGCGCGTTGATGTACCTGATGGTGGCGACGCGTCCGGACCTGGCTGCTGCAGTAGGCGTGCTGAGTCAGTTCGCCGCCGACCCGTGTCCCACACACTGGCAAGCCCTCAAGCGTGTGCTCCGGTATCTGCAAGCCACGCCCACGCATGGCATCGAGTTCTCGAAGGGTGATGGCTGCGGAGTTGTGTGTGGCTACTCGGACGCAGACTGGGCTGGTGACATCGAATCGAGAAGAAGTACAAGCGGCTACGCGTTCATGATGAACGGCGGGTGCATCAGCTGGAGGAGCAAGAAGCAGCGGACGGTGGCGCTGTCATCTACAGAGGCGGAGTACATGGCGCTGTCAGAGGCGACGCAGGAGGCGGTGTGGCTCAAGGTGTTTCTGCGCGAGCTCGGCGAAATGGCAAGCGATGAAGCAATCAAGATCTACGAGGACAACCAAGGCTCCATCGCGTTGGCCAAGAACCCGGAGTTCCACAAGCGCACCAAGCACATCGACATTCGCTACCACTTCGTGCGTGAGAAGGTGGAAGACGGTCAGGTGGTGTTGGAGTACTGCTCGACGAAGGACATGCTGGCCGACATCATGACGAAGGCAATCACTTCTGTGCAGTTCGAAGTTCTGCGACACAAGCTGGGGATCCAAGGTGCAGCCGACGTCGAGTCGCGTGGGAATGTTGTCAAGGGATCGCCTCGACCAGCTGCGGTGTACCAGTAAGGTACCGGTGTGACCTTCACTCAGTGGTGCCGCCATCATTCGTGTGATGATGGGACGAGGATTACGGGACGCTGATGATGGGACGAGGATTACAGGACGCTGATGATGGGACGCGTGGGTACAAGATTGTGGGTACAGGATGGGCATCTACGTGGCACTCGCTGATTGGCTGAAGGACCTTCTATCCAGTTAGGAATCCAGTAGAGTGTATCCAGCAGGAATATCCAGTAGGCTTAGAGGTAGCACGTAGTTCGCGAACTAAGGACCTAAATCAATCACTTTGCATTCCGACATCAAGTGCTCAAACGACCTTTACTTTTGATCCTGAGCAAGTTCGGCATGCAGGACAGCAAACCCGTGAAGACGCCGCAGGATCCAGGACTTAAGTTGACCAAGAACATGTGCGAGGGTGGCTGCAAGCATGAAGACACGATGAAGAACGTGCCGTATCGGAGTGCTGTCGGCGCGTTGATGTACCTGATGGTGGCGACGCGTCCGGACCTGGCTGCTGCAGTAGGCGTGCTGAGTCAGTTCGCCGCCGACCCGTGTCCCACACACTGGCAAGCCCTCAAGCGTGTGCTCCGGTATCTGCAAGCCACGCCCACGCATGGCATCGAGTTCTCGAAGGGTGACGGCTGCGGAGTTGTGTGGCTACTCGGACGCAGACTGGGCTGGTGACATCGAATCGAGAAGAAGTACAAGCGGCTACGCGTTCATGATGAACGGCGGGTGCATCAGCTGGAGGAGCAAGAAGCAGCGGACGGTGGCGCTGTCATCTACAGAGGCGGAGTACATGGCGCTGTCAGAGGCGACGCAGGAGGCGGTGTGGCTCAAGGTGTTTCTGCGCGAGCTCGGCGAAATGGCAAGCGATGAAGCAATCAAGATCTACGAGGACAACCAAGGCTCCATCGCGTTGGCCAAGTGTAACGGGGTTACACGTACAAGTGGCTGCAAGCCACTTGTGAATTTAACAGATAGGTTATCTGTTAAACGTTTTGGATACTTCCTCACATTGGTGTAAGACACACCGATGGATACATTGAAGTGGACCACCACAGTGAGTGGTCCACACATACCCAAAGATCCTATTGGTAGAAAGCAGCATCTTTCTACCAATCAGAGACATGCATATTAGCGGGGCCCTGACAGCCAGCCGCTGCCAACCCTTTCATAGATGATAAACAGTTTTTAGCAGATTTTAGAGGAAGATCAATTTACAAACAATACAGTTCTCATTTTACCTAATCTAAGTCACTTGGAATCCTTTTGTTACTTAACTTATATTTGTGTATTCAAATATAATTAACCTAAGTAATTACTAAGTACTTACGCTTCCTCATACACGTTGCGCAACGTGTAAGCTAAAGTAGTGAGTCAAGTTAGACCCACTACACCTGGTAGCACTTTGTAGTCCGTCCAACGACCGACTGCTTGACGTTCGTACGCGGTGTACGAACGCGGAGCCGAGAACCACATGAGCACGGAGGTGCCCATGGAGAGCTCCAACACGCCTGCAACGCATGTTGCACGCGCTGACTGCCCCCACCTGTCTGACCCAGAGTGGAGGCCCTCCAACGACTGTCAACAGTCATTGGAGAAGCGGCGATAGCTACAATGCTGCGTACGCTATCGCCGACGGAGCAACATGGTGTTGCTCTGGGTTCATCATGAAGGAGCAGCGTGACGCTGCTTCCTCAGTGACGGCGTCGTCAGGGACGACACCGCGTGCTCAACCATTAAAGTTGAGCGTAAGCAATTACGTGGGAAGAGAGGGCGAGCCTCTCCTCCGATGGCTTGTCGAACTCGACACAGCCATAGCGGCTCGACGCATCGTCGACCCGCTGTCGAAGGTCGCGTTCGCCATGTCCTGCCTTGGCGGACGCGCAAGGAGTTGGGCGTATGGACGCCGACTCTCCGATCCTACGTGCTTCAGCACGTACGAAGTGTTCAAAGAGGAGCTCAAACAAGCGTTTGAGCCCCCGCAAACGAGTTCCGGTCGAGGGCGGAGTTCCTCGACCTTCAGCAGGGTAAGCATGACGTCCATGCTTACGCGCAGCGCGCACGATATTTGGTATCAAATATCGTGACTAACCCGATTGACGAGGCGACCAAGGTCGTCACGTTCATGAAGGGGCTTAGAGATGGGCCTGTGAAGACCTATCTCTTCCGAGAGTACCCGAGTACTCTCGAAGCTGCAATAACTCTTGCCATGCAAGAAGAGTTTAGCCTGCGGCAGGCTAAACTCCATGTAAACGTACCGAGGCCGCAACCGCGCCCGGTAGCGAGGACGGGAGGTCCAGAACCAATGGACCTCTCGATGCAACAACTGCTGGTTACCAGCAGCAGGGAGGTAACGTGCGATGCTTCCGCTGCGGAAGGATCGGTCACTTTGCACGGGAGTGTACAGCTCCCATGCCCCCTGGAGGTGGCCGTCGTGGCGATGCTAGGCATCGCCGCGGACCAACAAAAAACGCGAACATCCAGTAGGCGCGGGGCGCCCTACTGGTAATGCAGTCGCGCGTGCCGACATCGGGCACGCGACACTGAGGACTGCAGCCCCTAGTGAGACCAGCTCTCACTGCAAGAAACAAGATGACAGGCCAAACCTAGTCATCTTGAAGGTTTACTCGAAGAGAGCGAGTGACTCTCTTCGAGCATTGGTAGACTCAGGCGCGTCGAACAACTTTGTTCGACTACGAAGCCTGTCAAGACTTGACTTCGAGGAGGTAGATACACCTCGAAGTCTTCTGGAGGTACGACTGGCAACAGGTGCCATCGTGAAGACCGAGAAGCGCGTCGTGAACGTGCGCTTCTCGTACAAACAACGAGTGTTTGTCGAACACTTTATTGTCCTGGACCTGGACGATAAGTTCGACGTGGTAATGGGCATGCCGTGGCTTGCACGGCATGATCCGGTGATAGACTGGAAGAAGCGCACGCTCGTGCGCTTCGGACGCGACAGCGGAACAGAGAGCGATGGCCCTGTTACCGCAGCGCACGCACCAGCAGGTGCGCGCGGCTCACCAGTCGAGACAGCGCTTAATGTTGCTGTCCCGGAGTGCCCAAGAAGTGCGCGAGGGCGCGCACAAGTGAGACCCACGTCGGCAATGCTGCCGACGTCGGAAGAAAAAGATGTGTTGGTTCCGGGAACCAACACCCACGTTCAAGCGTGTAAGGGACAGTCCCTGACCCGAAGCGGTCAGGTCGACAACGACGCGTCGGCTCCGGGAGCCGACGCACCCTCGGTCATGAGGGGCTCCGCCAATGAATGGCGTCGAGGTGACGAAGGCGTGTCAACTCCGGGAGTTGACGCTGCAAACAGTGCGGACGGTTGCAAACGTACCGCACTGACGCAATTTGCATGCTGTCGTGCAGCAGGGCTGCACGACGAAGCGCCATGCGATCAAGCCGGGCTTGATATCGCGCGCCCGCAGACAGGGTCTGCCGGCGAAGGGACATTACCGTGCAGCCGGGCTGCACGAAGGAAAATGCGGTCAAGCCGGGCTTGATACCGCGCGCCCGCGGACAGGGTCCGCCGGCGAACGACTGTCCACGGCCGGGCCTGGACAAGAAGAACAACTGTGCGGAGCCGGGCTCCGCACAACAAGAAGACGGCGCAAGCGGAAAACGCTGCGCAAGTCTCGGTCCGGGACCGAGACGCAACAAGAGCAGTCTGCTGGGCAGACTGCGGCGGTGACGCCGAATGTCAAGACGCTAAGCGTCTTGACGCGCACCGATACTGGATTCCAGTATCGTGACATGAACTCGCTAGTCCTCCGACGACGGCGTCGGAGTTGACTTCGCTTCCAGCCATGAGCTGGAAGCGCTTCACGCGCGACTTGCACGATGGACGCATCGAGCAAGTCTGCGTTCTTCGGACAGCGAAAGAACGGCGAGCGAGAGCGAAGAGCTGAGGCAGCTCTTCATGGGAAGTACCACTGAGAGTGAAGACACTCTCAGTGCGAAGACGAAGCGAGAGCGCTTCGAGGAATAAGGTTGGGACTCGCTGAAGTCGAGTCCCTATTACGAATTGTTGAGGGAGTACAAAGACGTACTCCCGGAAGACATTCCTGCGGAGCTTCCGCAGGATAAGGGCATTCAGCACGAGATTGATCTCGTGCCGGGCACGAAATACTGTGTCACGCGGCAGTGGCCACTGCCGCGAGAGCAAGTGAAAGCGATCGACGACTTCTTTGAAAGTCGTCGTAAAACAGGACAAGTGCGGGAATCAAAGTCCCCGCACAGTGCTCCGACGTTCTGTGTCAAGAAGCCACAGGGCGGATGGCGCATCGTTCATGCCTACAACAAGCTGAACGATGCGACGGTACCGGCGCAGACGCCGATACCGCGAAAAGATGTTATCATCGATTCGATGGCCGGGAGCACCGTTTACAGTGCTCTCGACTTGCGAGATGGATTTTATCAAATCCTAATGCGTGAGAGCGATATCCCTCTCACGGCAGTGAGCACGCCAAGCGGCATGCTCTGGGAATGGCTAGTAATGCCACAGGGGCTTAAGAATGCCCCTGCGACTTTCAACAGGTGCGTGACGCACTTGTTGCGCTCGGTGCGCGACTTCGCACCGAGCTACTTCGATGATGTATTCATCCACAGCCGGGCTGTGGACGGAAGACCGACGTAGAGATGCACAGGGTACATCTCCGGCAGCTACTTGAGCTTATGCGAAAGCATAAGCTCTACGCGAACCTGAAGAAGTGTATCTTCGGGGCGAGCGAGATACCCGTCCTCGGGTGTCTCGTAGGGAAGAATGGTGTCCGCCCTGACCCAGAAAAGGTCAGAGTGATTAACGAATGGCCAACGCCTTCAAGTGTCAAGGAACTGAGGCAGTTCCTTATTTGGCCACGTACTTGTGCAAGTACGTGGAGGACTATGCGGGCAAGATCCGCCCGCTGTCACAGCTTCTTAAGAAAGAAGCTGTGTGGAATTGGACACCCGATTGCCAAAAGGCATTCGATACAGTCAAGCGGGGCTTGACTGAGGCGCCGATCTTGGCAGTGGCTGACCAAGATCGCCCATTTCACGTAGTGTGTGACGCATCCGATTTCGCGATCGGATGCGCGTTAATGCAGCACGATCACGAGGGCCGTGATCGTGTCGTCTACTACCAATCGCGTCAGCTGAAGCCAGCTGAGCGCAACTATCCGGTGCATGACAAGGAACTCCTTGCCATGAAGTATGCACTCGCAAAGTTCCGAGTGTACTTGCTTGGGAGTAGACCATTTGTGGTCTATACCGACCATGCTTCACTGCGCACCGCAGTGAAGTCGCCACATATTTCACAAAGAATGGCGAGATGGCTCTCATTCTTTGCGGAGTATAACTTCCGGGTCGAATACAAACCCGGAAGATTGAACGTGGTGGCCGACGCATTATCACGTCGGCCGGACTATGCAGAAGCTGTTGACGTCAATGCCATTGACGCCATGCGATCGAGCAAACCCACATCATCTCTGTTGGATGATGTGAAGGCCGCGTACGCGCACGACGCGGACGCGAAGCTCTTGCTGGCCTATGGCACAGCGCCTTCTGACAAGTCCCGTCAGAAGCTGCCCAAACACCTTCGAGCGCGTGCACACCGCTTTCGTGTGCACGACGGACTGCTACTCTACAACGCAGTCGACGACAACGCGGATCGCGTTGTCGTGCCAAATGACCATGACCTGCGACTCAGGATCATGTACGAGTATCATGATGCCCCGACTGCGGGACATCTCGGACGTGAGAAGACTTACGTCCTTCTCACGCGCGACTTCTACTGGCACCACCAGTATAGTGGGTGCGCAAGTACATCCGTGCTTGCGAGGTATGCTAACGCGTAAAGCCTGCGCCATTCGCGCAGGCTCCACTGTAATCACTACCGACTCCGTCGGAGTGTTGGAAGTCCATGTCTTTGGACTTCATCTTTGGTCTTCCCCGGACAGCGGAGGGAACACCGGTGTTGTGGTCTTTGTAGACCGTTTCAGCAAGATGGTACATCTTGCTGCGGTGCCAGCAGAGGTGACCGCGAAGCAGACGGCCCGTCTGCTCGTCGACATGGTGTTCAAACACCATGGCATGCCGTCCGACATTGTGTCGGACAGAGACCCGCGCTTCACAGCGCATCTGTGGCAAGAAGTGTTTACACTTCTTGGGAGCCAGCTTTCCATGTCGACTGCGGATCATCCGCAGACGGACGGTCAAACCGAGCGCGTGAATCGCGTGCTCGTCGATATGTTGAAGAGCTACGCTCACTCGTTCCAATACTGGAGCGAGTGCTTATCGATGGCAGAGTTTGCCATCAACAACTCAGTGCATGCCTCGACCGGGCATACACCGTTCTACGTGAATGCCATGCGGCATCCACGCCTACCGAGTTTACTCGGAGTGATGGCTCCCACTTTAAGTGGGGGAGGATCTACGACTGCAATACAGCAGCCGCAGAAAACCGCTGACACTTGCACAGTGTCAGCTGCAACAATGGACAAACCACATGAGTCTGCGCAGGGCGCAGACTCCCCCAACAACAAGGCCAACTACCACGGGTCTGCGCAGGGCGCAGACACCGCAAAGAACCACGCAGAGGCCGGGCCTCTAGCGGAGAGCGAGCTGAATGACTTCAGCTCGGATGCAATCAGTTTCATCACCAAAAGACAAACCGTGATTCGGTTTGTCCAAGACACTATAGCAGCTTCTGTTGATCAACAGAAGCTGAACGCAGACAATGCGGGCAGAGGGAGGCAACACAAATGAATTCAAAGTTGGTTCATTAGTTTTGTTAGCTACACAAAACCTGCCTAGACATGCAGTTTCGGATTTCGGAGCAAGCAAGCTTGCTCCGCGCTTCATCGGGCCGTTCACGGTGTTGACACGGCACGGCAACGCATACACGCTAGACATACCGTCTAGCATGCGCCTCCATCCGACCTTTTACGTCGGACGGCTGAAGCCATACCGGCAGCACGAGCCATCTAGCTCGGCTGACCCGAAGCCTCGGCAGGAGCCGAGGCAGAAGCGGAGGACTTGGCCTCGGCGACGAGCAACCTCTCCTCCAGCGCGCGGACGCGCTGGAGCAACCCCTTCATCTGGGTCCCCAGCTCGACCTGGATATTCGAGGCGGTCTGCGAGACCGCCGCGACTTGGGCCTTCTGGGTCCCCAGCTCCTGTTTTAGGGCGGCGAACTCAGCGCCCTGCAGACGCTCCACGACGGTCACCCGGTCGTGGAGAGGCGCATACTGATCAGCCCGGGGCTGATCATACCCGGGGCGTGTTCCCACCCCCGCCACCGCCGATCCGTGACGCCCGCGGCTCAACCCGCTGGATTGTTGAGCGGATTGTTGACCATAGTATCCCGAAAACGAACCCTCAAGGGGCTCGTTTTCGTATTCGTTGGAGAGGATTTCCTCCCCATCGAGATACATGGGAGCCGCGGAACGTCTTGCTGGAGGACGTTCCGGAAATGGTGAGGGCGTACGAAGAGCAGTACGCGCTGGCGCAGCGGAAGTAACACGAGCGCTGCGATCATCGCTAGCGCCCGAACCCTCACGTGCTAAGAACTTAGCACGGAGCTCTTGAGACTCTCGGGCACACGGAACGACGTGTACCCGTTCAGGTCGCGGTCGCTCAAGCGGACCGCGCCTGAAAGCACTTCGTGCACTGAAAGCCCTCGGGCACAGCGCACGGCACATTTGCCTCCTCAGCAGCAACATGAAGTTGCTCCAGCTTTCCACGCTTCGAGTACGTCTCGAAGCGATCACGCGCTTGCTTAATCCGATCACGGTAAGCACTCGGCCTCTTGTTGAAGTTCTCAACAAAGGCGTTCCAGCTTGACAAAGTGCCTGCCATTCGGGCACTTTGCTGCGAGAAGAGGTCTTCTTGCTTTGAAACCATCGGAGCTCATGAAAGAGTCCGATGTAGTATCGCGCCTTTGATGCGTTTCCGCATCAAAGTGCAGCTCGGCAGCCACAGCGTCATCTTTGATGGCGCTGCATACGTACAGCGGCACCTCATTCGGAGGTACCGAGTTCCCAAACCGGTCCGCGATCTCGGACGCGGACGGCATCCATGGATCGCGCGCTGCAGGCGCAGCGCGCGGAGAGCCTTGAGTTTAACATCACGCGCTGCAGCAGCAGCGCGCGGAGTACTGAGAGCCCCAGCCGAAGCGAGTGGGGTATCACTCTCAGTACGCGAACGCTTCGAACTCGAAGCGTCCGATTCGTCCCCCTTCACGCGGGCGAACGTTCTTGGCGTGAGGGTCGAGCGATTCGCTCGACACTGAGTCTTTACGCTTTGAGGGCGAGTCCTCCTCGCCCTCCATGTCTTCATCGTCGTCGTCGAAGTCGACGACGTCACCGTACTTCGCCTTCTGGCGTTCGAGTAGTCGTCGATGGAGAGATGACTCCCCATCGACTTAGCAGACTTCTGAGGTGCGCTCATCGTTGAATGAGCGCGGATTTCTTCTCCAAACGCGGAGAATTGACGAATGGTCAATTCCAAAGATTGACGTGCGGGGACCCCGCGCGTCTAACCTTAAGGGGGGATGGTGTAACGGGGTTACACGTACAAGTGGCTGCAAGCCACTTGTGAATTTAACAGATAGGTTATCTGTTAAACGTTTTGGATACTTCCTCACATTGGTGTAAGACACACCGATGGATACATTGAAGTGGACCACCACAGTGAGTGGTCCACACATACCCAAAGATCCTATTGGTAGAAAGCAGCATCTTTCTACCAATCAGAGACATGCATATTAGCGGGGCCCTGACAGCCAGCTGCTGCCAACCCTTTCATAGATGATAAACAGTTTTTAGCAGATTTTAGAGGAAGATCAATTTACAAACAATACAGTTCTCATTTTACCTAATCTAAGTCACTTGGAATCCTTTTGTTACTTAACTTATATTTGTGTATTTAAATATAATTAACCTAAGTAATTACTAAGTACTTACGCTTCCTCATACACGTTGCGCAACGTGTAAGCTAAAGTAGTGAGTCAAGTTAGACCCACTACACCAAGAACCCGGAGTTCCACAAGCGCACCAAGCACATCGACATTCGCTACCACTTCGTGCGTGAGAAGGTGGAAGACGGTCAGGTGGTGTTGGAGTACTGCTCGACGAAGGACATGCTGGCCGACATCATGACGAAGGCGATCACTTCTGTGCAGTTCGAAGTTCTGCGACACAAGCTGGGGATCCAAGGTGCAGCCGACGTCGAGTCGCGTGGGAGTGTTGTCAAGGGATCGCCTCGACCAGCTGCGGTGTACCAGTAAGGTACCGGTGTGACCTTCACTCAGTGGTGCCGCCATCATTCGTGTGATGATGGGACGAGGATTACAGGACGCTGATGATGGGACGCGTGGGTACAGAATCGTGGGTACAGGATGGGCATCTACGTGGCACTCGCTGATTGGCTGAAGGACCTTCTATCCAGTTAGGAATCCAGTAGAGTGTATCCAGCAGGAATATCCAGTAGGCTTAGAGGTAGCACGCAGTTCGCGAACTAAGGACCTAAATCAATCACTTTGCATTCTGACATCAAGTGCTCAAACGACCTTCCTTTTATGACGACTGCGTCGCGTTCGCGGTCTCTATGGAGTGTGGAGTCTCCAGGACCAACAAGTTTCAAGGCTCCTGGGCGATCGACAGTGGTGCCACGCACCACATCTGCAACGACAAGGCCAAGTTTGTCGACATCAAGGTGTGCGACGAAGGTGAACTCACGGTCGCCAACGGCAACACGGCCAAGATCATGGGAGTCGGGACGGTGGTGCAGCGGGTCACTTTGCCCAACGGCAAGGAGCGCGACATCCGCATTCAAGATGCACTTTACGTGCCAAGCATGAACAAGAACCTGCTCTCGGTGCCGCAGATCAACCGAAGCGGACTGTTCAAGGTGGTGTTTGATGGTGCTGAAATGTACATCGCACAGAAGAAGTCGAAGAAAATCGTGGCTTCCGCGGACCTGATCGACGGTCTCTACTGGCTCCGAGTCCCAAGCTGCGCTGCGAATTCGGTGTCCAAGGCGTCAGTCAACGCGGTGGATCTTCATGCGTGTTTGGGTCACGCGCCGAATGACGTTCTTCGGAAGATGGTCTCAAGTGGCATGGTGACGGGTGCGAAAATGCCGACATCATCCAAGAAGTCAAGCCAATGTCGTGGGTGCCAACAAGGGAAAATGGTGCAAAAGCCCTTCCCAAGCAACCCGAACAAGCGCAAGTACAAGCCGTTCGAGTTCCTCCACTTCGACATTTGCGGGCCCATGGAGGAAGAGTCGCTGGGTGGCAGCCGCTACTTGCTGCTCATCACGGACGAAGCCAGCGGCTGCATGTCGGGATTCTGTCTGCGAGCCAGGTCGGAGAGTGAAGGCTGCTTGCGCCGATTCATCACCAAGGTGGAGAAGCAATTCGATGCCAGGGTGAAGTTCGTGCGCCATGACGGAGCCAAGGAGTTCGCGACCAATTCGCTCTTGGCGTACTACGAAGACCACGGCATCGAAGTGCAGCCCACGGTTCGGTATGCGCACCAAACGAACGCGACGGCTGAACGCGCCAACCGAACCATCGTGACCATCGGCCGCAGCATGCTTCACTACGCTGGGTTGGACAAGACGTTCTGGGCGGAAGCAGCGATGACAGCGATCTACATCAAGAATCGTCTGCCGTCACCCAAGTCGCCCGACAAAACTCCGTTCGAGATCGTCTACAAGTCCAAGCCCAACGTCAAGCACATGCGGATCTTCGGGTGCAAGGCCTACGTTTTGACGCCGAAGGAGAAGCGACTCAAGTGGGACCCCAAAGCTCGTGAAGGAATTTTCATGGGTTACGAGGAGCGTTCCAAGGCGTATCGAGTTTATGACATCGAGGCGGGGCAGGTGGTCATCTCTCGCGATGTCACATTCGATGAGTCCAGCTTCGATGACTCCAAGGCTGATGCTGGTGAAGAAGTCAACCGACTTACCGACGTTTTCGACGACATGCAAGTCTCCGAGGACTCCGGCACAAGGGTGTTCACGCAGGCGGGGAAGCGCAAATCGCGTCCGGACAACCAAGATCGCGACAATGTTCGACGTCCTCGTCGCAGTGCTGGACTCGAAGAAGCAAGTGCGCCTGGACGCTCGGTTGACCAAGACCAACGTGAATCTACGGCGGCGCAAGAAGAAAAATCGGAAGAGGACGATGAAGACGGCTCGACCCCACCCATGTTCTGGCGTGCAAGTGCGAATGCTGTGGAAGCAAGTGACAGCGCGGAGCCGAAGACGTTTCAAGATGCTGTGAACGGACCAGACCAAGTCCAGTGGCGCAAGGCAATTCGCGCCGAACTCAAGTCAATGCGGCTGCGAGGTGTTTTCCGCGCCGCCAAACTACCCAACAACCAGCGCGCAGTCGGTACCAAGTGGGTGTTCAAGATCAAGCGCAACGCGGACGGATCGATCGAGAAGTTCAAGGCTCGGCTCGTCGCGAAAGGCTTCGTGCAGAAGTATGGCATCGACTACACCGAGACGTTTTCGCCCGTGGTCAAGTACGTCACGCTGCGAATGATGATTGCAGTTGCCAAGTACTTCGGATGGCCGATGGACCAGCTCGACGTGGTGACTGCGTTCCTGTACGGCTTGATGAAGGAGAAGGTGTTCTGCAGCGTGCCTGAAGGCGTAGAACTGGACGACGGTTTCGACTGCGTGGAACTGCTCAAGGCGATTTACGGGCTCAAGCAAGCTTCGCGAGTTTGGAACGAGACCTTCGACGAGTATGTGCGCTCCATCGGATTTCGCGTATCAAGCTACGACCCGTGCCTCTACATCAAGGTCGTCGACGGCGAATGCGTTCTGCTGCTGGTCTACGTGGACGACGTCTTGGTGACCGGGAGCTCAGCGGAAATGATCGCGGAAGTCAAGCGCCAACTCAAGTCGCGGTTCGAGATGACCGACAGTGGCAAGTGTTCCTTCTGTTGTCAAGGGATCGCCTCGACCAGCTGCGGTGCACCAGTAAGGTACCGGTGTGACCTTCACTCAGTGGTGCCGCCATCATTCGTGTGATGATGGGACGAAGATTACGGGACGCTGATGATGGGACGAGGATTACGGGACGCTGATGATGGGACGCGTGGGTACAAGATTGTGGGTACAGGATGGGCATCTACGTGGCACTCGCTGATTGGCTGAAGGACCTTCTATCCAGTTAGGAATCCAGTAGAGTGTATCCAGCAGGAATATCCAGTAGGCTTAGAGGTAGCAAGCAGTTCGCGAACTAAGGACCTAAATCAATCACTTTGCATTCTGACATCTAGTGCTCAAACGACCTTCCTTTTGGTTATGAGCCCAAGCCCCGTTTTCCCTGCTGAAGACTCCGACTACGCTTTCGCCATGGACGCCGCCTCGACCACGACCTCTCGCATCAACAAGTTCGACGGAACCAACTTCCACACGTGGAAGTTCAAGATGGCGATGGTGCTCGAGGAACGAGACCTGTGGGAAGTGACAAGTGGAGAGATCAAGCTGGAGCACTGCGCCACTACGCTGGACCAAACGACGTTCAAGAGGAAGTCTCGCAAGGCGCTGGCGATCATCTGTCTCGCGATGGAAGATTCGCAGCTGCCGCTGGTCCGGTCGGCGAAGGATGCGTACGTTGCATGGTCAAAACTGGAAGGACACTTCGAGAAGAAGAGTTTGGCCAACAAGCTCTTCCTTCGTCGACGTTTCTTCACGACGATGATGGCGGAAGGTGATGATGTGCTGGAGCACATCAACAAGATCAAGACTCTGGCGGAGCAGCTCGACGCAGTGGGCGCTCCGGTCAGCGAGGATGACTTGGTGATCACGCTTCTTGGGAGTCTCAGCGAGTCGTACCAGTTCCTCATCACGGCGTTGGAGTCGAGAGCCGACTCGCTGTCGTGGGAACTCGTGACGGCTCGGCTGCTGCATGAGGACATGAAGCGCAAGGAGCAAGGTGGCGGCGTCGACGGAGCCGCGCACGGTCAAGGCCAAGCGTTCATGACAAGCGACAACGGCAAGCGCAAGGGACGGCAGGCGACCGCCAACAAGGCCAGCGCCTGCCACTACTGTGGGGAGCAAGGACATTGGTGTTGTCAAGGGATCGCCTCGACCAGCTGCGGTGTACCAGTAAGGTACCGGTGTGACCTTCACTCAGTGGTGCCGCCATCATTCGTGTGATGATGGGACGAGGATTACGGGACGCTGATGATGGGACGCGTGGGTACAGGACGCTGATGATGGGACGCGTGGGTACAAGATTGTGGGTACAGGATGGGCATCTACGTGGCACTCGCTGATTGGCTGAAGGACCTTCTATCCAGTTAGGAATCCAGTAGAGTGTATCCAGCAGGAATATCCAGTAGGCTTAGAGGTAGCACGCAGTTCGCGAACTAAGGACCTAAATCAATCACTTTGCATTCTGACATCTAGTGCTCAAACGACCTTCCTTTTGGTTATGAGCCCAAGCCCCGTTTTCCCTGCTGAAGACTCCGACTACGCTTTCGCCATGGACGCCGCCTCGACCACGACCTCTCGCATCAACAAGTTCGACGGAACTAACTTCCACACGTGGAAGTTCAAGATGGCGATGGTGCTCGAGGAACGAGACCTGTGGGAAGTGACAAGTGGAGAGATCAAGCTGGAGCACTGCGCCACTACGCTGGACCAAACGACGTTCAAGAGGAAGTCTCGCAAGGCGCTGGCGATCATCTGCCTCGCGATGGAAGATTCGCAGCTGCCGCTGGTCCGGTCGGCGAAGGATGCGTACGATGCATGGTCAAAACTGGAAGGACACTTCGAGAAGAAGAGTTTGGCCAACAAGCTCTTCCTTCGTCGACGTTTCTTCACGACGATGATGGCGGAAGGTGATGATGTGCTGGAGCACATCAACAAGATCAAGACTCTGGCGGAGCAGCTCGACGCAGTGGGCGCTCCGGTCAGCGAGGATGACTTGGTGATCACGCTTCTTGGGAGTCTCAGCGAGTCGTACCAGTTCCTCATCACGGCGTTGGAGTCGAGAGCCGACTCGCTGTCGTGGGAACTCGTGACGGCTCGGCTGCTGCATGAGGACATGAAGCGCAAGGAGCAAGGTGGCGGCGTCGACGGAGCCGCGCACGGTCAAGGCCAAGCGTTCATGACAAGCGACAACGGCAAGCGCAAGGGACGGCAGGCGACCGCCAACAAGGCCAGCGCCTGCCACTACTGTGGGGAGCAAGGACATTGGTGTTGTCAAGGGATCGCCTCGACCAGCTGCGGTGTACCAGTAAGGTACCGGTGTGACCTTCACTCAGTGGTGCCGCCATCATTCGTGTGATGATGGGACGAGGATTACGGGACGCTGATGATGGGACGAGGATTACAGGACGCTGATGATGGGACGCGTGGGTACAAGATTGTGGGTACAGGATGGGCATCTACGTGGCACTCGCTGATTGGCTGAAGGACCTTCTATCCAGTTAGGAATCCAGTAGAGTGTATCCAGCAGGAATATCCAGTAGGCTTAGAGGTAGCACGCAGTTCGCGAACTAAGGACCTAAATCAATCACTTTGCATTCTGACATCTAGTGCTCAAACGACCTTCCTTTTGGTTATGAGCCCAAGCCCCGTTTTCCCTGCTGAAGACTCCGACTACGCTTTCGCCATGGACGCCGCCTCGACCACGACCTCTCGCATCAACAAGTTCGACGGAACTAACTTCCACACGTGGAAGTTCAAGATGGCGATGGTGCTCGAGGAACGAGACCTGTGGGAAGTGACAAGTGGAGAGATCAAGCTGGAGCACTGCGCCACTACGCTGGACCAAACGACGTTCAAGAGGAAGTCTCGCAAGGCGCTGGCGATCATCTGTCTCGCGATGGAAGATTCGCAGCTGCCGCTGGTCCGGTCGGCGAAGGATGCGTACGATGCATGGTCAAGACTGGAAGGACACTTCGAGAAGAAGAGTTTGGCCAACAAGCTCTTCCTTCGTCGACGTTTCTTCACGACGATGATGGCGGAAGGTGATGATGTGCTGGAGCACATCAACAAGATCAAGACTCTGGCGGAGCAGCTCGACGCAGTGGGCGCTCCGGTCAGCGAGGATGACTTGGTGATCACGCTTCTTGGGAGTCTCAGCGAGTCGTACCAGTTCCTCATCACGGCGTTGGAGTCGAGAGCCGACTCGCTGTCGTGGGAACTCGTGACGGCTCGGCTGCTGCATGAGGACATGAAGCGCAAGGAGCAAGGTGGCGGCGTCGACGGAGCCGCGCACGGTCAAGGCCAAGCGTTCATGACAAGCGACAACGGCAAGCGCAAGGGACGGCAGGCGACCGCCAACAAGGCCAGCGCCTGCCACTACTGTGGGGAGCAAGGACATTGGATCGCCAAGTGTCCTGTGCGAATCCGCGAGAACGCGGAGCGGCAGAGGCCGCAGCGAGCGAACGTCGCGCAGAGTGAGGACGACTCTGGCGACTTCCTCTTCTCGGTTGGTGGTGGGAGCAACACCACCAAGTCGAATGAGGTGTGGCTGGTCGACTCGGGTGCAACGCAGCACATGACCAGCTCCAAGAAGTTCATGAGGAACTACAAGAAGATCTCGCCGGTGGACGTGCATCTCGCGGACGACGGTGTGGTGCAAGCGATCGGGAGAGGCGACATCGTGATGAAGATGCAGACCCCGCGCGGCGTCAAGAAGGGTGTGCTCACGAATGTGTGGCACATTCCCAAGTTGTCGCGCAACCTGTTCTCCGTCGGCAGATTCACCAAGGACGTCGGGCCTGTGACGTTCGAGAGCGACGGGTGCTTCACGGAGACGAAGGGTCTCAAGTGGAAGCTCGGCGCTCGCGAAGGCAAAGGGCTGTTCAAGCTGAGCATGACACCGGTGATGCCTGACGAGGCCAATGTGGCAAGCTCGAAGGATCGCAAAGGGGACACCACGTCGTACCTCTGGCACCTTCGACTTGGTCACATTGGCCATGGCGGTCTAGACGCCATCGTCAAGAAGGGCTACGGCTCTGGCATCGACATGACGTCGGTGAAGCAGTGGGAGCTGTGCGACGGATGCTCACTCGGCAAGCAAACGCGAGTGAGCTACATGAAGTCGTCTCCAAACCGTGCGAAGCAAGTGCTGGAAGTGGTTCACAGCGATGTGTGCGGCCCCATGCAGACGTCTACGTTTGGTGGCAAGCGCTACTTCGTCACGTTCATCGACGACAAGTCGCACTTCTGTGTGGTGTACTTGATGCGGAACAAGTCGGAGGTGGCCGCCAAGTTCGCTGAGTTCGTTGCGTTGGCTGAAACGCAGACCGGCAAGCGTGTGAAAACGCTCCGGAGCGACAACGGTGGCGAGTACACTTCGCGCGAGATGGCCAAGTTCTGCAGCAACCGTGGTATCGTGCAGAAGTTCACGCCGCCGTACACGCCACAGCTGAACGGCGTGGCGGAACGGATGAACCGGACGTTGGTGGAGTGTGCGCGCTGCATGTTGGAGCATGCCGGGTTGTCGAAGGGTTACTGGGGTGAAGCGGTGGTGACAGCCACGTTCCTCCGGAACCGGTGTCCGACACGCGCCATTAGCCACGACAAGTCGCCGCACCAAGTTTGGACGGGAAAGAAGCCACTGCTGGCGAACCTCAAGGTGTTTGGTTGCCACGCGTACGTGCTGGTCCCGAAGGCGAAGCGGTCCAAGTTTGACGCCCGGTCGGTGCGTTGCCGGTTCCTGGGGTACTCGGAGCACGAGAAAGCGTATCGGTTTGAAGAGATCGAGAGCGGTCGCGTGTTGGTGAGCCGCGACGCGCAGTTCATGGAAGACGTCTTCGACGGTGGGAGACGCAAGTATGCTACGAAGGAGGTGGTGATTGGTCTTCCAGATGAAGACGATGAAGATGCCACGGATGAAGAGACTCCGTCCGAATCGGATGAGGACGGCAGTGAGGATGAGGCTGCGCGGAATGAAGACTTCGAACCCGGCAGCAAGCGACACCCGCGGACGCAGTCACTAGAAGAAGCCGTGGAGGTGCCGAGGGCCAAGCGATATGCGCCGCAGAATGGACGTTCGACGCTGGATGAGATGTCTGCGGCGGCCCAAGAGAGTCAAGATTTTGAGGCTGCGTACGTCGTGGATTCAGTGGGAGAGATGCCGACTACGTTCAAGTCGGCGATGGAATCCAGCGACGCAGCCAAGTGGAAGGAAGCATGCGACTCGGAGTACGACTCGCTGCTCAAGAACAAGACGTGGGAAGTGGTGCCACTGCCGAAGGGACGCAAGGCCATCGGCAACAGATGGGTGTTTCGCGTGAAGGAGAACCAGGCTGGAGAGGTCGAACGGTTCAAGGCGCGTCTGGTGGCCAAGGGGTTCTCGCAGAAGTACGGCATCGACTACGACGAGACCTTCGCTCCAGTGGCCTGTTGTCAAGGGATCGCCTCGACCAGCTGCGGTGTACCAGTAAGGTACCGGTGTGACCTTCACTCAGTGGTGCCGCCATCATTCGTGTGATGATGGGACGAGAATTACGGGACGCTGATGATGGGACGAGGATTACGGGACGCTGATGATGGGACGCGTGGGTACAAGATTGTGGGTACAGGATGGGCATCTACGTGGCACTCGCTGATTGGCTGAAGGACCTTCTATCCAGTTAGGAATCCAGTAGAGTGTATCCAGCAGGAATATCCAGTAGGCTTAGAGGTAGCAAGCAGTTCGCGAACTAAGGACCTAAATCAATCACTTTGCATTCTGACATCAATCACTTTGCATTCTGACATCAAGTGCTCAAACGACCTTTACTTTTGGTTATGAGCCCAAGCCCCGTTTTCCCTGCTGAAGACTCCGACTACGCTTTCGCCATGGACGCCGCCTCGACCACGACCTCTCGCATCAACAAGTTCGACGGAACCAACTTCCACACGTGGAAGTTCAAGATGGCGATGGTGCTCGAGGAACGAGACCTGTGGGAAGTGACAAGTGGAGAGATCAAGCTGGAGCACTGCGCCACTACGCTGGACCAAACGACGTTCAAGAGGAAGTCTCGCAAGGCGCTGGCGATCATCTGTCTCGCGATGGAAGATTCGCAGCTGCCGCTGGTCCGGTCGGCGAAGGATGCGTACGATGCATGGTCAAAACTGGAAGGACACTTCGAGAAGAAGAGTTTGGCCAACAAGCTCTTCCTTCGTCGACGTTTCTTCACGACGATGATGGCGGAAGGTGATGATGTGCTGGAGCACATCAACAAGATCAAGACTCTGGCGGAGCAGCTCGACGCAGTGGGCGCTCCGGTCAGCGAGGATGACTTGGTGATCACGCTTCTTGGGAGTCTCAGCGAGTCGTACCAGTTCCTCATCACGGCGTTGGAGTCGAGAGCCGACTCGCTGTCGTGGGAACTCGTGACGGCTCGGCTGCTGCATGAGGACATGAAGCGCAAGGAGCAAGGTGGCGGCGTCGACGGAGCCGCGCACGGTCAAGGCCAAGCGTTCATGACAAGCGACAACGGCAAGCGCAAGGGACGGCAGGCGACCGCCAACAAGGCCAGCGCCTGCCACTACTGTGGGGAGCAAGGACATTGGATCGCCAAGTGTCCTGTGCGAATCCGCGAGAACGCGGAGCGGCAGAGGCCGCAGCGAGCGAACGTCGCGCAGAGTGAGGACGACTCTGGCGACTTCCTCTTCTCGGTTGGTGGTGGGAGCAACATCACCAAGTCGAATGAGGTGTGGCTGGTCGACTCGGGTGCAACGCAGCACATGACCAGTTCCAAGAAGTTCATGAGGAACTACAAGAAGATCTCGCCGGTGGACGTGCATCTTGCGGACGACGGTGTGGTGCAAAAAGTAAAGGTCGTTTGAGCACTAGATGTCAGAATGCAAAGTGATTGATTTAGGTCCTTATTTCGCGAACTGCGTGCTACCTCTAAGCCTACTGGATATTCCTGCTGGATACACTCTACTGGATTCCTAACTGGATAGAAGGTCCTTCAGCCAATCAGCGAGTGCCACGTAGATGCCCATCCTGTACCCACAATCCTGTACCCACGCGTCCCATCATCAGCGTCCCGTAATCCTCGTCCCATCATCAGCGTCCTGTAGTCCTCGTCGCATCATCACACGAATGATGGCGGCACCACTGAGTGAAGGTCACACCGGTACCTTACTGGTACACCGCAGCTGGTCGAGGCGATCCCTTGACAACATTCCCACGCGACTCGACGTCGGCTGCACCTTGGATCCCCAGCTTGTGTCGCAGAACTTCGAACTGCACAGAAGTGATCGCCTTCGTCATGATGTCGGCCAGCATGTCCTTCGTCGAGCAGTACTCCAACACCACCTGACCGTCTTCCACCTTCTCACGCACGAAGTGGTAGCGAATGTCGATGTGCTTGGTGCGCTTGTGGAACTCCGGGTTCTTGGCCAACGCGATGGAGCCTTGGTTGTCCTCGTAGATCTTGATTGCTTCATCGCTTGCCATTTCGCCGAGCTCGCGCAGAAACACCTTGAGCCACACCGCCTCCTGCGTCGCCTCTGACAGCGCCATGTACTCCGCCTCTGTAGATGACAGCGCCACCGTCCGCTGCTTCTTGCTCCTCCAGCTGATGCACCCGCCGTTCATCATGAACGCGTAGCCGCTTGTACTTCTTCTCGATTCGATGTCACCAGCCCAGTCTGCGTCCGAGTAGCCACACACAACTCCGCAGCCGTCACCCTTCGAGAACTCGATGCCATGCGTGGGCGTGGCTTGCAGATACCGGAGCACACGCTTGAGGGCTTGCCAGTGTGTGGGACACGGGTCGGCGGCGAACTGACTCAGCACGCCTACTGCAGCAGCCAGGTCCGGACGCGTCGCCACCATCAGGTACATCAACGCGCCGACAGCACTCCGATACGGCACGTTCTTCATCGTGTCTTCGTGCTTGCAGCCACCCTCGCACATGTTCTTGGTCAACTTAAGTCCTGGATCCTGCGGCGTCTTCACGGGTTTGCTGTCCTGCATGCCGAACTTGCTCAGGATCGACTTGAGAAACTTGGTCTGCCGCATCGTCACCTTGCCGGACTCCAAGTCGTTCTTGATCTCCATGCCGAGGAAGTACGTAAGCTCGCCGAGGTCTGTCATTTCGAACCGTTTGCTGAGTGCGCGCTTGGTCGACTCCATCAGCTCGTCGTCGTTGCTGGCCAGGATCAGGTCGTCCACGTAGATGACCACGAAGATCATGCTGTGTCCGTCGCGTTTCACGTAGACGCAATGGTCGGACTCGCACTTGGTGAACCCCAGCTTCAGCATGAACTCGTCGATGGTCTTGTTCCACATGCGCGGCGACTGCTTCAACCCGTACAATGACTGCTTCAGCTTGCACACGTAGTCCGGGTGGTCTTCATCGACGTAGCCGTCCGGTTGCACCATGTAGATCTCTTCGTCCAAGCCGCCATTCAGGAACGCCGTCTTCACATCCATCTGATGCAGCTTGAGACCATACTTGGCGGCCAAACTCAGCACGGCCCGGATCGACGTGAACTTGGCCACTGGAGCGAAGGTCTCGTCGTAGTCGATGCCGTACTTCTGCGAGAACCCCTTGGCCACCAGACGCGCCTTGAACCGTTCGACCTCTCCAGCCTGGTTCTCCTTCACGCGAAACACCCATCTGTTGCCGATGGCCTTGCGTCCCTTCGGCAGTGGCACCACTTCCCACGTCTTGTTCTTGAGCAGCGAGTCGTACTCCGAGTCGCATGCTTCCTTCCACTTGGCTGCGTCGCTGGATTCCATCGCCGACTTGAACGTAGTCGGCATCTCTCCCACTGAATCCACGACGTACGCAGCCTCAAAATCTTGACTCTCTTGGGCCGCCGCAGACATCTCATCCAGCGTCGAACGTCCATTCTGCGGCGCATATCGCTTGGCCCTCGGCACCTCCACGGCTTCTTCTAGTGACTGCGTCCGCGGGTGTCGCTTGCTGCCGGGTTCGAAGTCTTCATTCCGCGCAGCCTCATCCTCACTGCCGTCCTCATCCGATTCGGACGGAGTCTCTTCATCCGTGGCATCTTCATCGTCTTCATCTGGAAGACCAATCACCACCTCCTTCGTAGCATATTTGCGTCTCCCACCGTCGAAGACGTCTTCCATGAACTGCGCGTCGCGGCTCACCAACACGCGACCGCTCTCGATCTCTTCAAACCGATACGCTTTCTCGTGCTCCGAGTACCCCAGGAACCGGCAACGCACCGACCGGGCGTCAAACTTGGACCGCTTCGCCTTCGGGACCAGCACGTACGCGTGGCAACCAAACACCTTGAGGTTCGCCAGCAGTGGCTTCTTTCCCGTCCAAACTTGGTGCGGCGACTTGTCGTGGCTAATGGCGCGTGTCGGACACCGGTTCCGGAGGAACGTGGCTGTCACCACCGCTTCACCCCAGTAACCCTTCGACAACCCGGCATGCTCCAACATGCAGCGCGCACACTCCACCAACGTCCGGTTCATCCGTTCCGCCACGCCGTTCAGCTGTGGCGTGTACGGCGGCGTGAACTTCTGCACGATACCACGGTCGCTGCAGAACTTGGCCATCTCGCGCGAAGTGTACTCGCCACCGTTGTCGCTCCGGAGCGTTTTCACACGCTTGCCGGTCTGCGTTTCAGCCAACGCAACGAACTCAGCGAACTTGGCGGCCACCTCCGACTTGTTCCGCATCAAGTACACCACACAGAAGTGCGACTTGTCGTCGATGAACGTGACGAAGTAGCGCTTGCCACCAAACGTAGACGTCTGCATGGGGCCGCACACATCGCTGTGAACCACTTCCAGCACTTGCTTCGCACGGTTTGGAGACGACTTCATGTAGCTCACTCGCGTTTGTTTGCCGAGTGAGCATCCGTCGCACAGCTCCCACTGCTTCACCGACGTCATGTCGATGCCAGAGCCGTAGCCCTTCTTGACGATGGCGTCTAGACCGCCATGGCCAATGTGACCAAGTCGAAGGTGCCAGAGGTACGACGTGGTGTCCCCTTTGCGATCCTTCGAGCTTGCCACATTGGCCTCGTCAGGCATCACCGGTGTCATGCTCAGCTTGAACAGCCCTTTGCCTTCGCGAGCGCCGAGCTTCCACTTGAGACCCTTCGTCTCCGTGAAGCACCCGTCGCTCTCGAACGTCACAGGCCCGACGTCCTTGGTGAATCTGCCGACGGAGAACAGGTTGCGCGACAACTTGGGAATGTGCCACACATTCGTGAGCACACCCTTCTTGACGCCGCGCGGGGTCTGCATCTTCATCACGATGTCGCCTCTCCCGATCGCTTGCACCACACCGTCGTCCGCGAGATGCACGTCCACCGGCGAGATCTTCTTGTAGTTCCTCATGAACTTCTTGGAACTGGTCATGTGCTGCGTCGCACCCGAGTCGACCAGCCACACCTCATTCGACTTGGTGGTGTTGCTCCCACCACCAACCGAGAAGAGGAAGTCGCCAGAGTCGTCCTCACTCTGCGCGACGTTCGCTCGCTGCGGCCTCTGCCGCTCCGCGTTCTCGCGGATTCGCACAGGACACTTGGCGATCCAATGTCCTTGCTCCCCACAGTAGTGGCAGGCGCTGGCCTTGTTGGCGGTCGCCTGCCGTCCCTTGCGCTTGCCGTTGTCGCTTGTCATGAACGCTTGGCCTTGACCGTGCGCGGCTCCGTCGACGCCGCCACCTTGCTCCTTGCGCTTCATGTCCTCATGCAGCAGCCGAGCCGTCACGAGTTCCCACGACAGCGAGTCGGCTCTCGACTCCAACGCCGTGATGAGGAACTGGTACGACTCGCTGAGACTCCCAAGAAGCGTGATCACCAAGTCATCCTCGCTGACCGGAGCGCCCACTGCGTCGAGCTGCTCCGCCAGAGTCTTGATCTTGTTGATGTGCTCCAGCACATCATCACCTTCCGCCATCATCGTCGTGAAGAAACGTCGACGAAGGAAGAGCTTGTTGGCCAAACTCTTCTTCTCGAAGTGTCCTTCCAGTTTTGACCATGCATCGTACGCATCCTTCGCCGACCGGACCAGCGGCAGCTGCGAATCTTCCATCGCGAGACAGATGATCGCCAGCGCCTTGCGAGACTTCCTCTTGAACGTCGTTTGGTCCAGCGTAGTGGCGCAGTGCTCCAGCTTGATCTCTCCACTTGTCACTTCCCACAGGTCTCGTTCCTCGAGCACCATCGCCATCTTGAACTTCCACGTGTGGAAGTTGGTTCCGTCGAACTTGTTGATGCGAGAGGTCGTGGTCGAGGCGGCGTCCATGGCGAAAGCGTAGTCGGAGTCTTCAGCAGGGAAAACGGGGCTTGGGCTCATAACCAAAAGTAAAGGTCGTTTGAGCACTAGATGTCAGAATGCAAAGTGATTGATTTAGGTCCTTAGTTCGCGAACTGCGTGCTACCTCTAAGCCTACTGGATATTCCTGCTGGATACACTCTACTGGATTCCTAACTGGATAGAAGGTCCTTCAGCCAATCAGCGAGTGCCACGTAGATGCCCATCCTGTACCCACAATCCTGTACCCACGCGTCCCATCATCAGCGTCCCGTAATCCTCGTCCCATCATCAGCGTCCCGTAATCCTCGTCCCATCATCACACGAATGATGGCGGCACCACTGAGTGAAGGTCACACCGGTACCTTACTGGTACACCGCAGCTGGTCGAGGCGATCCCTTGACAACAGTGCAAGCGATCGGGAGAGGCGACATCGTGATGAAGATGCAGACCCCGCGCGGCGTCAAGAAGGGTGTGCTCACGAATGTGTGGCACATTCCCAAGTTGTCGCGCAACCTGTTCTCCGTCGGCAGATTCACCAAGGACGTCGGGCCTGTGACGTTCGAGAGCGACGGGTGCTTCACGGAGACGAAGGGTCTCAAGTGGAAGCTCGGCGCTCGCGAAGGCAAAGGGCTGTTCAAGCTGAGCATGACACCGGTGATGCCTGACGAGGCCAATGTGGCAAGCTCGAAGGATCGCAAAGGGGACACCACGTCGTACCTCTGGCACCTTCGACTTGGTCACATTGGCCATGGCGGTCTAGACGCCATCGTCAAGAAGGGCTACGGCTCTGGCATCGACATGACGTCGGTGAAGCAGTGGGAGCTGTGCGACGGATGCTCACTCGGCAAGCAAACGCGAGTGAGCTACATGAAGTCGTCTCCAAACCGTGCGAAGCAAGTGCTGGAAGTGGTTCACAGCGATGTGTGCGGCCCCATGCAGACGTCTACGTTTGGTGGCAAGCGCTACTTCGTCACGTTCATCGACGACAAGTCGCACTTCTGTGTGGTGTACTTGATGCGGAACAAGTCGGAGGTGGCCGCCAAGTTCGCTGAGTTCGTTGCGTTGGCTGAAACGCAGACCGGCAAGCGTGTGAAAACGCTCCGGAGCGACAACGGTGGCGAATACACTTCGCGCGAGATGGCCAAGTTCTGCAGCGACCGTGGTATCGTGCAGAAGTTCACGCCGCCGTACACGCCACAGCTGAACGGCGTGGCGGAACGGATGAACTGGACGTTGGTGGAGTGTGCGCGCTGCATGTTGGAGCATGCCGGGTTGTCGAAGGGTTACTGGGGTGAAGCGGTGGTGACAGCCACGTTCCTCCGGAACCGGTGTCCGACACGCGCCATTAGCCACGACAAGTCGCCGCACCAAGTTTGGACGGGAAAGAAGCCCCTGCTGGCGAACCTCAAGGTGTTTGGTTGCCACGCGTACGTGCTGGTCTCGAAGGCGAAGCGGTCCAAGTTTGACGCCCGGTCGGTGCGTTGCCGGTTCCTGGGGTACTCGGAGCACGAGAAAGCGTATCGGTTTGAAGAGATCGAGAGCGGTCGCGTGTTGGTGAGCCGCGACGCGCAGTTCATGGAAGACGTCTTCGACGGTGGGAGACGCAAATATGCTACGAAGGAGGTGGTGATTGGTCTCCCAGATGAAGACGATGAAGAAGCCACGGATGAAGAGACTCCGTCCGAATTGGATGAGGACGGCAGTGAGGATGAGGCTGCGCGGAATGAAGACTTCGAACCCGGCAGCAAGCGACACCCGCGGACGCAGTCACTAGAAGAAGCCGTGGAGGTGCCGAGGGCCAAGCGATATGCGCCGCAGAATGGACGTTCGACGCTGGATGAGATGTCTGCGGCGGCCCAAGAGAGTCAAGATTTTGAGGCTGCGTACGTCGTGGATTCAGTGGGAGAGATGCCGACTACGTTCAAGTCGGCGATGGAATCCAGCGACGCAGCCAAGTGGAAGGAAGCATGCGACTCGGAGTACGACTCGCTGCTCAAGAACAAGACGTGGGAAGTGGTGCCACTGCCGAAGGGACGCAAGGCCATCGGCAACAGATGGGTGTTTCGCGTGAAGGAGAACCAGGCTGGAGAGGTCGAACGGTTCAAGGCGCGTCTGGTGGCCAAGGGGTTCTCGCAGAAGTACGGCATCGACTACGACGAGACCTTCGCTCCAGTGGCCAAGTTCACGTCGATCCGGGCCGTGCTGAGTTTGGCCGCCAAGTATGGTCTCAAGCTGCATCAGATGGATGTGAAGACGGCGTTCCTGAATGGCGGCTTGGACGAAGAGATCTACATGGTGCAACCGGACGGCTACGTCGATGAAGACCACCCGGACTACGTGTGCAAGCTGAAGCAGTCATTGTACGGGTTGAAGCAGTCGCCGCGCATGTGGAACAAGACCATCGACGAGTTCATGCTGAAGCTGGGGTTCACCAAGTGCGAGTCCGACCATTGCGTCTACGTGAAACGCGACGGACACAGCATGATCTTCGTGGTCATCTACGTGGACGACCTGATCCTGGCCAGCAACGACGACGAGCTGATGGAGTCGACCAAGCGCGCACTCAGCAAACGGTTCGAAATGACAGACCTCGGCGAGCTTACGTACTTCCTCGGCATGGAGATCAAGAACGACTTGGAGTCCGGCAAGGTGACGATGCGGCAGACCAAGTTTCTCAAGTCGATCCTGAGCAAGTTCGGCATGCAGGACAGCAAACCCGTGAAGACGCCGCAGGATCCAGGACTTAAGTTGACCAAGAACATGTGCGAGGGTGGCTGCAAGCATGAAGACACGATGAAGAACGTGCCGTATCGGAGTGCTGTCGGCGCGTTGATGTACCTGATGGTGGCGACGCGTCCGGACCTGGCTGCTGCAGTAGGCGTGCTGAGTCAGTTCGCCGCCGACCCGTGTCCCACACACTGGCAAGCCCTCAAGCGTGTGCTCCGGTATCTGCAAGCCACGCCCACGCATGGCATCGAGTTCTCGAAGGGTGACGGCTGCGGAGTTGTGTGTGGCTACTCGGACGCAGACTGGGCTGGTGACATCGAATCGAGAAGAAGTACAAGCGGCTACGCGTTCATGATGAACGGCGGGTGCATCAGCTGGAGGAGCAAGAAGCAGCGGACGGTGGCGCTGTCATCTACAGAGGCGGAGTACATGGCGCTGTCAGAGGCGACGCAGGAGGCGGTGTGGCTCAAGGTGTTTCTGCGCGAGCTCGGCGAAATGGCAAGCGATGAAGCAATCAAGATCTACGAGGACAACCAAGGCTCCATCGCGTTGGCCAAGAACCCGGAGTTCCACAAGCGCACCAAGCACATCGACATTCGCTACCACTTCGTGCGTGAGAAGGTGGAAGACGGTCAGGTGGTGTTGGAGTACTGCTCGACGAAGGACATGCTGGCCGACATCATGACGAAGGCGATCACTTCTGTGCAGTTCGAAGTTCTGCGACACAAGCTGGGGATCCAAGGTGCAGCCGACGTCGAGTCGCGTGGGAGTGTTGTCAAGGGATCGCCTCGACCAGCTGCGGTGTACCAGTAAGGTACCGGTGTGACCTTCACTCAGTGGTGCCGCCATCATTCGTGTGATGATGGGACGAGGATTACGGGACGCTGATGATGGGACGCGTGGGTACAAGATTGTGGGTACAGGATGGGCATCTACGTGGCACTCGCTGATTGGCTGAAGGACCTTCTATCCAGTTAGGAATCCAGTAGAGTGTATCCAGCAGGAATATCCAGTAGGCTTAGAGGTAGCAAGCAGTTCGCGAACTAAGGACCTAAATCAATCACTTTGCATTCTGACATCAAGTGCTCAAACGACCTTTACTTTTGTGTGGAGTCTCCAGGACCAACAAGTTTCAAGGCTCATGGGCGATCGACAGTGGTGCCACGCACCACATCTGCAACGACAAGGCCAAGTTTGTCGACATCAAGGTGTGCGACGAAGGTGAACTCACGGTCGCCAACGGCAACACGGCCAAGATCATGGGAGTCGGGACGGTGGTGCAGCGGGTCACTTTGCCCAACGGCAAGGAGCGCGACATCCGCATTCAAGATGCACTTTACGTGCCAAGCATGAACAAGAACCTGCTTTCGGTGCCGCAGATCAACCGAAGCGGACTGTTCAAGGTGGTGTTTGATGGTGCTGAAATGCACATCGCACAGAAGAAGTCGAAGAAAATCGTGGCTTCCGCGGACCTGATCGACGGTCTCTACTGGCTCCGAGTCCCAAGCTGCGCTGCGAATTCGGTGTCCAAGGCGTCGGTCAACGCGGTGGATCTTCATGCGCGTTTGGTCCACGCGCCGAATGACGTTCTTCGGAAGATGGTCTCAAGTGGCATGGTGACGGGTGCGAAAATGCCGACATCGTCGAAGAAGTCAAGCCAATGTCGTGGGTGCCAACAAGGGAAAATGGTGCAAAAGCCCTTCCCAAGCAACCCGAACAAGCGCAAGTACAAGCCGTTCGAGTTCCTCCACTTCGACACCTGCGGGCCCATGGAAGAAGAGTCGCTGGGTGGCAGCCGCTACCTGCTGCTCATCACGGACGAAGCCAGCGGCTGCATGTCGGGATTCTGTCTGCGAGCCAGGTCGGAGAGTGAAGGCTGCTTGCGCCGATTCATCACCAAGGTGGAGAAGCAATTCGATGCCAGGGTGAAGTTCGTGCGCCATGACGGGGCCAAGGAGTTCGCGACCAATTCGCTCTTGGCGTACTACGAAGACCACGGCATCGAAGTGCAGCCCACGGTTCGGTATGCGCACCAAACGAACGCAACGGCTGAACGAGCCAACCGAACCATCGTGACCATCGGCCGCAGCATGCTTCACTACGCTGGGTTGGACAAGACGTTCTGGGCGGAAGCAGCGATGACAGCGATCTACATCAAGAATCGTCTGCCGTCACCCAAGTCGCCCGACAAAACTCCGTTCGAGATCGTCTACAAGTCCAAGCCCAACGTCAAGCACATGCGGATCTTCGGGTGCAAGGCCTACGTTTTGACGCCGAAGGAGAAGCGACTCAAGTGGGACCCCAAAGCTCGTGAAGGAATTTTCATGGGTTACGAGGAGCGTTCCAAGGCGTATCGAGTTTATGACATCGAGGCGGGGCAGGTGGTCATCTCTCGCGATGTCACATTCGATGAGTCCAGCTTCGATGACTCCAAGGCTGATGATCCTGGTTGCTGCAGGCGGAGTCATGCCCGAGTTGAAGATTTTCGAAGACAACCAGTCGTGCATCAAGATGACCAAGAACCCCGTCAACCATGGCCGCGCCAAGCACATCGACATCAAGTACCACCACATCCGCGACGAAGTCAAGCGCGGCGAAGTGATCGTCGAGTACTGCAAGACTGCCACCATGCTGGCCGACATCATGACCAAGGGACTTGCCGGACCACGCCACAAGGACTTGACGGCTGCGCTCGGCGTTCACGCGTGTTCGCATTGAGGGGGCGTGTTGCAGGGTACTGAACCTTGGTACACTGTACCAGTTCCGAGGTACCCGAACCGGTTAACCGAACCGGTCCAATACGACCACACGTTGATTAGACGAGTAGGTTGATTGGACGAGCAGTGTAGAATGATGGTTGATTAGACGCACTAGTTGATAGGACGCATGGCCGCGTGTCTTTAGCACTGGCTTAGGGTGTAAGCTCCAACAATCCAATCACTTCTGAATTTCGATTCAACCCCCCAAGTGACCTTCCTCGCCTCGCCCCAAGCCTCGGCGGTGTCTACGACCAAGTCTCCAAGTGCAAAATCCAACTAAGACCTTCTTCAGATCCGTCCGCGTTGCGCTTGATCTTGAACACCCACTTGGTACCGACTGCGCGCTGGTTGTTGGGTAGTTTGGCGGCTCGAAAACCACCTCGCAGCCGCATCGACTTGAGTTCGGCTCGAATTGCCTTGCGCCACTGGACTTGGTCTGGTCCGTTCACAGCTTCTTGAAACGTCTTCGGCTCCGCGCTGTCACTTGCTTCCACAGCATTCGCACTTGCACGCCAGAACATGGGTGGGGTCGAGCCGTCTTCATCGTCTTCTTCCGATTTTTCTTCTTGCGTCGCCGTAGATTCACGTTGGTCTTCATCTTCCGAGCGTCCAGGCGCACTTGCTTCTTCGAGCCCAGCACTGCGACGAGGACGCCGAACATTGTCGCGATCTTGGTTGTCCGGACGCGATTTGCGCTTCCCCGCCTGCGTGAACACCCTTGTGGCGGAGTCCTCGGAGACTTGCATGTCGTCGAAAACGTCGGTGAGTCGGTTGACTTCTTCACCATCAGCAGCATTGGAGTCGTCGAAGCTTGACTCATCGAATGTGACATCGCGAGAGATGACCACCTGCCCCGCCTCGATGTCATAAACTCGATACGCCTTGGAACGCTCCTCGTAACCCATGAAAATTCCTTCACGAGCTTTGGGGTCCCACTTGAGTCGCTTCTCCTTCGGCGTCAAAACGTAGGCCTTGCACCCGAAGATCCGCATGTGCTTGACGTTGGGCGTGGACTTGTAGACGATCTCGAACGGAGTTTTGTCGGGCGACTTGGGTGACGGCAGACGATTCTTGATGTAAATCGCCGTCATCGCTGCTTCCGCCCAGAACGTCTTGTCCAACCCAGCGTAATGAAGCATGCTGCGGCCGATGGTCACGATGGTTCGGTTGGCGCGTTCAGCCGTCGCGTTCGTTTGATGCGCATACCGAACCGTGGGCTGCACTTCGATGCCGTGGTCTTCGTAGTACGCCAAGAGCGAATTGGTCGCGAACTCCTTGGCCCCGTCATGGCGCACGAACTTCACCCTGGCATCGAATTGCTTCTCCACCTTGGTGATGAATCGGCGCAAGCAGCCTTCACTCTCCGACCTGGCTCGCAGACAGAATCCCGACATGCAGCCGCTGGCTTCGTCCGTGATGAGCAGCAGGTAGCGGCTGCCACCCAGCGACTCTTCTTCCATGGGCCCGCAGGTGTCGAAGTGGAGGAACTCGAACGGCTTGTACTTGCGCTTGTTCGGGTTGCTTGGGAAGGGCTTTTGTACCATTTTCCCTTGTTGGCACCCACGACATTGGCTTGACTTCTTCGACGATGTCGGCATTTTCGCACCCGTCACCATGCCACTTGAGACCATCTTCCGAAGAACGTCATTCGGCGCGTGGCCCAAACGCGCATGAAGATCCACCGCGTTGACCGACGCCTTGGACACCGAATTCGCAGCGCAGCTTGGGACTCGGAGCCAGTAGAGACCGTCGATCAGGTCCGCGGAAGCCACGATTTTCTTCGACTTCTTCTGTGCGATGTGCATTTCAGCACCATCAAACACCACCTTGAACAGTCCGCTTCGGTTGATCTGCGGCGCCGAAAGCAGGTTCTTGTTCATGCTTGGCACGTAAAGTGCATCTTGAATGCGGATGTCGCGCTCCTTGCCGTTGGGCAAAGTGACCCGCTGCATGACCGTCCCGACTCCCATGATCTTGGCCGTGTTGCCGTTGGCGACCGTGAGTTCGCCTTCGTCGCACACCTTGATGTCGACAAACTTGGCCTTGTCGTTGCAGATGTGATGCGTGGCACCACTGTCGATCGCCCATGAGCCTTGAAACTTGTTGGTCCTGGAGACTCCACACTCCATAGAGACCGCGAACGCGACGCAGTCGTCATCGCTGTCGTCACGCCACTGGACGTTGTTCGCACCGCGACCAGACCGGCCACGTCGTGCTCCTCGATTATCTTCCTTCTGCTTGGTCCAGCACGTTTCCATGACGTGCCCCGATTCTCCGCAGTACGACCAGTGGTGACTTTCACGCTCGGCAGTCTTCTCTTAAGTTTCCTATCGTTCAATACAAATATCAAGTATAAACGCGTCCGTTTTGGACCGCCAAGTGTAAACCACGACTGTTCGGCCCTTTCTCTGCGACGTGATGGCGCTACCGACGACTCAAACGGCCGCTAAAACGCCACCGACGACTCGGGACAGGCGCCGACGACTCATAGGTTCGGATCTTGCCAGTAGGTTCGCACCGTACTTAGCGAACTGCAACCGCCCGCGCTTGACTTGGGACCGTCGACGAGTCATCGTCACCGACCAATTTAGGCCAATCAGCGATCGGGGAGTTGGGTCCATTGACTGGCGATGGGTTTTGACTTGCCAGTTGGTGCCGGCGCCTCGAGTCTTCTTAGCTCCCTGTCTCGGTTCCGGCTTTGGTTTCGGCTTCAGTTCCCGATACCACAGTCCTCCCGGGAGGTTGAGAGTCCTCCCTGTACATGAGTACGTGTTCCTGGGTACGTGGCGTGGTTCCCCAGTGTATTTGACTTCTCACCCAGGGTTCGCCTCAGTACCCCTGTAAAAGGCCTGACTGGCCCGGTACCCTTCCTTTCTGAGGGACTACAGTGGGTTTAGCGCGAAAGTTTATATTACGCACCCCAGCCGTTGCTCGTGGCTGGCGGTGCTTTTGTGTGGGCTCTATGTGAGATTGGGTTTTGACTGCGGAGTGGAGCCACCGGACCGAGGTCTAACGGCGTCGAGAGTTTGAGAGAAGATTACCGAGGTCTCCTATTGGCTACTCACATTTACCGCGTCAGAGTGACATAAAGCTAGTTAGTGACTGTGAGGCTCGGCGGGTCCTAATAAATTCTCGCCGAGCTCTCCAGATAGTCATAGTGGATACACCTTTTGCCTCCTATTAGGAATCCGGACTTAAGACGAAGGCTCGTCCGGTTGTAGGATTAGACCGAAAGCTCGGTTATATTAGATATTTGTATAGACATTAGGGCTTAGTTATAGTCGAGGCCTCACCGCCTCTAACTATTAAATCAGAGCAGAATATTCCCCCCAAGCCATCAGGGTCAAGTCCGTCTACGGTAAGTCTAGCTAGCTTAGCTGTAGGGTCTGGATACGCTCGGCCGACGCGGGGTATGTCTGCCGGTGAGCTTAAGGTACATTGACCGAGAGTTCGCCCTGGTAAGGCCAAGAGTGGATAGTGGCCGAGTGTTGGGAGGTAGAGAATCCTCCCTGTACGTTTGTACGCTGTCCTGGGTGCGTGGCGTGCCCCCCCCCCCCAGTGTATTTGACTCTTGGGCCGAGGCTTCACCTCGGCGCCCCTGTCAAAGGCCTTGACCGGCCCGGTACCCTTCCTTTCTGAGGGACCACAGTGGGTTTAGCGCGAAAGCGTTTATATTTACGCACCCCAGCCGTTGCTCGTGGCTGGCGGTGCCTGTGTGTGGCCTCTACCTACCTGACCGATACTTCAACACAAGGCATATTTCCAGCCCGGTGTAAGGGATCGGACCTGGTCTTCAGGTTTAATCTCAACAATCTTCGCCGATCTTTCGAGGGAAGCGTGTGTTGTTGGTAGGACCCGTCCCATTTGTCGAGGCTGGGGGACGAGGACTCGTAAAATCGTGAATTCTTACACGACAACTGGTGCCGCGACCCGGGACTGGTGTGACCGAGTATTTGTTGGTACGGTCTGTGTGGGTATTGCTCCTTAACGAGCATTGAGAAGAGGAAGAAGAAGAAGAGAACAAGAACAAGAAGAACAAGATGGCGAACGGATCCAAGTCAGCGGTACCAGCAACCGGCAAAGTCGACACGCGGACCCACCGAGTACTCGTCAACCGTCGCTAGCGACTTGACGTCTCGGTTGTCGGTGATCGCCGAACGGTCGGTCAGCTTCGAAGAGTTGGTGGATGAAGATTCCGACGCCAAGGATGAAATGATGGACTATGATGACCTGGAAGAGAAGTCATCTGCAGTGATGCAGGAGACGGACGACCAGGAAGGCGCGATGTTGTCCGCGGGACACAGAGGGGTTCCCCGCTCGCTCTCGCGAAACCTCGTCGCCGAATTTAATGAAGTGGCGGAGCCGGACCACGCCTACGACGACTATGAGGACGGCACCGAGGGCTCGAAAGCCCAGGTGCAGGTTACTAAGGGTTCTCAAGTTGCACGAGGCAACCTGCCGCCGATGAATGGCAGTACACCAGCTGCAAAAAAGGTGCTTGGACGAGTGTTCAAGCGAATGATGGAAGAAACGAGTGGATGCAGCAATACTCGCCCAAGTTGGTCCGACAGGCCATTTGGGTGGAGCTGAAAGGCGAGCTAGCTTGACCAGTTAACTCTATTAGCACCACTCAGGTGGCCGAGGACACGGTGTCACTCTTACGGGCTGTGGGGTGCGAGCCCCAAACTCACCGGTCGGATGCTGCAATCCGTGACCGGCCCCCCGCCATAGCTGGCCGTGAGCTCAAGAAGTGGAAGCGCAAGCTTCGGTTGAGTTTTGGTGCGACCGACATTGGCCTGGAAGAGCCTCGGTGGCGCAGGAGCAAGACGACCCTTCGAAAGTCCCGCTCCCACTGACGCCTCAGAAGCAATTGGCAGCCTCGGTGAGACCTCAACCACCGGCTGCGTGTTTTCGGTCCGCACCGATGGCACGCCGTACTTCCAAGATTCGCATATGGTGACTCCTAGGTCGACGAGTCGTACGGAACGAGTCGCGCGCACTGAGGGTTCAAAGCCCACTCGCAGTACTCGGCGCGACTTTTCGATGAGGACTAGCCGGCGGTTCAACCCTCGGTCGGATTCCTCCGATGAAGATGATGATGACGATGACTACCTGGACCACGTTGACGGCCACGACAGTCCTAGTGACGAATTGGCCCGCCAGGTCCGGGAGGTGAGCGAGAAGGAGCGCTTGAGCTCGACACCGAGACTTGAGCTCGTGACCCACCGACCCCTCGCTCAGATCAAGCATTTTTCCGGAGCCCGCAACAAGAGTGAAAACTCGATGCAGTGGGTCCGAGCTTTCGTCTACGAGATGGGCACTCACACACCGCCCAACGAGGTGCATGGCGTTTGAATTAAGTCTTCGGGATGGTACCCTGCACTGGTACCGTCAACTTCCGAGGAAAACCAAACGCCAGTGGAAGTTGCTCAGCGACGCCTTCATTAAGTACTACTGCTCGCAATTCAAGCAGTCTGCTAAGGCTCGGTACTACTCTGCGAAGAGGGATGGTGCCGAGCACATTTGCTACTACCTAAACCGACTGAATGGCTACGCTCGCAACGCTGGCCTCCAGTTCGAGAAGGGTGGTCTCGATGCGAAAGACCATGTGCACCGATTCCTCGAGTCGTGTGGGGACCGAGGGCTCGAACGGCGGCTCTGCCACGTTCGAGTGAGGGACATTCACGAGTTGGAAGACATGATTAATGACATCTTGAAGTTGGAAGAGCGTGGACAGTCCCGCGAGACTTCGGCTTACCCACCGAGAAGCCGTGAGAGTACTCGCCGACGCGATGACAAACGCCCCGAGGCTTCGCTGGACAGTTACCGACGCGACGACCGACGCACCGACTCTTCGCATGACGGTTACCGTCGCGACCGATACGATCGTCGGGACCGAGACTTTGACCGCCGTCGCGATGACTCGCGCCATGTGCCACGAATCTCGCTGGCAGAGGCTTCGCTCGCCGACATGATGACCGAACTCCAAGTCCGAGGGTCTAGGGGTGGCCGGACCGAGCGTTCGTCACCACGCCGACACTCGTACAGCAGTAGCGAGAGCGAAGCTGGCAACAGCCTCTACTCTGAGGACGATCAAAGTGGCGGCGACTATAGTGATGACTACAACTCCGAAGATGAAGGTGGGCACGTAGCCGCGGCGAACGATCATGAAAGACGTGCAGCAGCAGACGGGACCTATGCCCGCTTCGACCACCGTCAGCGCAAGGGTGGCGACTCCGGTCGAAACCTCGACCGAGGAAATCGAAACCTCGGCCGAGATAACCGCGAGGGTCGCCCTCGTCAATATGGACCGTGCGCCGCATGCGGAGGGCTCGGTCACTCGGCCCACTACTGCTACCGTCACTGCAAATTATGTCAGCAAGTGCACGATGTCGGAAAATGTGAAGCTCTCCAAGCGCTCACTTCTCTCCTTCGAACGAAGATTGAGAAGAAAGACCTCACCTCCGAGCTCCAAAGCCTGGTCTTCGGTGGCCATTTAAACTAGGCAGCCCGCCAACTGAAACTGGGTTGGTCTGCCACAGTTAGCCGAACCCGCGATCGACGCAGACTGTGTCTACGCGTTCGTGGGGAAGTGCAAATGGCCGAACAATGACAAGGAATATGTGAACACGATGGAAAATGAAAAGGAGAGAGGTAGAAACCTCGGTGGAGGTAAAATGAGTGATGCGAGTGATGAAGATGGAGATGGAAGTGGTACAGAGGCTTGGGTTTCAAGCGCAGTGCCGGTAGGACGCACCAGCCCAAAGCTCGGTGGAGTGCTGAAGCTACTCCCGGGCGAGAGGCTGGGGTGGTGGTCCGCGTGGAAATTCGACCAGAGGGCTCGGATGAGAGCTCTGGCCCGAGGCGCGGTGAATGATGTGCGCACCCGAGTCCTTTTGGACACAGGAGCGAATGTGAGTGTGATCTCGGAGAGATTTGCAAAGAAGTGCGGCTGCGTGAAATTCAGGGTCACGGCCGCTGTATGGAAATACAAGGGTTTACCAAAGGAACGATGGCTACAGAGCGCCGAGCTTTGGTCAAAGTGACGCTCGGCTGGGAACGAGTGTACGAGTTTGAATTGTGGACTATGGATCATGGCGCCGGTGTGGACGTAGTCCTCGGCACCGACTTTATGATTCCGGCTGGTGTGCGCCTGGACATGTTCCACGCGACTGCCAAATTGCCGGGCGAGGTGAGCATTCCGCTCATCAAGACGAAGAACATGCTCGATGAACGAAGTCTCGGTCCGCACATCAACAGCGGACCCGCCGAGGATTTACTTATCCCCGGTCACGAGTGGGTTGACTATCGACCACCGAGGCGTCAACCCTCGGAGGAGACCCACGAGCTGTGGATACGCCGGACCGAGACGTTGGTACCCACGGTGAAAGCGTTTAGACGGGGCAAGGTCTCTCGAGTACGAGTGACCAATGTGAGCGACCGGCTGTTGTCTTGCCGAGCTCACACGCCTCTGCTTCTGTGGGTCCCAATTGGGGACCTCCCGTATGATGAGGGGTATACTCGGTTGGGGTCGACTAAGTACCGAGAGTGGCAGGTGGCCGCATTTGAGGAATCGCGCGACGAGGATTTACTCCAGCGCGAGTACGAACTCTACCAGAAGTGGCTCGCCGCGCAACCACCGGCAGTTGATCGGCCGAGTTATCCAACCCCGGCCGGAATAAAACATCGGCCGCCTGATGACTCGCCGGGCCAGGCGTGTCGTTTAAGCTGCACCGAGCTTTGGGAACGAGAACTCGCGAGGCGCGAAGAGATGGAGCAACTTGCCGCCGACGGCTCACCAGTGGGTGATGATCCGGCGGCGCTCCCTACTCAACGCGCCGAGCTTGAGTACACTGGTACCGAGACCTCGGCGAAGGTTATGAACGAAGTCACGTTCGATCAGGCCAGCGACGATGGCTCTAACGTGAGCTCAGAGTTAAGCATGTCTACAGACGAGACCTCAGAGGCAGCGGAATCCACTTATTACCAACGTAAGCCTGGGCTGTCTGAAGACTCGGCCGAGGAGTCGGCGGGTGAAGACTCGATGGATACCCTAGAAGTGACGTACCTGTCTGTAGCTACTGCGTTGGCGACGGAAGAGGGCGCAGATGACGGGGGTGATCAACCCTCGTCGGAGCACATGCCCAATGAGATCAATTTAGAGGACTGCGCCCACGAACTGGCGTTCCTTCCCGACCTAACGGAGACCTCGGTGACAGACTTCGACTACTAGGCGCCGAATGTGCGTCTCCCAGGGGTGAGTGCGGAACGCCAGGATCGCGTTGTGGAAGTGCTCAAGAAGCACGAGAAGATCATGATCTCTAGTGGAAATGCTTTGCCTCCGCCCGCTTATGGAGTGGTGTGTGATATCGATGTGAACGAACACTCGCCCATCAAACAGAGAGCTCGACGAGTGCCTCTTCGGCACCTACGGAAGTTGTACGAACACTACGAAGCCTGCTCAAGGCAGGCCTGATAGCGTTTTCGAACAGCCCGTGGGCTTCGCCAATCGTGATTGTGTTGAAAAAGAACGGCGAGGACATCCGGCTATGCATTGATTACAAGATGGTGAATGCCATCACCGCAATCATGGAATATGCAATGCCTCTGGTCGATGACCTTCTCACCGACCTCGAGAAGTATCTGTGGTACTGCTCGTTGGATGCGGCAAGTGGATTTTGGGCGATTATGATGACAACGAGGGCTCGCCAAATCTCGGCCTTCGTGTGTGCCCTCGGTCACTTTGAGTGGCTCAGGATGCCTTTCGGACTAAAGAATGCACCGATGATTTACCAACGCATGCTCCATAATGCTCTGTGGGGGGTTGTACAACCGAATGGTGGATGGAAACACTACGCAGAATTAATGCGGTGTGCGGAGGAGAGTGACCGAGACCTTAGTCGAACCCTCGGACGGACCCTGGCGGAACCGTTGGACGATCCGTCACCTGACCCAAACCAAGCACCCACGAAGTTTAAACAAGCTGCGGCAGCACTCGGGCCGAGGACTCCGTCGCGGAACTCATTAATAGCCCGGCGGCCGACATGTTCGCAACTGGAGAACCCGACGAATCATCGCTAGTCCCGGTGTTTGGGCGCCGATCGTTTGTGGATGACCTTCGGGGGTGAGTCGTTTGACGACTGCCTCGAGACTTTGGACCGACTGCTCGCCCGCTTCGAAGAGTGCCGTATTAGTGTGAGCTCCATAAAAGCATCTTTGTGCAACCCAAGGTTGATTTTTTGTCGCATGAGGTGACGCGAGAAGGCATTAGAGCTGACTCAAAAAAGCTCAAAGCAGTAGCCGAGCTTTCGTTTCCTCGGTCGAAAAAGGGCGTACAAGCATTCCTCGGTGCGCTAAACTACTACAGCCGGTTCATCCAAGACTTTGCCGTATATGGAGCAGCACTATATCAGCTGAAGGACGAAGATTTCACGGACGGGGGTGACCTCAGTGCCGCCAAGCGAAGCTTTGCTGCGTTACAACGAAAGGTCGGTGAGGCACCGATCCTCCGACACTTCGACCGTGACCGAGCAGTCCACGTAACACTCTTTGCAAATGAGTGGGCGCTCAGTACAACGCTGATGCAAGAATACGGTGGAAAAATGCACCCGGTACGATTCTGCGGCCGAGTCCTCCAGGACGCAGAGATGAATTATCACCCGGCCGAAAAAGAGGTCATGGCCCTGCTCCAAATGTTGAAGGTGTGCTACACCCAACTCGCAGGTCGGACCATCCATGTCTACACGCGATTTTCAACACTCGACTGGGTCCACAAGTCGAAGACTCTGTTTGGACGGGCTACCCAATTTGCGGTATTACCATCGCCGTGGCACCTGGTGGTGCAGCAAGTTAAGGAGAAAGATTGCGCTTTTGCGCAACTCTTGCAGTCGACCATTACTAGTTTCGTCGACCTCGAAGACTCGTTGGCCCCGGTGACCCCACCGATACGTGGTTCCCCGACTGTTCGTATGGACCCCCAGTTGCTATATGCGCGACTGCCCCGTGCACACCGAGGTTTTGTACTCTCGTTCGATGGATCAGCCAAAACTGAAAAGCACGGTGGCTATGGTAGTTGTGCATGGATTTTGTGGAGACTTCCGGAATGGAATATAGTGATCGCTGTGAGTGCTTTTCTCGAGACCACGACGGTAAACCTCGCCGAGTACACCGGCATAAATAATGGCGTCTCGGCGGTCCTAGAACATGGGGCCGAGAACTTAGTTATCGTGGGAGACTCGAGACTCGCAATCCAGCAATCCCTAGGGGTGATCGCTTGTCGTAAGGAGTCGTTAATGGCACAACTGAACAAACACAAGGAACTCACGGCGAGACTTCGCTCGGTGAAATACCTGCATGCAATGCGTGACTTTAATGCAGCCGCTGATTCGCTCGCGAGCGAAACATTGGAAAAGAAGGCCTCGGTGGTAGTGGACAGTGATGAAAGGAAGCAAGAATTGATGGAGTTGAATCGAATCCGAGAAGTTATCTACGAAGGCTCGGCTGACGCTTCGGAAAACTCGGCGGAAGAGACTACACGTTCTGTCAACTCAGTTCAAGTACTGACACCGCACGACCAAACCGTAGCCGAACTTTTTTCGATTTTGTACGGGAATCAGGATATGTAGCCGCGGTGACCAGACGTCAAGCAAAAGAGCGGCGAAAACACGTCCGCTTTGCGAAGGAAGTCTCGGTGATCGATCCAGGCCGCGTAGAACACGCGTCCGGCCCAACTGGGGCCAACACCGAGGGTTTAAACGACGAACAGGCCCAACCGAGGCTTGATGCAACAGCGGTGCACGAACCGAGTGCTGACGACATTGATCCCACGGTGGTGCAGGAAGAGCGCCGCCGACGCATAAGCGCCGCCCAAGATGAAGAATTACGCCGGTCGAACCTAAAGACGGTGCTGAAAGGAGAAGAGGCACAGCTGAGTTACAAAGCCGCTCGTGAAGCCTGGAAAATGGCCGACAAGTTTGCACTGAGTGAAGATGGATTGCTTTATTTCCTTGGAGTGAACCGTCGGTGGGGAAAGGAACGGACCGACGAGACTACATTTAGGATGGTGGTGCCGACAACGATGGTCCAGGAGGTCCTACAGAGCTGCCATGACTCACTGGAGGGCGGACATCAAGGTATCGTCCGCACCTACCACCGAGTTAAGGCGGACTATTACTGGATCGGCCTGTTCGCAGATGTGGAGCGGCATGTGCGCTCGTGCCCTGACTGTAGCTCAAGTAAAAGCGTCCCACAATTCCGTGGGTACTCACCAGGGAACATCCTGGCCGAGCGCCCGATGCAAATTGTATCGATGGACTTCGTTATACCTCTGCCGAGGACTCGGCGAGGGAACACCGCACTGTTGATATTTCAGTGCGCATTAACGGGTTTTGTCATGGGTAAAGTCATGGCCGACACGTCAGCCCTCTGTGTGGTACAAGCGTTCGAGGAATGCGTCTACCGAAGGTTCGGTGCGCCGTCGTTGATACGTCACGACCGTGACCATCGTTTCATGAGTGAGGTCTTCCAAGCATTCACCGAGATGATGCAATCGAGGTCTCGAGCTACACTAAGCTATCGACCACAAGCAAATGGCCAGCAGGAACGCTCGGTTAAGACCGTAATGCAGTCTGTGGGGTGTATGCGGAGGACCCGCTCCAGCAAGACTGGGATGAGATTGTGGAAAAGCTCATTTTCGCTATCAACAATTCGCATGATGCTACAAGGAAGGACACCCCTTTTTATCTCATGCATGGTTGGGACGCGCGGTCGAGCCTTCGAGCGATGTCGTCGTCTCTTAAGCGAGGGCTCGGCCAGCAGTCCAACGCCCTAGCGTGGCGACGTGAAGTCAACCGACAACAAGAGATCGCCCTGGCTATGGCTGGAGAGTATCAGGCGACCAAGAAGGCTCGGCGTGCTGAGAAGCATAACGCCACGCTGAGTGGACCGGAAACGGCAGCCATGTCTAGGTCAGTACAGGACGACGTTTCCGACGGTGAACGAGGAGTCGGCGGAACTGATGGAACCGACGAAGAGTCCGTGGCGAACTCTCTGTTCAAACCTGGAGATCGAGTGTGGTTATACATGGAACGCGTGAAACCTGGACTGACAAAGTAACTTGCACATCACCGGCATGGACCTTTCCGTGTCAAGAAAAAGGTCGACGAGTATGCATATGAGTTGGAGCTGCCTGATCGAAGTGGATACCGGTTCTACCCGGTGGTACATGTGTCGCGATTAAAAGCTGTGAGCGAATACGGCGATCGACCGAGAACTCGGCTGACCCCAGAAGTCACCGAGGGATCGAGACTTGACTTTGACGAGGAGCTGCTGCCGGAGGACAGCTGGGAGCCAGACCAGCTCGCTGGCGAGTACGAGGTGGAGGCGATCTTAGACGATCGAGTTCCACTCTCGAACAGCACCGAGCGCTCGGTCAGAGAGTTTCTGGTGATGTGGGCCGGTTACGACGAGCCCTCGTGGGAGCCAGTCGCCTTGCGGCGGCCTGCTGTACGACTACTTGCGCGAGAAACGCCGCGACCGGCGGTTGCAAATGGTCCAAGTCGCTGACGACGACTAGCTGCAACCTGTCGCGAATGATGAACTGCTGGTTGGGTGGTGCAGCCCACCCAAGCAGACGAAAATGACTACTGCACCAAAATGATTGTATATTTGCATGTACTTTGGAACGAGCTTACGAGTGGAGATTGCGATTGGAGAGAGATTAGGAGATACGCAAAGATGATGAAAAGACGATTAGCGAAAGAATGAGAGCTAGCTACCCTAACACTACAATCACTGAGAGACTCTGAGCTATCTACAGCCGCAAACATGAAAGCGGAAACGAGAGACCGAGGGCTCAAGGGTCCGAGTTAGAGGTGACCCGAGCGAGTACCGTGAGGCGCGCCTCTTGGGGCTCCCCGGTTCTGGGTTGAGCCTCCGACCCTCCAGCTTCCGGAGCAGAGCCACCAGCCGCGCGCTCGTCGTCGAAGTCTTCGTCGCTTGAGTGCTCGGTTCACGAGCTCCCGAGCGAGGAGTGGCAGCTTGAGCCTCATCCACGCGACCGTCGTGAGCGTCCGCAGCCTCTTCAACCGAGCCTTGGGCCGACCGCTCTGTCGACACTCCGCCGTGGGAACGCACTGACTCTCGCTCTTCAGCCTCCGAGCCCTCGGCTGTCAAGCCATCAGCTTCAGCAGGGGCCCTAGTAACCGGCGAATCGTGGAAGTGGGTGAACTTGCGAACCCACGGCGCGGTGACCAGCTTGGGGTCCAGCGAGGGATCGACAGTGACAGCCGACGCAACTTGTTGTAGGGTCATCCCACGGGGAACGAAGACCGGGACGGCTGGGTTGCAGGGAGCGAAGATATGGTGTTGTAAGGATGCGCCGCAGGGACATCCACCCAACAGTTCCGCCAGGGCTCGTGGTCATCCAGCTCCGTCACCTCGGTGCACCAGTCCGCATTCATAGGAGTCCACAGCAAATTATCCACGGAGTAAATGGGAACCGAGGGCTCGAACATGACTTCCGGGGTGCAATGGATGCGCCCGTGCGAATCCGGGTAACACCGAGGCCACAGACAGTAGGCGATCCGGAGGTGGAGACGATCGGCACGCCCATTCCGGTTGGAATGGTAGTCTGTCCAAGCTTCGAGCGCCTCGATGTAAGCGGGAGAACCCTCACCGAGCTCTTCGGCAAGTTGCTGGAGCCGTCGCTCGACAGCAGCCGGGGAAATCCAATGCGAACGCTCATACAAAGCGAAACCCAAGTCGTTCTTCTCGGTGGGGCCGACTGCTCGGCCGTTGAACTGTCGCCAGAACTTGACCACCAACGGAAGACCATCTACCCGTATCGAAATGCGCTCGTCCGGCATGAATCCGGCAGCGCTAAACAAACAAGGATCGGCAGGGAGGCTCGCCAAGAATTGCTGGTACGGATGGGCCGAGCTTTCCCAATCCGCGAAGGCAGCAATGCCCTCGGCCGAGTACTCCACCGCGACTTCACTGTCAGCAGGCCGAGGCACCCGAACTTCCAATATTTTCTGTCAGCAGGCCCGAGCACCCGGGGCCGTGAAAGGAGGCTCGAGAAGATCCAACGCGTCGTCCGGCGAGGTTTTCGAGGAGCGACCAGAAGTTTTCTTGGACGAAGCCGAGGTGTCGGTCTTCCGAGCTGGCCCAGTCGTGGCATCCTTAGAAGCAGTTTGCCGACTTTTCGTAGGCTCGCCACGTTCACGCCGGAGACTCGGTGGCGGCGATGTCTTGCGCTGCCGACGTTGCTTGGAGGGAGCTTTTGAGGGAGGAGCTGCAGGCTTCTTCGCCTTGCCTGGCTTCTGCCACTGGGGAAACCTCTTTGACAGACTCTCCCTCCAGAAATTCTCGGACGGCTTCCCAAACTGAAACCCATCTTCAGCATCACGTCCAGTAAGGTCCGTGACCTCGGGCTCCGCCTCCGAGGTTCCATCGAGGCCCAAGACGAAGTCATCGGGAGCATTCTCCTGCTCAACCGAAGATTTTGACTGGAGTGAGGCCACGGTAGAAGCAGGACGAACCGGACGGCCATCCCGACGAGGCTTGAACACCACCGACTCCTTGAATGGAGAATCCTGGTCGACAGGGGCCGGCGCCTTCTCTTCGAGATCTCGGCCAGCCTCCAACTCGTCGTCCGGAGACCCCGGTGGGACCGGAGGCGAAGTCGGAACCTCAGCGTCCTCAAGCCTAGCTGGCGAGCTGGGCAGTGAGTTCGTCGAAGAGTCGGACGGATGCGGCGATGGAGGCGCGTGGACCGAGCTGTCGGCATCGACCTCCAAGACTTTCAGCGGTGACTGAGACCGAGAACCACTACTCGCCGTCGGAGGCCTGTCGGTCGGCCGAGTCTTCGTGCTGCCAGTCCCGCCTCCGCTTGGAGGAGACGACCCGTGCGGTGGCGATGACGAGTCCTGGGCCGTGGGTTGCGGAATAGTACCAGAATCTGGCCGAGACTTGGCTGCTTTCGCTGCTGCTTTGGCCCTCAGATCCACCGACGGCTTGCCAAGGCGAGAGGTACGCCTGGCTTGAACTTGGGACTTCGATGCCGCAAGCGTCGGCGGGAGCTTGGTATGAGACGATGGCTTCGCCGAGACCTTGGCTGAACGTTTCTGACGCTTGGCTGGCGGAGCAGCAATGCCCTCGTCGTCCGACAGCTCGACCGAGGAGTCAGGCGGAATGCTGATGCGAGCCGTCTGTGATGGTCCGGAGACATTTTGGGAGCGGGCGACGCTTGAGCTGGACGTCGACGCCGAGGAGATCGGGCGAGGACGCTTGGAGCCCACCGCGACCTCAGACAATCGCAAGCCCAGCTCGTCGAGCTCTCCGAGCAACGAGGAAATCACGGGCGGAAGTGACGAGTCATAGGGAAGGTCGAGGCCGCACAAATTGGCTCGTTGAGCGTCTTGCTGGCGGAGGAATGTGTTAAACCTCTCCACCGCCTTCGTGTACGAAATTAGCCCCGACTTGAACCCCTCCGGTCTTTCTTGATGACCGCCCGAAGTTCCCTGATCGAGCTCTCATACTTGGAGCACCGAACCTTCAAGTTGTCAGACATCTCAGCGCTCTGCCGGAGTGCATTCACCGCGATGTCCATCTTGCGAGAAAGGAAGTCTCGCTCCTCCCGGGTGGCTCGAAACTTTTCAGCGAGCTGGTTGCTCTCGAACGAGGCTTGGTTGCAGAGCACCTCGAACTTGCGACGCTCATCAACTTCTCGGCGTAGCAGCGCATCACTGTATGTGAGCTGATCTTGGAAGTAACGAACCTCCGCCCGAAGGTCAGCCATCTCTGCGTCTCAGCCGGGGGCAGGCGACGGCGCATCTGGGGCCAATGCATGGATCACCGCACCGAGGGTTTGGGCGTCCCCCAGGCGCTGGTCAAGATCAGAGTCGAGGCGGAGCGGAGGATGACGCACCAAGCCCACCATGAGGTGTCCGAGGTCTGCGAAACGCTGCTCGGTGTGATCCCGCAGCTCTCGGACCATATCCTCGGCGGCGTCCCGGACAGCCTCTTCAAGAACATCGCGGCGGGGGTTCGGAGGGCGCCGAGAGGCCGCCTCCGCGACCTCACCCTCCTCGAGTCGGCAGTGCTGGGTTGGGTTGGACGAAATGCCGCCAGGCTCATCCAACCGAGGTCTCCGCGGAGAGCAAGGAGGCGAACCGTCGACGCGACCCGAACCCGCGGCCTCAGAGCTCGTTACCACCCCGCTGTGCGAATCAGAGGCGGGAGTTGGTGGCGAACGAGCCGAGGCGCTTGGGTTGGACGCAGCACCACCTCTCGGCGGAGGGTCGCGCACAGGAAATGGCGGGAGACCTCTAGGTGCCCCGCTATACGAGTCAGAGGCGGAAGTTGACCCCGCTGAGGCCTCAACCAACCTAGCCGTGAACTCAGGAGGGAAGGGCACGATGAATGCATTTGGGTCATACTGTGGTATGCAAAGAAGATATGGAGGATTAGCATGAGGAAACCAGCGAAGCTTCGAGACACTACATAGCTTACCCTGAGAGCGCGGCCGAGAGCTTCCGACGCGAAGACCTGCCGCCCTTGCCGAGGGCTCGGTGGAGCAGACATGCTGGCAGTAATGACGTGCACTACGACGCTCACCACCTGACAGGTTCGAGTCGAGGTGGGGGCCGTTGTGAGATTGGATTTTGACCGCAGAGTGGAGCCACCGGACCGAGGTCTAACGGCGTCGAGAGTTTGAGAGAAGATTACCGAGGTCTCCTATTGGCTACTCACATTTACCGCGCCAGAGTGACAGAAAGCTAGTTAGTGACTGTGAGGCTCGGCGGGTCCTAATAAATTCTCAGAATCCTCCCTGTACGTTTGTACGTTGTCCTGGGTGCGTGGCGTGCCCCCCCCCCCCCCCCCCAGTGTATTTGACTCTTGGGCCGAGGCTTCACCTCGGCGCCCCTGTCAAAGGCCTTGACCGGCCCGGTACCCTTCCTTTCTGAGGGACCACAGTGGATTTAGCGCGAAAGCGTTTATATTTACGCACCCCAGCCGTTGCTCGTGGCTGGCGGTGCCTGTGTGTGGCCTCTACCTACCTGACCGATACTTCAACACAAGGCATATTTCCAGCCCGGTGTAAGGGATCAGACCTAGTCTTCAGGTTTAATCCCAACAATCTTCGCCGATCTTTCGAGGGAAGCGTGTGTTGTTGGTAGGACTCGTCCCATTTGTCGAGGCTGAGGGACGAGGACTCGTAAAATCGTGAATTCCTACACGACATCTACCCACCTGACCGAGACTTCGACACCGGCACATATTCAGCCCGGTGTAAAGAATCGGACCTGGTCTTCAGGTTTAATCCCAACAATTTTCGCCGACCTTTCGAGGGAAGCGTGTGTTGTTGGTAGGACTCGTCCCATTTGTCGAGGCCGAGGGGACGAGGACTCGTAAATTCGTGAATTCCTATAAGCTGATGTCCACCCAGAAATCTAGTGCATTATAGTGAACGACAAGTTAGATTGCGAAAACTGCGGCTTCACTGGTTAGCAGGAGCCGCAGCACTAGAAGTAGCTTAGGTCCTATTCGGTTTGTGTGACGGGGCCATACGAGCACCTTGCACAGAGGAAGTGTGCTAACGAGAGTATACAAACTCTCAGTGAACGGCAGTTCACGTGTCCCTGGCCTAAGGGGACTGATTGACCAGAAGTACGGTAGATCTAAGACTGAATGTATTTATAGGTTAGTACAGATTTCGCCTGCATACAAATCCGAAGATCCCATTAGTTTATCCTATATAAAATGTATCGGTTGGCTCTCAGCCTATTGGGTCACTACTCAGGGGAGTGACCTTTTGTAGTCATCCCTGAATAGTGCCAGGGTCACTATTCCATGTAACCCCGTTACATCGTCCCCCACTTAGATTCGATCATATCGACCAATCAGAGCGAGGGTACGGTGGCGGCTCACATTTCACTGGCACAGTCGAAATCCATCGACAACGGCGCGAGCTCTTGCGCCTCGGCTCTCGGGCCCCAGAAAGCAACTGGCGCATCGCCGAGCAAGCCCCACGGTCTCCACGTCGACCGGAAGCATGCCTCCCAAGCGCAGCTCGCGCGGTACGAAAGCACCTTCGAAACCCCGGGCCGAGAGGCCGAAGGCCAAGAAGGCCAAAGCCAAGCATGAGTCGGCCGCGGTGAAGGAGGTCACGGGCGCGGCCGCCAAGGAGGTGCGCTCTCCGAGTCTGACGAAGGGGCTGTCGACGAGCCCCGTGAGGTCTCTAATGACCTCGATGAGCAGCAGGCGCAGTACTACAGCGCTGGCTCGGGCGCCCGTGCGGGACAAGCAACGACGCCGGCCACGGCTACTGTAGACCCTCTTTCTGGCGGGGGAACTGCGCGTCCAAAGGGCTATTACCCGCCCGATGACGGCACTGGTGCTCTACAGCTCCTGGAGAAGTTCACGCCCCCTCGTGGCCTTGTCAGCGGCTACACCTCGAGGGGCGCCCATGAGCGCGCTCTGGTTAAGACAGAGCCGCTCTTTGTCAGCGACATTGAAGCCGCTCGGTGTGTGCTCTTAGCACCACACAAGATCCCCTTGCAGGAGTTCACCAACCTTCGTAAGAAGGCGGAGGACAAGGGTGGACTCCATCCAGTTTGGGGTTATCGCTGGGTCAAGCCTTCCGATGCTATGACCTGGATTGAGGTGGAAGACCTCTTCTGGAGATACGTATCTCGCAAAGGGTATTCCGACCAGGAGTATAAAGAACTCCGTGAGGACCGCGTGCTGTCCGCTATACTGGACCAGCGCGACCTCCGCGTCGAGTTCGCTCACGTCGTGAGCAAACGTGAGCTCTACCCAATGATGGAAGAGCTCAAGCAACAGGCAAAAGCGAAAGCTCGTGAAGAGCGTGGGCGCGGTGCGACTCCGTCTGCTACCGTGCCCCGTATGTCGGCCAAGAAGCCAAGGACTACTTACGAATCGTCCGCTGCTTCTCGTGCCAGGTCGCAACAGCCTTCGGGCAGGCAACCTGGAGTTGTTCAACAGGCTCCGACGAGTTTTCTGACTCTGGGTAACCCCTCTACTTCACGAGGAGCTGACGCTTGCCGTGGAGACGCCGCTCCTGGAGGACCCGCTCCACGTGGAAGTGCAGTTCCCCATTCCGGTCAAGGAGGGCAGGCGGTGGCTTCACACGACCATGGCTACGAGCCGGAGGCGTTGCCGCCGCGCTCTGAAACCCCGAGCCAGGTAGTGGCTCTTCAACAAGAGGAGATTCGCCATCTCCGAGAGCGTGTGTACTCGCTTGAGATCGTGTTGGGGGTTGGCCTTGGTGGCGAGGCTGCCTCTCGGGCTGGCCACCCCGACGCCATGGATCGGCTTCGTGAGGACGTTGGCTCACTGTTCCGGGAGGTTCGCGACCTCCATGCTCGGGTTGAGCGTCGGGCTTACGCGACGGACTTCGAGTCCTTGCGTGACGGTCTTGCGGCCTTCGGCCCGAACTTCGTGGCCGTGCGCCCTATCAGGAGCCGCAGCATTTCCCATACCCGGCTCCGTACGGCCACGGCTCTTACGGGGGCGCTGCTTATGGCACCCGGATGTACGCCTCGTCGTCCTACGAGCAGTGGGCGTACCAGCCGCCTTATCGCAAGCCGACGCCCCACTTCGAGGAGCTGCACCCTCCTCCAACCGCTTCCTGCGGGGCAGCCTGAGCCTGAGGGTCGAGGTACCACTTCAGACGACCCACGTAAAACGTCGGGTGAGTCGTCATCGACTTAGGCAAGTCTGTGGTGTACGCAGCACCGTGTCGGCTGAGGACCGTAAAAGGTCCAATGAAGCGGTGCTTCAGTTTGTTGCTCTCGACCGAGCTAACTGTGTTTAGCGGTAGGTTTCTAGTATCTAGGAGAACTAAGTCCCCAACCTTAAACACGTTTAAGTTTCTCGTCCCTTTTGGTCTGAGTACTCCTTTTGTTTATCTTGGGTTTGTGTCATTGCATCTCTAGCCCTGCTGATGATATTCAGCCTGTCCTCGATAAACGAGAACAATTGCTTCCGCAATGAAGCTGGACTTACGTCCGAGACTTGGGAGAAAAGGTTTTTCTGAGCCTCTCCCCCACTTACGACCGAAACTCCGGTACCGCCTCGTAAGGTGAGCGGCACCTGTGGGTGTCGTAACCCATTGAGGTAAAAGGGGGTGAACCCCGTTGACGCGTGTACCACGTTGTTGAGGGCAACTCAACCATGGGCAGTTGTTCAGCCCAAGAGCGGGGATTCTCCGCGCAGATACTGCGGAGGGTGTCCTCGAGCACTCTATTGACACGCTCTGTCTGGCCGTCCGTCTGCGGGTGATCCGCCGTAGACATCAACAGCCGAGTGCCTAGAAGGCGGAACAGCGTTTGCCAAAACGCAGCGGTGAACCGCGGGTCTCGATCAGAGACGATGGTCTCGGGAAGACCATGGTGTCTAAAGACACAGTCCATGAACAGGCGAGCGACCTCGACGCCAGCGACGGTGTCACGGACTGGTGCAAAGTGGACCATCTTGCTCAGACGGCACAAAGGCTACAACACTGGTGTTGCCACGGTCATCGACCGGAAGACCGAAGACAAAGTCGAGACTCGTCGACGTCCAGCAGTCCGCTGGGACCGGCAGGCTCTGTAATGGAGCCGAGGCGTGACCAGCAGGCTTCACCCGCTGGCACGTCTCACACGTGCGGATGTAGGTGGCAACCCACTTGTACATGTGGGACCACCAGAACGTCTGAGAGACTGATGAATACGTCTTCTCACGGCCGAGATGGCCACTGGACGGCGCGTCGTGCGCCTCCATCAGAATGTCGTACTTGAGGTCCTCGTCGTTCAGCACGACAATACGGGGAGGATCCTCGGGCTCCACCCTATAGTGGAGCAGGCCATCAGCCCACTCATAGCGGTGAAGCCGCGCACGTTGGCGAGGCGTAAGCCACTCAGCCTTGGCGTCCGTGCCAGCGGCTAAGACCCGCGCAAGGGACCCAAGGTTGCCATCATCACGATACGCCAACCGGATGCGATCGTAAAGATCCGTCGTGGCCCGACTAATGTGAGCGAGCTCGTAGTCGGGTCGGCGCGACAGCGCGTCGGCAAGCACATTGAGCTTGCCCGGCTTGTACTCGACGCGGAAGTTGTATTCCGCGAAGAAGGACAGCCAGCGCGCCATCCGCTGGGATAGGTGCGGCATGTTGACGGCTGTCCGCAAGGACGCGTGGTCTGTATAGACAACAAAGGGCGTAGAGCCCAATAGGTGCACCCGAAACTTGATAAGGGTGTACTTCATTGCGAGTAGCTCCTTGTCGTGAACGGGGTAGTTCCGTTCGGCAGCCCTAAGCTGCCTTGACTGGAACGAGATGACCCGTTCGTGGCCATTATCGTCGGCCTATAGGAGCGCGCAGCCAATGGCAAAGTCTGATGCGTCACAGACGACGCTGAAAGGCTTCGTCTCGTCCGGCAGGGCCAGGAATGGAGCGCGCTGTAAACTCGCTTTGATGTCGTTAAAGGCATCCTGGTGGCGACGCTCCCAACTCCAGTCGACATCCTTCTTCAGGAGATCCGACAGTGGCCGTGCCAGACCGGCATAGCCAGCACTGTACTTGTGCAGGTAGTTGACGAGGCCCAACCACTGGCGTAGGTCTTTCTGTGACCGGGGTGGCGGCCAAGCTGCAATGGCTTTCACCTTCTCCGGGTCCGCACTGACCCCAGCGCTGCTAACGAAGCAGCCAAGGACATTAATCTCCTCAGCTGCAAACACGCACTTGTCGATGTTGGCGAACAGCTTGTTCACCCTCACGACTTCAAACACACGTCGGAGGTGCTGGAGATGCACCTCCATGGCCGTCTGGCCTGCCTCGGCACGGCTGTGGACGAATATGTCATCAAAGTACGTCTGTGCGAACGCACGCAAAGGTCGGAACAGCTGTGTGACCAAGCGATTGAACGTTGCTGGGGCATTCGAGAGCTCCTGTGGCATTACCAGCCATTCCCAGAGCATACCGCTCGGCGTGCTCACAGCCGTGAGCGGAATGTCGCTCTCGCGCATCAGGATCTGGCGGGACCTATCCACCAGATCCAGTGCACTGTACAATGTGCACCCGGTCATGTTATTGAGCAACACGTCCTTCCGGGGAATCGGTGTCTGCGCTGGCACCGTCGCGCTGTTCAGCTTGTTATAAGCATGAACTAGACGCCACTTTCCGTTCGGTTTACGAACACAGAAGGTGGGCGTCGAGTGCGGAGACTTCGACTCCCGCGCCATGCCTGCCTTCGCCTTGGCGGCAAAGAAGTCATCAATGACTTCGCATTGCTCTCGGGGAAGAGGCCATTGTCTCGTGACACAGTACGTTTTTGCCCGGCACGAGGTCAATTTCGTGCCTGATTCCCCTGTCTGGTGGAAGTTGGGACGGAGGGTCCTTCGACACTACGTCCTCAAACTCCTTCAATAAGGGATACACCGGATCCCGTGGGTTCTTGAGAATCTCAGAGCCCATGCGCGACACGCACTGTCTCTGTAACTCCTCCAGGACGTCCTTGTCCATGACAGAGGAGGAGTTTAACTCCACTGACGTTGGCTCCGGCCTTAGGAGGACCAGCTCTGAGATCTCCCCGGCCTTCAACTCGGCCAAGAAGCCTTCCATTGCGAGCTCTTCGAGGTTCAGTAACTCTGCAACCTCGGGCAGGGCCGTAAGCTGAACGGCACCTGCCTTGACCTGGCAACCGGTCACGCCGTCGAAGATGTGATAGCGTTCTTCGGCGGCTGGAGCCCAGACGGATGGCTCCAACTCGTTGGTGACGGACGTCGCCGAACGGGCGACTAGGCCCGGCTTACGACGTGACACTCTGGTGTCTACGTCTGGTGGTGCCGACTGGACGGCACCACGGATCGCCTTGATCTCGTGCGGAACTATGTTACCCGCCTTGTTCTTGGGCGGAACTATGTTATCCGCCTTGACGTGTGGAACTATGTTACCCACCCCGCCGTGTGGAACTTGGTTACCCACTCCAGGATCGCTCCCAGCGACTCCCGCATCGTCTGCGTGACCGGACGTGGAACTAAGTTACCCACGCCAGCGCCGACGGCGCCTTCTCTTGCAGCACTTGCTGCCCGCGGAACTCTGTTACCCGCATGTGGACCTACGTTACCCACCTGGTAGGTGTCGTCTGGCACCCCCACACCCGGAACCTGGTCGGCCCGGTTACCTTCAGGGTCGCCGTCAGTCTCAACGACCCCAATTAACATTTTGGACGCTACTGCGCTGGCGGCCCTCACGGGCGCCCCGGCTTCTGCCAGAGGTGGGAACATGACTGACTCAATGGCCTTGCCGCGCCAATCGATCGAAGGCTCGTGTTTCTATAACCACGGCATGCCAAGGATCAAGTCGTACTAGTCCATGTCTAGGACCAAGAACGGTTCCTTGCTGTCAAAGTCTTCGAACTTGACAGCCAGGTCGATGTGGACCCGGGGTACTTCTACCACCGTACCGTCGGCTAGCCTTACGGAGACCAGCCCGTTACCTTTGCTGCCACGTAGAGCATCGGCATACCTGTCGCGGTTGCGCGCGACTGTCTGGCGGTGTGCAAGTTCTCAAGGGATGATCGTATTCCGGTACACTCGCGTGTATCACGAGCAGCCTACCGCTGCCCTTCTCCGCTTCGAGAGTGCATTGACTCTCAGGGGCTAAGTCCCCATGGCGCGAGCCACCCGCACGCCCCTCATGAAGACTTAGGAACTCCCCAGTAGGGCGCCCCGCCCCTACTGGTGTCCTGCGTTCCCCTGGTCCCTGGGTCGCGGCTTCTGCCAGCGACCCTTAGACCCAAAGGGCTTCGAAGAGTAACTCTTCTTTTGTCCTCCCGCAGGACAGGCACGTTTCATGTGCCCTAGCTTGCCACAGCCGAAGCAGCGAATGTCGTGCTGCTCGGCCGTTCCCAAATCCATGGGAACTGGCCCATTGGAGGTTCCATTGCCGGAACCACCATTCGGCGCACCACCCGGTACAGGGTTGCTTTGCCATACCGTGGCAGGGGTACGAGCCTGTTTGTGGCTATACTCCTCCTGGAGGGCGATCTGTATCGCCTCCTCCATAGTTCTTGCTTGCACCCGGAACAGCTGCGTGCGGGCTGGGCCAACACGCAGACCGTCCATGAACACGGTCACCTTGATGTGTTCGGGCAGGGGCGTTCCCGCCAGCGAGGCTGTGAGTACTCTCATTTCCTGTATGTACTCGTGCAGCTCGCGCCTCCCTTTTTTTGCAGGCGAGGAAGCGCGAGCGCTGGCGATACTCATAGTTCGCCGGAAGGAACGTGGCCCGCAGCTGCTCACAGAACTGGGACCATGATGCAAAGCATCCAGGCGTGGTCGTCTCGCGCGTATACGCCCAACTCTTAGCGCGACCACTAAGGTTGGACAGCGCAAAAGCGACACGGAGTCGCTCGTCCGAGACGAGAGCCGCGTCCATCGCGAGCTCGACCTCTCGGACCCAGAAGTGGAGGTTCTCACCCTCCTTCCCTTCAAAGGGGTGAACCTTCAGCTTCAACGGCTTCGGTTGCACCGACTTCGGCGCGGCTGCCGGAGCCTGCAGCCCCTGAACATGGGCAATGAGCCCTTGCTCGTAGGTGTCGAACGCGTTGATGCGCTCGACCTGCTCAGCTGGCGTCGCTGCCGCTAAGCTACGCAGAGCATCTATTCCAAAGATGCCTGCCATTTTCCGAACTGTCTCGAACTGGGAGTCGCTCAAGTGAGGGAACTCACTTCTATCCATCTTGGCTCACTCGTTGAGACCACAGAGGATTCAGGTAGTCCAATCTACCCGCGTAGGTGTAGGATTGACTACAAGTGCTACCAAGTGTGACGGGGCCACACGGGCACCTTGCACAGTGGAAGTGTGCTAACGAGAGTATACAAACTCTCAGTGAACGGTAGTTCACGTGTCCCTGGCCTAAGGGGACTGATTGACCAGAAGTACGGTAGATCTAAGACTGAATGTATTTATAGGTTAGTACAGATTTCGCCTGCATGCAAATCCGAAGTTCCCATTAGTTTATCCTATATAAAATGTATCGGTTGGCTCTCAAGCCTATTGTGTCACTACTCAGGGGAGTGACCTTTTGTAGCCATCCCTGAATAGTGCCAGGGTCACTATTCCATGTAACCCCGTTACAGTTTGGCTGTTAGCAAGTAATACACTTTGTCCATACCTTCAGGGAGCTCCGCCGGCTCCCCCAACCGTGTCTTCATTCTGCAGACACTACATCGGGGAGATGTATCGGATCCAGACGAAATACGGCGGAGTCGATGAAGCGTTCAAGAAGAGTCCGCCAAACAGCATGAACGGTAGCAATATAACAATGCCGACTATCGGCGCGATCTTTGAAGTTTAATTTAATAGCACCGCAAACAATTGCAGTGATATGTACGTGACGAATCCGTGGCCGATCCCGATGAGGAAGTACGTTGGGATGAAGAATACAAAGGGCATAACCGATTGCAATGGCAACTCGCTGAGAATTTTGGCCAGATACCACACGGCGAGGCAATACAGACCAGACTTGTACTCGTGCAGCACCTTTGAGAGCTCCGTGGGAATAGCAATGAAAAGCGGACTCGATATGTCGTGAAGGTTTGGTTGATGATAACGACGAAATATGCGCCGGCAAAATTCTGAATGCCCGTCTGGTCAATGTCCAACTGCAAGTAGATCAGCCCGACGATATCAGAAATGAACAGTTGCAGGAAAAAATTCGCTCGGAATGAAAGCCAGTTCCGCACTAGCCGAAGCACGTTGCGGCTGGACAAGACCTGCATCTGTGCACACGGTCCCAGATAAGTGTCCTGGTGCCAGTGGTGGCTTTATACGTGCCTTTTTACTTAAATTAAGTGGAAACCCATGTAAAAATGTAAAAATCCTATTAAAAACGTGGAATTAGGCTGGATATCTCAGTTCACGGCTATCAGAGTGCTTCCGTGCGAGCGCGCAGTCCTGCAGCGGCTCATGGGGGCGGCGCAACAAGCTCTTGCAAGCCAAATGGCGGCGTACACAGGCGTGTGTCTTCATCGCGTCGTGGTTCCGCAATAAGGAGCTGACGTTCGCCATGGGCGTGAGCGTGGCCATCCCAAACGTGTCCAAGATGCTGACCAAGGCGACGGTGGCCCCATCGCGCTCTACTTCGGCGGCTACGTGCAGGCGCTGTTGTACGGCGTGCTCATGTGCGTGCTATCGGCACTCGTGAGTATGCTGGTGTGCCACAATACTTTGAACCTGAAGCGTATAGCAGTGGTCAGCGAGGAAGCGCTGGAGCCGAGCCTGGACTGGCACAAGGACTACGCCGACAAGAAGCGCCAGAAGCACCGCTGGCGCAAGCCACACGCGCACGCCAAGCTGATTTCGTGCGAGTACGTGCAGAGCTTCTCACGGATGTCTTGGGTCATCGGGCTGCTTCACGTCAACTTCATCAACATGTTCCAGAACGTGAGTCCCAGCAACCTGTTCCAGAGGTACGACTACTCGATCGGCAAGGCTGGCGTGGTGAGCAGCGTCTCGCACCTGTTCGAGGTATTCGCGCCGTCCATCGGGCTTGCCGTCGACCGGTTCGACGGACGCACCCTGCTACATATCCTGGCTGCTATCAAACTAGTTCACGAATGCGCACGACCTGGAGCTGTATTCGTCGAATGTACGTATCGCTCACTTAACTGTCAACACGACATGTATTGAGTACTTGGAATATAGTTGCAGATCAACTTGACATGCAGATTTGAATCGCTGCTAGTACACTTAAATCAACTCTGCAAAGTAAGCTGCGAGCCACAGCTTACGATTGGTGCCGACTGCTGCGTGTTAATAGGCATGGGTTACCAGCGATGCCAGGCTTGTCTTTCGTGCGCGGATTCCTGTGTAGCATTTCTCTTGTGGAAAGCATGGGTCATTGTCAGGAGGATAAGGCCGTCGGTTCGCTGCTGCAATAGGGTCCGCATGTGACCCAAGCCTTGTCGTTGCGAATGGTGTGCCATTTCCAACGCTGCTGTTCGCACTATCCGTGGCACCACCCCCACTTGGGTTTCCACCGTTTTGATCCGCATCACAGTCGCTAGTGCCGCTACCAACACTTGTACCTACTTCAGCACTTGTACCACCGCCATCTGCATTGCTGCTGGAAGCTGAGGAGCTTCTACTGGAAGAAGTTCTAGGTGTCTCCAAAATGTTACTCCACAGCCCAATAGTCTCTTCGTCTCCGTATTCACCTATGTCCTCCCAGTCAAAGTGCTCCAGATACTCATCTAGTTGTCTGTCACTGAGAACAACCGTGTCGAGTTCAGCAGTTAGATTATCAACAGCATGATCAGATGTAGGCGTCGGGCGAGGATTTTCAGTAGTACGCGAATCAGTGGGCGGTGAATCAAATGGACGCAACGACGTGTTCAAGTCCATCGGACCGACGCCGCATGGTGCATGAGCGGCAAGCTCTTGTTGATCGGAGAACAGAACCCGCGCCAATGGCGCCAATGGCGTCGACGGAAGGTGATGTTGGTCATTCCGGTTAGGAGACGTACAGCCATTGCGAGACTCACAGCCAAGGGTTCGAGCTTGTGACGTTACTGTGTTGGCTGGACTAGCACGAGCATGAGCAGCGCGAGGTGGAGTAGCGCGAGCAGAAGCCGCGCGAGGTGACGTAGCACGAGCTATAGTAGAGCGAGCTGGAGTAGCGGGAGCTGGAGTAGCGGGAGCTGGAGTAGTGTGGGCGGGAGTAGAGCGGGCTGAATTTTGCGGCGTGGCAATGCTCGGTCGTTCTCGTGAGTCTATCGTTCTCAGTAGCTTCTTTGAACTCATTGACGACATTTTTTCTCGGCGATTTTTTTCACGAACGTATTGACGCATTATCTGGTGCTTCATAGTCTTTTCGATTGCCATGCGGTTCCGTTTTGGCGTCAGAATGAGAGCAAGCTCACTAAATAGGCGCTCACAGGTTGCAGTATTAACAGCAATGGACAGGATCGTAAGTGCAAGTGACGGAAGCTTGCTGTTTGCTTCGACGCTTTTCGTACTCCCAAAACATCAACACCAAATCTTCGTCAAAGTCTTCCCTGCGCGATGTCGTGTAAGTTCCTTGGATCCATTTGAACATTTCACCACGGAGCCCACTATCATCACTGCCCATAAACCGACGGTAGTAATACTGCGCAAATTGACACACAGCGTCAAGATCAGTGATCACTGTTGAAGGAAACTTTCTTGCTTGCACCACGAACTTAGGATGTAGGAAAAACCCTAAGATAAATAGAGGCTGCTCGCATGCGTTCCAGCGAGCTTCCACTAGCTCAGTTAACGAGTCTCTAAGCTCAGTCGAAGCAAAGCCACGGTAAATCTCCATGAATAAACAACAACATCAGCAACCGTGTTTTCATCCCTTTGAAGACGAAATGAGGCGGCGCACAAAGGACGGACGATTTTTTTCGCGCTCTGCAACTTTGTCCAAAACTCAACGTCACCGAGAACACGGAGTTTGTCCGTTAACTCGCTGCTGTTCCGATACGAGAAGACCATATCCTCCAGAGCACCTCGACCACGAAGGAGGGACGCAAAGCATGTCTGCATTGAGTTCCACCTAGTTTCACATAGCGTAAAAATGGCAAAATGATCTCCACACCGCTTGTCCATCGCCTTAGCAGCTCGCACCCGCCATTTAGAAGTCGAAGTGTTCAAGAAACTAGCAACACCTGCGGCGTCCGCCGAAACCTGTTTAAATACCGTTCTAAGGACGGATTTGACTAGGTTATTGACATCGTGAGCAAAACAATGCACGAACGCGATGTTTGGGTACCGAAGCGCCAAAATGCGTCGCGCACGGCCACATTGACCAGTATTGTCCGTCACAACTGCACCCAATCTCCATTCCGGTGCAAGTAGCTCCTCAAGTACTCCATCCATTTGCTGCGCAATTGCAATACCGTCGTGACGGTCACCAGCGGGCCTCAAGCCATAAGTCATTACTCGACCAAATAACGAGACCATGCAGCCCAGTACATGCATCTTGGCAATAGTCTCCCAGACGTCAGACAGAAAATCCACCCTCTCCACTTCGATTCTGGATTGATCTAACGTTATCTCGCTGCTCGATGGAATGTAGGTCTGCATATTCATCTAGGACGCGGCCACCAAAGATATGGCGATGTGGCACGGCGCCGGGAACTCCACATCGAGCGTTCAAAAACACGAGTAACCGCCTAAATGACATCAGTGCCACAAATGTATCAGGGAGTAAGGCTTCAGCTTGAAACACCAACAGCAGGCGCCGAAAGATTAGTTTTTCAGCAAGCGTAAATTCAGGTGGCGAGGTGCATTGCGTTTTCGTAGCCCTTCCGTGCTCTGCAGTGTCACCTTCACTCTCGACACTCTGGAACGCGTTGCCGGTGGCACCAACGAAGTACAGACACTCAGGCAAGTGCTTCTCCCATGCTTCCTTGCGTCCGTGAACATGGGTGGGAAAGGGGATCGCCGTTTTGTCCTTAACGTGCGCCGCGTAGCAATACTTGCATACGGTCCACCGCATCGTCTTGTTGGACTTCTCATTCAGCCGGTAAAAGTTTGTACTGAGAGCACTTGGAGGGCGCCCACGCTTGGGCACACCAGCCTGTTCATCACGCAGTCCGGGTAGGAGATCCATGAGGACACTGTAGCGCGAAGGAGCAGGATACGGCGGTGCGAAGACCAGGAACTCGACAACGACTACGTAGGCTCGAATGAGAGGCGTTCTCGTTAGGCAGGCTGCTTCTCGTTGCGGAATTGAGTGTGTCACTTCAACCAAATCTTTTTTACGTCAACAATGTAAAAAAAAATGTTTTAAAGCGCGTTTTAAGGCCTTTTACGTAAAAATGTAAAAATGTAAAAGTAAAAATGCCAACACTGCTGGTACCCATCCGCACCGCTGCCAGCTTCTTCCACCAAGGTGGCGTCGCCGGAGTCTCGAGTAAACTTGATGCCCGCGTACTTCCGTTCCCACTCATCCGTCAGCAACTGAAGTCTCTTGACCCCAGCTTCATCCTTCTCCTTGTCCAGCACGACGAGCTGACGCATGAAGTAGTCGCTCGAGTTTGCGAAACTAGGGCACTGATAGCCCAGCTCTGCGAAGTACGCTACCGCGTCACCAGCCTTGCCGTTGTACATCATCGCTCCGTCGATCAGAAGATAGAGGGTATCAAACAGTGTGAACAGAACAGCTCGGATGATGGTTGGTGGACGGTGGTGATCACCGTCCGTCCCTCTCGTGCCAACTGCTGCAGCTGAATCATCACCACCTCCGCCATGTAGCTGCCAACCCGGACGTGGGTTCGTCCACGAACAGAAGCGACGGGCTCGTAAGGATCTCGATCGCGAACGAAAGGCGCTTGCGTTCGCTGCCGGAGATACCGCGTACGCGAATGCCGCCGATAAGCGTGTCCCTGGACTTGGCTCCTCCAGCACCGTGTCGACTCTCTCCTCGTGCTGCTCAGCAGTGGCGCGCGGCCCCATGCGGAGCCTGGCCTGGTAGATGAGGTGCTCACGCGCCGCGATGGTGGCGTAGAACATGTCGTCCTGCTTGATGTAGGACGAGAAGCGCTTGAGCCGCTTGCTCCACAGCACGCCGTTGGCGATAATGTCGCCCTCCACGGCCGTGTTGCGACCCGAGATGCAGTCCAGCAGCGAGCTCTTGCCGGCGCCGGACGGGCCCATGATCACCAGCAGCTCGCCCGGCCGGCCGGCGCCGCTGACGTTGCTCAGGATCTGCTTGTCCTCCGTCTGCTTCGTGTCCGGGTTCTTCACTGAGAGAGTTGGCGCCACTGTAGCGCGATCTTGGGCACGTCCAGCCTCAGCGGGGTTTCCACGCGCACGAAGTGCTCCTTGGTCTGCGCCATCGCCGGCAAATTGCAGAGTGGCTGCACTGGTGAAAGGCACGCGTGTGCAGCGTCCGACCTCATCTCATCGTCGAGCCCGCCGAATTCCGAGCGCTTCGACACGTCAAAGTCCGGCGGACGCTGCTGTGCCGGCAGAACCTCTGCGTGGCTGTTCCAGCGGGCTTCACGGTGCCTCCGTCCGATGAGTACCCGCGCGCGGCCCCGTAGCTGTGCAGAGAACTCGATCGTTCTGCTCCCGGCCGCCTCCAGCCCCGCGTAGATCGATAGGTCGGACCTCGAGTTTCGAGCCATTCGCGCTTTTTCATCAACAACAACAAATCAAACGCGCGATCGCCATGTCGACCGCGAGCGGCCCGTCCTCCGGCGGCGGCGACGTCAACGTGCTGCTCAAGGTGCGAGGCTCGGCGACCGCAGCTGCGCGCCCGCACTGACCCACGTCGTGTACCCCACCCAGGCCATCGCAGAGCAAGCGGAGCGACTGCGAGCGGCGCAGAAAACCCACGGAGAGTGTGCGTATGACAGCCTGCCTCCTTCCGCCGTTATGTCGCCCTCACCCTCCTCGCTCTCTGCTGCGCCTGCCAGTCCACGCGCGCGTGTCGGACGACCTCAAGCAGTTGGCGCTGCTCTTCGTCATGAACGGCGAGCACGACAAGGCGCTCCCGCTGCTGCACCAGCGGCTCGTCATCCACGAGAAGTTCGGCCCCGGTGCGCACGAGGCTGCCGGCTGCCGGAAGCACCGGCACTCGGACCTACTGATACAGGTAGCTGACTTAGTGAATGCCGTGCACGCAGATGACCTGACGGCGGAGGCGCTGCAGGAGCTGGGCACGGTCTATAGGCTCCACGGGGTGCCCGACATCGCCGACCAGCATCTGCTGCGCGCGCTGGGTCTGCGCGAACAGTGTCACGGCAAGAACAGCCTCAAGGTGGCGGAGACACTCAACAGCCTTGCGCTCGTCAGCCAAATGTGAGCTACGGTAGCCTTGGTCCTGCAGGTGGCGGGGGGAGGAGGAGATCTCTCTGACGGTGTGCTTGCCGTGCAGGCAGGGCGAGATGGAGCAGGCGAAAACGTACCAGCTGCGCAGCCTCCAGGTGCTGTACGACAGCGCCGAGCCGGAAGACATCGAGAGCGAGGACATCCCGTGGGAGGTCTACAAGCGCCTCAAGCAGCAGCGAGGACCTTCCACTGCAGCCAACAGCATCACGCTACTGAAAGGCAACATGCGCAAAAGCGTCATGGACGTCGTCTACAAGACGTCGGGGGCTTTGAGTCCAACTGAGGAGTCTGCGAGACTGGATACGAGCGAAGGTTCAGGGGCAAAGGGCAAGGCACTCGGTGCGAAGGCAGATACCCTCACCACCGCACAAAAGTCGGTAGACGTGGACCGAAAACGCGTATTGCGATCCCGTTCGGAGACCACCATCAACTCTGCGCATGCATTGCCCCACGGTGGTTCTGCGAGCGACCGCTTTCCCTCTTTCCACACTAGCAACGCTGTGTCGATCATTGAAGACCCCGACGACGCTGACTCTGATCCCCTCGCTCAATCAAGGATCAATGTAACATCGAGTTCAAGCTTACAACCGCTCCGATCGCGGCACGACACGTTGCTGAGTAGCGGTGAGGCACCCCATGGCACGGACGCAGAGACTCCTTCGCGGTTGTCGGCGGCGGTTCCCATTGCGCAGAGCATCCGCGATTTCCCTACGCTGCAGCAGCGCGTGGAGTCCTTAAAGCGTCGTATTCTCGCTGGATACCCCGATGTGAACGCGGATGTGGCTCGATTGACTGCAGACGTTGACCGGATTCAAGCGCGAGAGCTGCGGGAGGTAGGATGGACGATGGTTGCGCTCGTGCGCGAGATGAACAGGCTTTGTGTACGCACAGACCTAACACAGCAGCAGCTGCCCGTGCTGGAAGGCATGCTGGAGAAGAAGAGCGCGTCGATCTTCCGCGGCTGGGAAAAGCGATGGTTCAAGGTCGACCCGAAGACGTTCATCTTGAGCTATCACTTTAGCAAGGACGACTACGCGCGAGGGTTTACGCCTCGCGGAGGGTTTGCAGTCTCGCGCATCTCCAACATTCTAGTCCAGCGCCACGCGCGCGGCAACCACTTCCACTTCGATGTGGTCGTGGACCTGAGCACGCGACTGAATCCGCAAGGGTCGCGCACCTACGAGCTGCGATGCGAGGACGAGGAATCGCTGCGCTACTGGGTGGAGACCCTGCACTACTACAAGGCCATGATGGCCCAGAAGACCCCTCCACGCCCGTCGACAAGTTAGCTGCCCTCAGCACGATGCATGGGCCTGAAGCCAGCAGGCTGTTTCGCTGCGCTGAAGGGGTGCCAGTAGTAAATCTTCGCATCCACGACTGCTCGGAAAAGCGATGGAGGGTCAGAGCGACAGCATCGTGCTGGAGGAGGAGATCGATCCGAACTATGAGCCGACAGAGAAGGAGGTGCTGGAGTATGCTACGTGGCTGGGGATGGACCTGGAGGCCGAGCGTGATCTGTTCTGGATCGCTCGAGAGGGCCTGAAGGCAAGTGATCTGTTGGGTCATGTTCTCTTCTCGTTGCATTTAAACGGGACTCGCTCTTATGCACTTGCTTGCAGGCACCCCTCCCAGAAAACTGGAAGCCGTGCAAGACAACAGATACGGAAGAAATCTACTATTTCAACTTTGCTACGGGCCAGAGCACCTGGGATCACCCGTGCGATGAGGTTCGACGTGTTCTCGCTTCCGACCCCATTGCTAAGTTATTAAATACTAACTCGCTCTTCAGTTTTACCGCAATTTGTACGAGGAGCACAAGAAAAAGCGCCAGACAAATGACGTCCAGGTAAACTATCCCTGGTCCGAGATGCGCCTAGCCATAATGAACGCTAAGAGGTTATCGTGCGCCATGCAAACTTGTCCAACTGCGATTTTGCAGGAAACGGACGAGAAGAAAAAGAAGGTGAAAGAGGACGTGGCGGAGCTGCTAGGTCGAAAAGGCAGTGGGAAGAAGAAGAAAGGCTCTCTGTCGAAGGCCGAACCACTCGGTGGACCCTCGATGGGAAAAGTGAATCCTTTGGAGAAGAAGCCGCTTCCAGGACTGTCCGGTAGATTAGGCTCTCTTGGGTCAAGTGGGCTTGGTGGTGCAGGATTAAAGCCTGTTGCAGGTCTTGGGGTAAGTGCGTGGGTACTTGTGTTTGCAATTATTTGCTAACCCAATGCCTCGTTGTAGCCCCTGAAAAGCGATGCCAAAGAGCACGGAGGATCTGGTATCGGACTGGACTGTGCAACTAATGATTTCAAGAGTGACGATCTGTCTAAACCTCTGTCAAGAACTCTTCTTGGCACCGTACTGGGTAAAAAGCCTCTGTTGTCGTCTCCGTCGGTCACGACGGGAGATAGAGATACCGCCGCGAATTTTGAAGATAAACGTGACCAGCTCTCGCAGGACCACGCTGAAAAACTGCGTGAGATTCAAGATGCACACGACAGCGAGGTGGAGACACTTCGAAAGAAGCTGAAAGCGCAACTGGAAGATGTACAAGACGCCGAAGAGATGAAACTCAAGCAATTAAGGCGTGAATTCGACAAGAAGAAAAATGACTTGGAAAATCAGTTCGATCGGGAAGAGAATACGCTCCAGCGCAGTCGGAAGGAGCAGTTGAAGCGCCTCGAAACAGAAACTGAGAACATTTTCAGTCGGAAAAAGCAGGACCTGGACCGAGAATTCAAGTCTGAGACTGACAACCTGCGACTGAAGCATGATGAGAAGCAACGCAAAATCCAGGAAGAATTTGAACGTGAGGATGAGAAGTTGACAGAAAAGATGAAGTCCTTGTTTGGGGATAAGAAGGAAGCTGTCCAGCTTGCAACGGAGCTAAAATCTGAAGTCGATCGCCTACAAAGTCATCAGAAATCTCTGGAGCAAGAGGTGAGTACTATTCGAAGCGAAAAGGAAACCCTCGCTCGAGAAATGGGCGTAGTAGAGCAGGAGCGTGACAATGCCCAGCGCGATGCTGAAGAACTGCGGCGGCAGCTATCAGAAGTGAGCCACTCGCAATCTACCGCTGCACATGAAGAGTGCACGGAGTGCTCTGTCTTGGAGAATAGCCTGGCGGCTCTCAAAGCCGAGTGCGCCGCGGCAAAAACCGAAGCTGGGGGGATGAGGGAGGAGCTAGATAGACTAAAAATTGAGTCTGAAGCTGGAGCCACCGCAGAGCAGGAAAAGAACGACGCCGCAATAGCTTTCAGTAACCAAGAAGCTGTTCTGAAACAAGAGATCACGACGCTGCAGCGACAGCTAGCTGTTCTCGATGCAGAATCTAGCGACCTGAGGACAAGATGTACTGCTCTTCAGAGTAAAATAGACACAGCAAGTCCATCTGAATCATCGCATATGGCGAAAAATGGACAACTAGAAGCACTGCAGAGGCAGCTATCAGATGCACAAGCTGAGCTTGCCGACACGAAGACTGAGCTTAGTGAGTTGCAGGATCAACACACCGTGATACTAACGACGAATGCTCAAGTCAAGGAACAACTGATGAAGGAATCAAACGAAAGAAAAGCCCTCAGTGAGCAGTTAGATTCCGAAGTCGAAGAAGCAGCACAGCATCTTGCAAGAGAAGTTGAGAAGTATCAGCAGCAGCTTCAAATTTTGCAGCAGAAACTTGAGACTGAATCGCAAGCCCGACAAGAGCAAGAAGCCGCGTGTGACACACTGCGAAAAGATATTCTAGCCCTGGAGGAAGCAAAGCGCAAAGTTGATGCCGAACTGTGTCGGCTGAAGAGTGATAGGCTCAACATAGAGTCCGAGTCACTAGGTGTCAAGGAGGAAACTGTGCGTTTGATCGAGCACGAAAAGGAAGTTGACCGATTGCGGGATCGTCAGAGCGAACTGGAGAAGGAATTGATAGCGATTCGCAGTGATAGGGACCGTCTCCTTCATGAGAAGAATGCCGCAGAAACAGAACGCAACAAATCCCAACGCGAAGTAGAGGAACTTCGATGTCACCTTCTCGGAGTCAATCAACACGACACACCACCGGCCACATCTCAGGAGTGCGTGCAGTGCTGTGTTTCGCAAGAGCGTATTTCGTCTCTCCAAAGCGAGTGTGCTGAAGCACACACGGAAAAGGAAAAGTTACAGAAAGAGCTCACTACGATAAAACAAGAGTTTGAAGCTCGAGTTACAGCGGAGCGAGAAAACACCAATGTCGCAGTCGCGATGCTGCAAGGGGAAAAGGATGATCAAGAATCGCTTTTTAAGGGAGAGGTTTTATTGCTACAAGAAAAACTGACAACTGTCGAGGCGGAATCCAGAGACCTCCGCGCGAAATACGAATCCCTTCGTAGCGAAAAGGATACGGCAGATCGACGTGAGTCTGACATTTCGACTGCAGCATTTGTAGCGCAGGAACAGTTGAAAACACTGGAGTGTCAATTTGCAGCTGCCCAAGCAGAGGTGACCAGCGCGAAGTCTGAAGTTTATGACCTCCAAAACCAGCATGCTACACTACTATCAGCAAATACGCAACTTCAAGAGCATCTGGCGAAAGAAGTAAACGAAAAGAAGGCACTGCGTGAGCAGCTAGATGCGAAAGCGGAGGAAATCTCGGAACGTCTCGCAGGGGCGAGCGATAAGCATCAACAACAAGTGCTGTCACTGCAGCAGCAGCTCGAGAATGAGTCTCGGGTTCGAAGAGAGCGGGAGGATGCATGTGATTCACTGCGAAAAGAGATTAATGCGCTGGAGCAAGCAAAGCGTAAGGTTGACGCAGAGTTGGGTCAGCTAGAGAGTGATAAACGTCACCTTGAGTCGGAGAAGTCGATGCTAGCACTGCGCTTAGATGAAATAAATACGTCTCGCAAGCGTGAAGAAAAATCTGTGGTATCGGCGGAAGAGGCTCTGGCTGACAAGAAGCTCGAGGCAGAACAACTACGGGCAAATTTGAAGGTGGTGGAATCGGATAGGGAGCACTTGGAGGCTCGCATAAAGACACTTCACCAAGATTTTGAGCAATTGCTAGCCAAGACGCATCGATTAGAGGCCGAGAATGAGGGCGAGCGAGTTCGATGCCGAACAATCGAAAAGGAAAGGGACTCAGCTTCGCAACGGCAACAAAGCTTGGTTGACGAACTGGAGAATTCTCAGCGCAAGTCACGGACTCTAACTGCTGAACTCTCAGAGTTACAAAGCCAACTCAGTAAAGCAAGGGCAAACGAGCAAGCTGTCACCAGCAAAGCAGACCAAATCACGCACAAGATGCGTCAATTAGAGCAACAGAAGGAACGAGACGACTTTGCTATGAAAATGAAGTTCCAACAAGCTGAAGTGGAGCATGAAAGCATTTTGCATGCAAAGGACAGGGCTGAAATGCAGCTTCAAGCCAAGGAAAAGGAGTTAGCAGCAGCAAAGGATGAGGTTACCAGGAAAGAAACTGAGATCGAGTCGCTACAAGCTCGCATTAAGTCTCTCCTCAGTGACAAAGAAGAAGTCCAGGCTGCCCTGCTGAACGCCAATATGGCGAACGTTGCGTCAGCTTCGGCGAACCGTGAGTCAGCGAAATCGATAAGCGCGAGCAATGACGTGATGCTTGTAAAGCTTCAGCTCGCAGACACGAACAGAAACGAGCTGGAACTCCATTTAGCTGACATTTCGTCGCAGCTTGAAATTTCAACTCGCCGATGTGCCTCCCTAGAAGCCCGATGCCGTGATCAATCGATTGAAATTGAATCGCTGCATGTCGAAGTGGCATCGCTGCGTTCTGCATCCCAGAAAATGCACGTGTCGGCACTCGAATCTCTCGCTCTAGTGGAGAGGCTCGAATACGAACACAAAAAGCGCACTCTAAGAAGTGACTTCCTAAACCAGTTGCGTGACTTCCAGGAGAGAGAAGAGCAAGCACTGGTGCGACACAAAGCCCGCCTGCGTGCTCAGTATGAACGACATCTGGAAGACCTGGTGGCCGAACTCGAGAAGGTGCGTCAGCAACGTGTGGAGCAGGAGGAGGCGTTGTCTGCACAAATGGTGCAGCAAATACGACAGGAGAGGGATGTGAAGCGAAGCGACGCGAAACGCAGAGTTCGAGAAGAGTTGACGCAGTTTGAGCAAGATTTGCACGAACGCAAGGCTCGCGATATTGAAATTATCTCGAGAGCGATCGAGAAGGAAGAAAATGAATTAGGTGCAAGGCTTCGGGAGGTGCGTCAGGTTTCACGGGAGAAAGAACTTGCGAAGGATTTGGAGTCGCCAGGCAATAAAGGCAAAACCGACATATCTCATGATCGATCGGCATTTGCATCCCCGGGACAGCTTCTCAAAAAAATAAGTGTCAGAAGGAACCAACCTGAAAGCCTCGATGACGACGATGCTGAGGATTACGTAACTGGAAAGCGGTCCAGGACAAGTGATCCGATGTACGATTCAAAACGCTCGAGTCGCCATCAAGTAAAAAGTATGAAAACCTACCAAAAGTGGCGGCAGCGACTACAAGAAGAAATGGATCTTCTTGTCAACGCCCGGACTCTGGTGGCAAATCAACGACAAGGTCTCACGAAGCAGGCGCATCAATTGAAAGCGAGCAAGAAGGAGTGGAAGCGAAACTCTCGGTTGTCAGAAGAAAATCCCATTCAGCGAGAGGTGAAGCGCATGCTTGACGAGGTAGGTTGCACCGTTTTTGCTGTCATCTGATGAGAAGATGTGGGCCTAACTCGGGTATTCTATGTGACTAGAACATGGCGAACTGGAGCGAAGGCATGAGAAAGTTGCGCAAGCAAGAGTCTTGGGTCAAGCAGCGAGAGCAGAAGCTAGCCAAGATGAAGCGAACTGGTACGGGTTTGCGGTGATCGCGCGGTCAGCACTGACTTATTTACTTCTGCTTGCTATCGTAGTCGAGCAGCTGAAGCGAAGGCGCAGGGCCGAACGTAGCAACAATTTATCGGGTAGCGAGACAGGCAGCGACTGCGACGATGACGACGAAACGCGTACCGACTGGTCCGATGACTCTGGTCAATCCGAGCTTGCGTCAACGCTGGAGAAGTTGGAGCGACTTGAAGAAGAGCTCGCTTCGGATGCGGGGAGCTTTTCGGGGGCGTTGCCACTAGGGGTCAGTGATCGTTTCCGTAGCAGCGGGTTTGATGCAGTCTACCACGTTCCGCCGCCGTCGTATGCTCTTCAACGGGAAGCACCGTATCGGTACCCGCTGGCCTCCCCGTCGGGGTTCTTTGCGTCGAGAAGAGCGGCTTATGCTGCGGGAGACCTTGCAGGTCAAGACATGCGGTGGCTTCGATCCCAGCGCACCGCCTTTGGTCTGCGGTAAGGCGCTACGGCATTTGTGCTATCCCTGTCGAGTGAATCTAACGCTGCTCTCCTCGTGTGATGTCGCAGCGGAGATCGATTCGCGGTCGCGCCAGCGCCCGGCAGCGGCAGCCGAGCCGAGCAGGTGTACCAGCAAAAGATTTCGCGCTGGGCTAAAGGCCGCGAAAAGGTCCAGCACGCCGCCACGACCCACGCAACGTGGCTGTCAGGCCTGTGCGAGGAGTTGAAGGAGTATGGGGCGAAGTACACCCGCGTGGAGGGCGACTACGCCGGCTCTGATGGTGGAGGGCAATTGACGCAGGAAGAAGGCGACTAGCAGATCTCTACCACGTAACGAGACCGAGTACGAAGGCTTCATAGTCAGAGGCTCTGTATGCATCTGACGCCTACTCGTTGTCGTCCTTCTTCTTGTCGGGCTTGATGTTCTGGTTGACCCACTTGGTCTCCTCCTTGCCCTCCTTGACAGCCGCGAAGCGCGCGGACACGAAGAGGAAGTCGCTCAGTCGGTTCAGGTACCGCTGCACGACTCCGTCCACGTCGCCCGCGGCCACCAGCGGCACGACGCTCCTCTCCGCGCGGCGGCACACGGCGCGCGCCACGTGCAGGTGCGTGGAGGCGAGGCCGCCGCCCGACGGCAGGATGAAGCACTTGAGCGACGGCAGCTCCGCGTCCATCTCGTCGATCCAGCGCTCCAGCTGCGTCACGTTGGCCTCGTCGAACACGCCCGTGCGGCGCTGCTTGGTCTCGGACGCCGACGTGAGCGGCGTGGCCACGCAGGCGCCGAGGTCGAAGAGGCGGCTCTGGATCTGCTCCAGCTTGGGCGGCAGGAAGGCGTTGGCGGCCGCACGCGCCTGCTCCACGGCCACGCCGATCTGCGCGTTGAGCTCGTCCGTGTCGCCCAGCGCCTGGAACACGGCGTCGTTCTTGGGGCGCCGCTCGCCCGAGAAGAGCTGCGACGTGCCCTTGTCGCCCGTCTTGGTGTACACCTTCATGCCTCGACAGCGCGCAAGTGCGCGCGGACGCAGAGCCAACAGCAGCGGGCGCATTCGAGCGGTGGCTCGTTCTTGCGACACTGGGATTGGGGGCTTTGCGACGGGTTGGCAGCTTCAACATGATCCCTGGCCTGGCGAAGTTCCACATTGCTCTCGAGCAGCACTGTGTCCCTGCAGCCACTCAATACATTTATCTACAGCACTCCCTGTTCCTCTAGTGAAAAACAACCTGTGCGGACATGCAGTGGTGTACAGTATTCCAAGCAGCGCATCGAAACACTAAAACTTGCTCTCGCGCCTACATTTCCGGCCACGAGTGTTGTCACTGGCCTTGCGCGGCTCCGCGTAGCAGAGTCCCATCGAGCGAGTCTCCGTCCACTTTCATACGCACACGCGATGTCGGTTTTTTTTTTTTGCCCAACGAGACCATCGCTGTTACTACACACTACGAGATCTGATCACGAAAAGGCTAGTTATGGCAAGATGCCAGGACACACAGACACACAAGAGTATTTTGAGTTGCATCCGTCGTATCATAGAACTAAATCGTTCGCCGCTCGTCTAATACAGAACAGTAAAGCCTTGTGTGCTCCGTGTAGTGGTCACGAATGTCATGCCCGTCCTGGGTGCTTCACACATGAACATCTCGCTTGTCTGATAGTGTTCGACAAAGTAAGCTGCCGCCCGCTCGAAAGACGTTGAGATCACCCCAACTTCGCTTGCTCCACGCGCCAACAAACAGTTCTACCGCACTGGATGGGGCTTATGTAGGCGCAGCAGCTATAGATACCTGCGCAGATCCATGGCGCTTCGACTGCGAGCCAAAGTGCGTGGCGTCGCCTTGTCTTTGTCGATCGAGCTCTTCAAATCGAGCCATACATTCGCCCAGTCAGCCGTACATGTATTCTTAGACCACCCCATCAAACCAAAGCGCTGGGCGCATAACCGTTCTCTTCCTGGTGTTTGAGCGTGTCGCGATGGAGGAGCGGCGCCCGCTGCTGCCGCCGCGCCACGACCGGCGGCCGTCCGCCTCCGCTGTGGTGGCGCACAGCGCGCAGATCTACGGGCCGCAGGAGCTGGACGACGTCGACAAGAGCGGCACCAGCCTGCGCAGCGCTGGCAGCGGCAGCGAGGCCTACGACGCCATGATGCAGCTCTCGCAGCCGCTCAACCCGCTGCAGCACGCCAAGGTCCGCTCGCTCGCCATCTGGCTCGTCACCTCCTGCATCCTGTTCCTCACGAACCAGCTCACGACGCTCCCCGTGGGCTTCTACCCGTCCTACGCCACCAAGAAGGGCCTCATGACGCCGGCCGAGATCAGCGTCTTCTTCTCCGTCTACCCGCTCTGCATCATGATCAGCAGCCCGCTGGCGGCGTCCGTGAGCCCGACCGTCGGGCGACAGACGCTCATCTGTCTCGGACTCATGCTCAGCGGCTCGAGCACTGTCGCGTTTGGATACGCCAATGGCACGTCGTCCGCCTTCCTGCTGCGGATCTTCCAGGGGCTCGGCTCGGGCGCGGCGGTGGTGGGATCCTTCTCCATGATCTCGGAGGAGTTTTCCTCCCACGTCGGCCAGGTTCTGGCCATCCAGGAGTTCGTCGTCGCGGCGGCCTTTGTGACTGCGCCGCCGCTCGGAAGCTATCTGTACGAGACGCAGGGGTACGAGATGCCGTTCCTAGTTTCGGGCGTCGCACAGATAGTGGTCGTGATCATCGTGCCGTTTATCTTCATCGAGTACTCGCTGCCGGACGGGATCTACGCCCCACCCAGGGCACGGACCGCTTCCGGGACGCTATACAGGACGCCGTCTTTCAGCATTGTGCGCTATAAAGACGTGCTCACACCCACCTGCGTGATCTGCCTCGTGGTGACAAGCTTCGCCATGTCGTCGTTCGGCTTCATCGACCCCTACCTGGGCACGCATCTGCACAAGGTCTTGGGCGCCGAGCACGTGGCGGTTGGTCTTGGTTTCGCGTTGAGCGCGTTCGTCTACTTCCTAGGCGGACTCGTGTATGCGTGGCTCAGTCGCAACTGCGGCTCCAAGCAGGTGATCTTGCTGGGGCTGCTGCTGCTGGCTGTCGGCTTCATCTTCCTCGGCCCGCCGCCGTTCCTGAACGACCTCTTCCAGAACACCAAGAGTCTGTGGCTCGCCCAGTACGTCTCGCTGATGCTGACGGGGTGTGGCACCGCGCTGGCCATTGCGCCTGGCCTCCCGCTGACACTGGCGAGCGTTCAAGACAAGGGCACGCACGGGTCCAACCTTGTGATCGGACTGTTCGCCGCTGCCATCTACCTGGGCCAGGCGCTGGGACCATTCATGGCGTACGTGCTCATGCAGATCTTGCCGACGACGCGCTCGATCAACTGCACCAGCTCGCAGGACAACCCGGAGAGCTCCATCGTCACGTGCGACTCGTCCCTGCCGTGGGCCTTCGCCGTGTACTCGGCGCTGACGCTCGGCCTCGTCGCCTTCGTGGCGGCGCACTTGCCCACGAGCGAGGCCACCGCAGAGCTCCTGCGGCAGAAGAGGAAACGCGTGCCGCTCATGCGGCAGCCGTCCGAGTACGGCCAGTTCGTGTGCTTCGACGACGACGGCGACATCGACGAGTGCGTCGACTTCTAGGGCAACATGTGACGAGGCAGGCTACCTATCATCATTTAACAACTGGGTTTTGTACGCCTTTTACTCGTAAATAAGGGTTGCAAACCCTCAAACAAGTGACGCCAGCAATAGCGTCGGGCGTAGTGATGGATGGAGCCGCTCCGGGGCCACCTCCAGGCCTCTCGAAGCCGCCTCTGGCTCGCAGACCGCCCGGCCCGCATCGATCCCTGAAGCAGCGCGAGCGAGAGGCCCCCGACGTGGACTGGGCGCGCGCGCTGCAGCACTTTGGCGGCTGCGTCCGCGCCGACCTGGACGACCTGCATCGGCGCTTCACAGAGCAGGTAAGTCGACCACCGCCTCCTGCATTGCGCATAGTTGCTGACGCTGATGCTGCGTGTACTGGAGGCAGCGCGTCGTCACCTTTGCAGCCTGGAAGATGCTGTGGCGAGACGCGCGGATGAGCGCCGCCTTCCACGTCGAGTTCTGGGAGAGCACCCCCACCGCCACGCACAAGACGATCCTGCAGCAGGCTCTGGACGGGCTGGTCTGGTGCATCGAAGAGCGCGGCGGCGAGTTCGGGAGCGAGACCGACGTTACCGCGCTGATCGGGCGCGTGTTCGCTCTGTACTGTGCGCATTCCGTGCAGCTCGGGACGCCCAAGCACAAGATTGATGTGGATCCGCAGGACTGGACGGCGCTGCTCACAGTCAACTGCGTCATGTGCGGCGCGGGCGCAACGATGTTCCCGTCGGCAGCGCGCGAGGTGCGAGCAATGATGTACCGACTGGTGGTGCTGGAGAAGGCATTTCTCCGCTGCTTGCAGGGCTTTGGACCGAGCGTTCGAGCTCAGGACCGTGCAGGGAGTCGTCGCGGTGGTGGTACCGGCGCGCGTCAAGACGCACCTTCCGTTGTAACCAATGCGATCGAAGACGACACCCCTGTACGTGGACAATTACCCTTCTTTAGCAATATCTTCAGCGGTGTACTGACTTCGGTGTGATGTGGGACCTGTATTAGGTACAACACAGCAAAATGGAGCAACTCAAGTCCCTTAACGATCGCTACCAAGAGGTGTTGAGCCGAGCTCGTTCGTCTGGGACAGCAGGGTCAAGTTCTGGTACTCGCTTACGTGGACGTCGGGGTTTACCCACACCCCAGCTTTCCGGCTCGCTTCGAGAGACAGAAAATGAAGGGCAGGGCCTTATTGGGTCCTTGACGTCGTACTTGGAGTACAAGCGAAATGAAGAAGCTCGCAGACAGGACCGTGTCGTGCGTGCAGCTGCTGCTCGCGAGGTCGAAACCAGAAAAATGCTCGAAGCGAGCGGCACTGAACGCGATGACAGTAGCCATATCCTCGATCTCAGCGATCGCGGTAGCGTTATGTCCGTGCCACCCAGTCCGACGATCCGATCCGTTGCCTCAAGTCGGTATGAATCTCGTCACCGGCACGACAGTGACGGTAGTGAGGCATTCTTTGCGGAGCTAGAGTCTGAGCTACACGCAGACATTTTGAGCGACCAAGCTGCACCATTATCTACCTTGACGCCTCGATATGCAACGAGTGGAAGGCATTCCTCCGCTATTAGTCAAATTAGCGAGGCGGACAGTGATGCTCTTGCCGATCTTGAGCGAGAGCTGGAGCACAGTGTTGATGAGATACCGTCCCAACCACGAGAACAAGCAGTTCCGGCTAAGTCATCCCCTCCTGCGCGGCGTAAGCGGGGCCGGAATACTACCTCCAAAGGGATTGTCTCTAAAACAGCTTCTCGAACAGCTCAAGTTCAAACGCAAAAGTCAACTGGTGTCACTAGGGTCGAACATGCTCGTACTGCGTCGAAGCATGGACAGCGCGACTCAACGGCCAGCCGCAGTTTTTTTGCCGACTCGTGGGCTGCATCTTCGACTGCCGAAAGTGATGGGCTGGCCGAAATACAAGCCGAACTCGATGCCATTCCCATGGAGAACTTGTCTACGACCTCTTCTCGCCCCATTGGTAGCAGGAATGACGCAGCGATCGCACAAATAGCAAAACCGAAGACACAACAAACGACTCGACAGCCTACAGGTCGTACAAACATCGAAGACAAAGTCACCCCCGCAGCTGCTACCCACCGTGACCAGCAGCCCGAGCAAGTGCACGCCGCAAATCAGCGCAGAGAAACTCGGTCAAGAGCCTTGTCAATCGTTTCGGATAGCAGTGAGCTGATAGCTCAACTCCAAGCAGAGCTCGATTATTCCTCTGCACCTCCTTCAAATGCCGAACTAAACTCGAAGGCCGCTCAAGCATCAATCTCGGTTCACGGGATCAGGCCTCGGAGATCATCACGAGTAAGTTCGGTGGCCTCCGATACCGGTAGCAATTCGCTCGAGGAGCTTGAAAGGGAGCTGAAGGCTACACCTGCAGCACCTCCACAGCCACCACTGGTACGACAAACCAAGACTGCATCTCGGAAACGAGGCGTAGTGTCTTCCCAGCGGGCCGCCCAACAATATCAGACCGCTGCTCGAAGTAACGTGAAGAGGATACGTACGGCTACCCCCAGCTCCCAGGCTACGTCAGGGACTTGGACATCTGCAAAGACTCGCGGCAAGCAACGAGCAAAATCTAGCTCGACTGTGCCTAGAGTGCCCACCCGAACAAGCGCTGTTTCGTCGGACACTGAGAGCGATGTTCTGGCTGAGTTGATGTTGGAGCTTGATACTCCCGTGGTAACCGGATCATTGCAGAGAAAGGAGAAAATGCCAGCCAAGAAAGCTAGTGTACCATCAAGTGCACCGAGGAAGTCCCCTAGTGGCGGCAGTGAATCGTTTTTGGCGGAACTGGAGTCGGAACTGCATGACAACATTCCAAGCAATCAGGTTGTGCTATCAAATACAGCGTCTAGCGTGATGGCCACCACACGAACACCGATCTCAGTCAACGGAGTTAGACCTCGGAGATCCTCGCGGTTGAGTTCTGTGGCATCCGATACTGGCACTAACGCGCTTGAAGAGCTCGAAAGGGAATTGAACGCTAGCACTGCAACATTAGCAGCCGGTCTGCAGCCGCCAGCAACAAAAATGACCAAGACGACAACTCGGGAACGAGGTGTGGCGTCTTCCAAACGACCTGCCCAGCAAAATCTGGCCGCTGCACGAGGTAATGCGAAGAGGGCACGTACGAGTACACTGGAGTCTTCCAATGCCAGTCGCATGCAGCGTGACCCGATCGTAACGCTGCAGTCCACTCGAACAAGCACCGTGTCGTCGGATACCGAGAGCGATGGCTTGGCCGAGTTGATGTCGGAGCTTAATACACCTGTAGCAACCGAAGCGACTTCAACGCAGCAGAAGAAGATACCATCCAAAAGGGCTACTGCACAGCCGACTGCTCGGAAGAGGAGTTCTCCCAAGACTGCAGCACCTCGTTCGGCTTTGGTTCGCTCTAAAGCGCCACCCCGTGCAGCAGCAGCTCCTGCTGTCGTGAGTCTTCGCCGATCAGCTCGTTTGAGTTCAGTCGCATCAGACGCTGAGAGCGATGGCTTGGAGGATCTGATGGCAGAACTTGATAGTGCTCCCTCTAAACAAGCTGCAGTAAACAGCGAAAAGCCAAGTTCGCGTGCTGGGGCAGCTCAAAAGCAACCAACTCGTGCGCTACGAGTGAAGGCGAAAGGCAAACAAGTGAAGAAGGATCCTAAAGTAAAGACTTCTGCTCCCGTCGCAACTGCGATCTCGCGAAAGACTCGCACACACCGTGCTCCTCGACAGACGCAGACGAAACCAAGTCGAACTGCATCCAAAAAAGTACCCCCTACAAGTGAGCCACAAACTTCATCTCTTGTCCCACCCAGCTCCCGACGATCTACTCGATCCGGCTCAGTTGCTTTAGACAGTGACAGTGATGGTCTGGCTGAGCTGGAGGCGGAGCTGCAAGCTGGCAACAACTAGTGCACTAAACAATACGATGTTTCAGATACTCTCTATTTATGTCATGTTAAAAGTATAGTCCTGAATTTTCTGAAGGCTGAGCCTAATTGAAGCGTTATCTGGTGGCCGTTCTGGGCTTGTAGTGCGCATCCGACGTTGTCTGAGGGAATCTTGGATACCGGTGGGTCGAACTCCCTTGGTCGCAAGCTTGAGTTGTCTTCGTTACTGATATTTCCTTCAATGTTGTGCACTAAACAATAGTAAACAATACAGGCCTTGGAATAGGCTTGGATGACAATAGCTCATGCGTTACAGTTAAAGGGTGAGAAGTGTAAAACATGGGGAGGGGAGATGATGTCGTGCAGGAGGAAAGTGTCGACCTCGCGTGGCGTGTGGAGCTTCTGCGAGCACTAACTACAGGCGACTTGGCGAGTATGTTGCTTGAGATCGTTCGTGGCTATGACCAATTGCCACAGTACTGGTTCACTCTAATGTATGTCTGCTGTTTTCACTTTCGTCGTAGATGTTGAGCGATTGGTGCTGGCACATATTGAAGTGATTTCAGCTCCATTCACAACAGCTATGCCGCCTTGGATGCTTCAGTGGGAAGGCATGCACTGGTGGATGCTCCAAACAGCAACTCCACTTTTTGTAGCAAGCGCGTATTCACGACCAGATATCGTCCGCTGGTTACTCGACAACGGTGCAGATCGATCCGCTCCTTGCTACCTCAAGCAAACTCCAGTCCACGTCGTTGGCGAGTGTTGCGCACACGCAGCACTACCAGACAGGACTCGGAGCACCGAAGCAATTGTCGCCGATGGCGCAAAATGCGTGAGACTACTAGATGAACCTCCAACACTTCCGTTGCCACCAACGACCGACATCACCTTTTGTAGTAGCTACTCGTCCGAGGTTGTTATCACGCGCACGGGGTCGTTCAAGACGAGTTCGATCCAGCAAACCGTGTACAAGTGTCTGATGCGAGTTTCATGGACGACCCCGCTGTCGAATGGTGCCATCATAGACAAGTACGAGCTGCGATATCGGCGACTGGTTGCGGAGGATGGGAGCGAGGCGGGCACTGACCAAGACGAAGACAAGAAAGGGGAGCCGGAAAGCAGGCCCGCGGCAGACAGCACCACCGTCACGTGGCGATCGGAGAGGGTGGCACATAATCGCAAGTCGCGTCAGCAGAGTACACTTGTGGAAGGGCTACAGTTCAACACAGTCTATGAATTTATGTTCCGCTCGTGGAATGCCGCAGGAAAAGGCGAGTGGAGTCCCAGCTTCCAAACAAAAACGCCGGTGATACCGACACGCTCGGTGGGAGGCGCTAAAGCTGTCTAATCAACAGCCTTCTTCTTCGCCAACCTCCTGTTGTTCTTGCCCTCTGCGTCAGCAGCGTGCGAATCGACAACTTCCGCAAAATGCGGTGAGAAGCAAAAGAGACCAGCGCTGACTGCAGCGAGACAAGCTGCACCATAAGCTGGTCCATCGATCGAGGCAATGTACGTCCATCCCGACAAAACTAGCATTCATAGCGCAATGGTTAGTAGTTGCTCTCATAGGTAGTAAGGGCGACGTTGTAGCAGTGCTTACTCGGTCCGACAGTTCGGGAGATAGACTGGATTTTACAGAGAATACAGACAAATGCACCAGTGAGTGAGCATAGCGTGACCGATAACCTCAGCCGACTTACCGTCAGGGAGGAGGAGATGCCCATGAAGGCGCCGACGTGCTCCTGCGAAACGAACGTAGTCTGTAGCGCCACGGAGCTCGCGCGAATAATGCTGCCCGACAAAGACGCATCGCATATGAGTCCCCACCAACACAGTGCAACGTTAGCTTCCTCGGTCTTACCTGATAGAAATGACTTGCGGAACGAGCGTAATGTACACTGTGCTGATCGTGGTGGCGGTCGACAGCGCAAAGAAGGTCATCACATAAACGATAGCCGACAACTGCAGCACCAGCCTTTCCGACTTGAAGAACTTGGTAACAAACCCCACAGAGAAGCTCCCAAAGAAGCCCAGCAGTCCCATGTAGCTCAGCACAAATCCACGGTCCCTAGAATCCATCCCGAATTTGTCCTCCAGCAGCACGGAGAAGTGCGTCCGGTACAAAATAGCCGCCATGGACAGTAGCAGCCTAGCCACCAGCAGCGTCTGCGCCGGCTTGGACTCGTTGACGATGCTGCGGAAGCCCAGCAGCTTCGTCCACGCGTTGTGCAGCAGGAGCTTCCAGTCCACGTGGCGGTGCTTCTTTTTTTCTTTCCCCCCATCTCCACTCTCCGTCGCGTCGACCACCGGCACGACGCCTGCTGCTGCCAGCGGCGCCGAGTAGAAGAGCGCCACAAGGCAGTAGTTGACGCCGAACAGCGCCGTGGTCAGCAGCGCCGTGTAGTTGAACCCGTTGGGCACGGAGCTCACGTAGCCGCCGACCATAGGGCCGATGATGAAGCCTGCATTGGCGGCGGCGTTGAGCCTGCCGATGGAGGCGGAGCGCTTGTCGGCGCTCTCCGCGTCTGTGACGGCCACCTTGATGATGTCGAGCGTGTGCTTGAAGAGCGCCGACGGCACGCGCGACAGCAGCACGACGTAGATGTTCCAGGACAGGCCCAGCAGCAGGTAGCCGGCCGCCGCGCCCACGAAGCACGCGAGCAGCACGCGCTTGCGGCCGTAGTGGTCGCTCAGGCTGCCCACGATGGGGGCCGCGAAGAACTGGATGAAGCCGTAGAGCGACATGAGCAGCCCGAAGACCAGCGCGCCGCCGTCCATGGCCTTGACGTACTGCGGCAGCGACGGGATGATCATGGACACGCCCAGCATGTCCAGGAACGACACCACGTACAGCACGCGCCGCGCCAGCCAGCGGCGCACGACGACGGTCGCTGCCATCTCTGCGGCTGTCAACTGAACTGTGACGTCAGCTGTCAACTGGCCTGGGCGGACTCTGGAAGCTAGAAACATGTACAGATCTAGATTTTGAAGTTAGAACCGGCCAGATGGCTCGAGCCAAGCGAGCCATTAGAAATTCCTACCGCTTCCTCCCGCCCAGCTCTCCTCGTTCCATGGCGTCTGCGCGCGTGACGATCGGCGCCGGCCGCCTCTCGGTGGCGGACGTGTGCTCCGTGGCCGCTCTGCAGGCGGCGGTCGCGCTGGACGCGTCGGCCGAGGCCCCCGCCGCCTCCGCCGCGTCCTTCACGCTGCAGCTGTCGCCGTCGTCCTCTTCCTCCTCCTCCTCCTCCTCCTCCTCTGCGCCCGCCGCCTCGCTGCCCGTGCGCCGCGCCGTGCTGCTGCTTCTGCTGCACCGCCTGCTGCGCCTCCAGTCGCTCGAGAACGCCGCGTTCGTGGCCTCGCTGCTCAACCAGGAGGCCGAGACGCCCGCCCAGGTGTCCTCCATCGACCTCCCGGTGGCGCTCGCGCCGGCCGAGCACGCGGCCATCACCGGCACGCCGCTCGTGCTGCTGGCCGAGACGGCGCTGGCCGTGGGTGGTGCGCGCGCGCTGCTGCCCGTGGCCGACGCCGTGGCCGCCGTCACGTGCGAGGCCCTGCGCGCCGACGCGGCCGCCTTCGAGGCCGAGTTCGTGGACGCCGCGCGCCCGCACCGCGGCATCGTCACGTCGGCGCAGAACCTGCGCCTGATGCTGGACGGCTCCAAGTTCATCAACAGCCAGACGGAGGGCGCCACCGACGTGGCGGCCGTGCGCTGCGTCCCGCAGTACCACGGCCCTGCGCGCGACGCCGTGCTGGCGGCCTACAAGGCCGTGGAGGCCGAAATCAACGGCGCCGTGGGCGACAGCGCCGCGGCCAAGCGCGCCGCCGCCGGGATCCACCCGCAGGCGCTGAAGACAGCGCTGTCGGCCACGAAGGAGGCGCTCCTCGTGCTACTGCAGGGCAGTGTCGACCGTCTCCAGGTGCTGGACAGTACGGCCGCCGACGCGCCCCAGATCGCCGACGCTGTGGAGCTGGTGGACGTCACGGCAGCCGCACTGGCGCGTGAGCTGGCGCCGGCCTTCAAGTTCTTCGAGGAGGAGGAGGCCCAGCTGAAGCTTCGCCAGGCGGAGAAGAACGCCAAGGCGCAGGAGGCGGCGGCCAAGGCTGCTGCGGCTGCTGCCAAGGAGGACGAGAAACTCGCGGCGATGCCGGAGGCGCAGCGCAACAAGATTCTGGAGAAGCGTCGCAAGAAACTCGAGAAGCAAAAGGAGAAGGAGAGCGCCAAGAAGAGCAGCAAGGACGAGCTCAAGGTCGGACTGGGAAGCCAGGCCGTGCGCCAGCACCTTTTGGCTCTCGGCGATGCGTGGCAGACCAGTGTGGAGAAATCCGCGTTCGACCTGCGCGCTTCGAGCTTCTCGCTGTTCCTGGAGGAGCTGTTTGTGCGTCTGGGCAGCGGTGGTGCTCGCCGCAAACCTAAGATCGCCAAGGGCTCGCAGGACTTCCTGCCACACCAGATGGCTCTGCGTGAGAAGATCTTCAACAAGATCCGCATGGTCTTCAAGCGCCATGCGGGTGTTGAGATCGAGACCCCTGTCTTCGAGCTGAAGGAAACTCTTACCGGCAAGTACGGCGAGGACAGCAAGCTCATTTACGATTTGGCTGACCAAGGTGGTGAGCTGCTGGCGCTTCGTTATGACCTGACGGTACCCTTCGCTCGTTTCATGGCCCTTCACAGCCCTGGCAACATCAAGCGCTACCACATCGCACGCGTCTACCGCCGCGACAACCCGCAGATGGCACGCGGTCGTTTCCGCGAGTTCTACCAGTGCGACTTCGATATCGCTGGTACCTACGCACCTATGCTCCCCGATGCGGAGGTGCTGTCCATCGGTATTGAAGTGCTGCAGCAGTTCCCGGAGCTTGGACCCGTTAAGGTAAAGCTCAGTCACCGTCTTCTGCTGGATGCCATCCTGGCAATCTGCGGTGTGCCTGCGGACAAGTTCCGCACGACGTGCAGTGCTATTGACAAGCTAGATAAGGAGCCGTGGAGTGAAGTGCGCCGCGAAATGGTGGAGGAGAAGGACATCCCCGAGGCTGTTGCCGACCGCATCGAACCCTTCGTGTGCAAGGTGGGCTCGCCGCGTGAGCTTCACGCACAGCTCTTGAAGGAGAACATGTTCGGCGACAACGTCAACGCGCGTCGTGCCATGGATAACCTGGCGCTGCTCTTCAACTACCTCGAGGCCATGGGCGTGCTGGACTACATTTCGTTCGATCTGAGCCTCGCCCGAGGATTGGACTACTACACGGGTCTGATCTACGAGTTCGTTCTGACGAGCCCCGAGCACCACGTTGGCTCCATCGCCGCTGGTGGTCGCTACGACAACCTGGTGGGCATGTTCTCCGCCACGGACCAGCAGATCCCGTGCGTGGGTGTCAGTCTTGGCATCGAACGCATCTTCGGAATTCTCCAAGCCCATGCTGAGAAGCAGTCCGCCAACGCGGCTCCCCCATCGCAGGTGCTGGTCGCCTCCACGAGCAACGACTTGATGTTGCCACGACTGGAGCTGTGCAAGCAGTTGTGGCTGGCGAACATTTCGGCTGAAGTGATGCAGACGGAGAACCCCAAGTTCATCAAGCAACTGCACTACGCTCTGGAGCGTGGCACGCCGTACATGGTGGTCATTGGCGAGGACGAGCTGGCCAAGGGCGTCGTGAAGGTGAAGGAGATGGCGTCGAAGGATGAGGTGACGGTGCCGCGTTCTGAACTGGTGGCGGAGCTGCTTCGTCGCGGGTGCCCCACAACCAGCACTCTCAGCATTTAAACCCATAGCGATGTGGGAGGCAGCAGGATAGAACGTCGCTGTAAAGCTTCGTTGCAAGTGTAGTCATTGAACGGAACGCCTGCGTGACGATCATTCAACGTTCATTATTCATTTACTTTAAAACGGGGTGCAGGTGGCAGTGTAGTCGACTTAGTTGACGGCAGCGGAATACGACGAGACGGTCATCTTGGCGTTCGAGCCCGTGAACGGTTCCGTGCCAGCCTCGAGCGTGGTCACGTACTGGCTGGAAGGGAAAGCCTGGTTGTTCACCAAGTACGTGAAGAACTCGAGAAGGTCGGCTGAGAAGTTGGTGATGGTCTTGGTTGCGACGAACGAGTAGACGGTGGTGCTGCCGTTCGGGCCCTTGTACAGCTTGAAGCTGTTGCTACCGACGGTGACGGTGGCAATGGCCTTGCCCGTGCTGGAGATTGGGCCGGCGCCGCCGTATGCGGCGAGCCAGATCATGATCTCGTACTCGTTGCTGCCGCTGGCAGTCGAGCTCGTGAACAGATCGTAGGCGACGTCGGCGACAAGGGTGCCCGAATACGAATACGAGTACTTCATGGTTGTCGGGATCGACTTGATGTTCTTGATCTGCTTCTTGGAGAAGACCAGCGCGGCGTTCGAGTACGACTTGACCTCGGTCGCTGCGCCGGCCCAACTGTATGAGGTGTGCCAGGCGACGGTGGAGCCGCTCACTTTGTCGACGCCAGTGCACTGGCTGCCGGAGGTGGCGGCATTCATGTTCCAGAGGTTGTTGTAGATGATGTACTTGCCGGCCTTGGACAGTCGCCACTGGCTGCAGAAGTCAGCGGCGGACACGGACAGCAAGGTGGCGATGACAACCAAGAGGAAGCCCTTCATGTTTTGGTGTTCGGGTTTGGCGGAGAAGCTTGTTGAGCACGAGGAAGATTGTCGAATGAGGAGGAGCCCGTGGTCTGTCGCCGAACACTAGCGCGAGGGCACCGGCGTATTGGACCAGATCGTCGCTGGACCGCGGTCCTGATCGCGGCATGATTCCTCTGTTCGGCGTGGATCCTGCCGAGGTCTATGCCCTTGGCATCGTGCACACCTGACACCCTGGTCCTTTACGGTGACATACGTCTACACGCAGCTGTTTTCGCGAGTCAAATGTGTCGAGGCAGACGCACATCCATTTCGTCGCTCGACTTGATGGATCTCTGGACAAGCGTAATTGCACTCTATGGAGACCACACCCAGCCGGCACCCAGCCTGCACGCGCGCATGTTGGCGCAGCTCGTGCTCTCGTTGCGTCCATGCTGCCTCCAGCACCTGGATTGTCACGGCAGGGCTGACTGATTTCGTTTCGAGTCGAGAAAGAGGTCACGCTGCTTCAAGTCTGCGTGCTGCAGCGAAGCTCGCTCGCTAAACAGGACGCTTTCCTTGTCGAGTGGTTGGTTTTTCCGGTCGAACGGTTGCCAAAGTGCCATCCAAAGCGTATCACCCCGACAAATGCTGCCCCATGAATCTCCCGATGAAATGGGCCAAGATGAAGTGCAAACTCTGCGCTGGGCGCCCGAGCTCAAGGTTGTTTGCGTCCGACAGTAGGCTGCGTCACGTGATCCCAGCTTACACCTGTTCGCCACATCCTGTTGTTGCAGGGGAAGTAATGTACGTAACTCGCTCCATCCTTGACGTCTTGACGTCGAGATGTTCAAGTTCCTCGCCCCCATGCATGTCCGCACAAGACCTCGAAATTCAAGACACTCGTGGGTAATAGAACGCGAGCAAGTACAACTTGTTCAGATCCCCGTGCAGGATGCACCAGGATCGACTCCAGCATTTCATGGGAATGTGCGTAGCGGCTGTCATCTAGGATAAGACTGCTGGGGCGACGGCGCACATGCAGGCATACATGTACTACGTACCTGAGGTAACATTGCACGCGTGGATTTCATACCTCTCCGCCGAGTCGCATCGCATCTCCGAAACTCGATGTTACATGTAAGGTTACACACCACAGAACAGCAAGTAGAGCAGTTTGTCACGAACTCAACTTGCTGTGTTGGTGTGCGTGGGCAGCGAGGCAATGGACTCCTTGATCGTTGCAGTGTCGAGAACCGCGGCCTCCCGTCGCGGTTTGTACTGTAGTCCTCGATATAGGGACTCAACGAGCCGCAAATGTTGCCACCACCGTCGGATGACAGCGGTGATCGTTCCCGTCGCCGAGCAGAGACTGCTCTTCTTCCCGGTTACCTACCCCAGTGGGGTCCCCACGACATGACATTGGGCTAAAGCACGGTGTGGAGCCGCGAGGCAGGAGCAGCGCCTTGATTTGACTGTCACGTTGCCTCAAAGCTCTGAGTTTTTTTCTTCAAAGGAATCAACCGACGTTATCCCTTCTCTTCCCCCGACTCGGGAGTCCCGAGTGGGATGGGTGACGAGATGGAGCGCAATGGGCTTGCTTTGCTCGCGACAGCTGGATGTTGCAGTCCGCCATGTGCGTGTCAACACACTACAGTACGTGTACATGGTACATGTTCACGGCACATGTATTAACATGTGCACACTCTGATTGAGCACGTCCTGCAATCGACGACCGCCGTGGCGCGCGAAGGGAAAGTTTGTGTTCTTGTCTGCTCTAGAACGGCTGGACAACCCAGGCGGCGCCGTGGCATCTCGTGATCACCGCGATGGGGAGCCTCGCTTTCGCGGCTTGGACCGCTTAGCTGCCCAGAAGGCAGCGAGGTAAAGTACTGTGTGCTCGTTATCCCTCACTTTGCAATTTGCCTCGACGCACTCAATCCTGTCTCCAACCACTCCCACGCTTCCGACCATGAAGGGGTTCTTCGCCGGTGCCATCGCTGCTGCAACCCTCGCGGTTGCCTCCGCCGGGGAATACTGCGGCCAATGGGACTGGGCCAAGAGTACCAACTACATCGTCTACAACAACCTGTGGAACAAGAACGCCGCTGCGTCGGGCAGCCAGTGCACTGGCGTCGACAAGATCAGCGGCTCAACCATCGGCTGGCACACCTCGTACACCTGGACGGGAGGCGCCGCCACGGAGGTCAAGTCGTATTCGAACGCTGCGCTGATCTTCACCCCGAAGCAGCTGAGCAGCATTTCGACCATCCCTACCAAAATGAAGTACTCGTACTCTCACTCCTCGGGCACGTTCGTCGCCGACGTCGCCTACGATCTGTTCACGAGCTCGACTGCCAGCGGCAGCAACGAGTACGAGATCATGATCTGGCTCGCCGCATACGGCGGCGCCGGCCCAATCTCCAGCACGGGCAAGGCCATTGCCACCGTCACCATTGGCAGCAACAGCTTCAAGCTGTACAAGGGCCCGAACGGCAGCACCACCGTCTTCTCGTTCGTCGCGACCAAGACCATCACCAACTTCTCAGCCGACCTGCAGAAGTTCCTGAGCTACCTTATCAACAGCCAGGGTCTGCCTTCCAGCCAGTACCTCATCACGCTCGAGGCCGGCACGGAGCCTTTCGTTGGCACGAACGCCAAGATGACCGTGTCCTCGTTCTCGGCTGCGGTCAACTAAACAGGCTGCGCCACTCGATCGCGGAAGCAGCGATATCTTGCCGAGTCCTGCACTCGCATATTAGTAAGTGTAGTGAGTATGTCAATGTCAACTGCGTGCCTTCAAATCGTCTTTGTTCCGGCTATTGTACCGGCCAATAAAGTTTGTACCGCAGAGAGGGGTCATTTTACACATGGAAGATGGTGACTTTCCAAATACGATAGTTAGATATAAGGGTAATTTTCGCCCGTAGATTTCGATTTTGGCTCAGATTTGACGAATTCGGCGTCGTTATCGAGATATAGCCGCTAGAAAACACACTCTCAGCTGGCCAAAAGTTTGGGGAAAGGGCTGCAGTAGGGTTAGCCTATCATCGGTCAAAATACGAGCACACCATTAGCTCAATCCGTGAATCATACCTGGATCCATGGGACAGGCAATCACGTTGACGTCGAAGGCCGTGTTTGATTATTTTAACAGATCAGGACAAATTCAAATCCCAGTATCATATCTCACAGGTTATTTGGTTAATTTCGTAGTTCCCCATCCTGTACCCATGTATCGAACATAACTTCTTACAGTGTTAACGGCACCTATCGATAACAAGACTCCGAAGCAAAGTCTTGGCAGGCTAGAAGCTCTCCTGGTGCCAATACTCGCCCAACTTCAGCCTACGTGCGCTTATTACGAAGCTGAAACGCTGTAGTTTCATGGTGCGTTGCTGTTTCTTTTAGACTTGGTTTCTAGCCTCAATTATGGTACCATTTTGTTGGTGATGCATTGAAGGCTGGATTTGCTGGCAATATTGTCCGGGAACTATACATCGTTAGACAAACGTGTTTGCGATGAAATGTAGTATGCTAGAACGACAAGGACCGTGGGGTCATTTTGTGGGCGGTAGTGGTTTTGGTCGACAAATATTGATAAAGTTATGACCCAGAAACCGCTCATGTTACAAATCCCGGTACAAACTTTATTGGCCGGTACAATAAACTTGCGAATCCTGGGTGGTTTGGCATCCCCCAACCCCCATCACCGAATCGACGAATGCGTATGACTGGCAGAAATCGATAGATAAACACTGGTTATTGACGAATCAAAGTGCACAACCGCCGTTGAAGTCTAGAAGTTGAAGTGAACGATGGAGGAAGCGGTAACGCGACAGCATGCGCACCCAAATATCGTCTACCATTGCCTATTCGCGTACTACAAGCTCGGTTACTCAAGACGCCACCTGGGGCACAACTTCAACAAGCCTGAGCGTACCGTGAGCAACTGGATCGAGATCTACGAGCAACATCGAGTCTTCCAACGCTCTAGAACTCCCTCGGAAAAGACGTTCTCGGCGGAGCAGCGTGCACAGTAGAGATTCTGCATCGTGCGACTGCGTCCTCCGAACGTTGGGCACTCCCAGCATTTGACAGCAATCGGCTAGCATCTCCATCTGTAGCCTGCAGTTGCGATTCTTCCGGGGTGACGTGCGGCGCGGAGGGGGCTTCAGCAGCGACGTCCAGACTTTAGCAGTTAGCTGCTACGACGGGAAATGGCAGAGCATGCTCGGTCGATAGCAATCTTGGTGCAGCTGTCGAAGGAGTTGAGACGCCTGACGCTGAGTCTCCGGATTGCAGAACGAGAGGCGGGTATGGGACTTCGGTGGGCACTAGCTGCTGTGCGCGTGCACGCACAGTGTACGGTGATGCTCTCTCATTGCTGCGCGGACGAGTTGAGCGATCTGGTACTGGCAGCATTTTCCTCTGCGTGCGGTCTTCTGAATGCGGAATGCTTCTTCAGATCAGGTTTATCCACTCCTCACACTTCATATTTTATTCCTTTGTGGGGGTTCGTTGATTTCCGCTCCGTCGATTCAACAAATCGACCACGATGGAACGCACAATAACATACCTCGTTCCTCCTTCTTCTGTACATGAAGTTGCCTTTTCAGGAGTGATGGTCTCAACTGCAACCGCCCAATCACCACCACCTCATCGTCTATCTCTGATCAGGAAACATGAAGTGCGGACGTCAACTTGCGCCAACGTTCGTGCCCTCCTCGCTACTAGCACGCACATCGAAGATAAAGCAACTGCAATCTCGTGCATCGGTGAAGGACGAGCGAGACTTCCGGGTGGCGTTCCAAGACGTCGAGGACCCTGTTGAGGAAGGTAACCACCACGACACTAGTGGATCGTACGGCGATGAGCTGATGGCGGCGTTCAAGCGCAAAACACAGGAGCTCTGCGACGAGACGCGGGAGCAATACGAGCAGAGGCTCGAGCGACAGGAAGCCCAGCACGAACGGCAGGTGCACAGCCTGCAGCGCCAACTTCGAGAGGTGGTGGGCTCGTGCGTGTCGCTCGCCGAGCACGAGCAGATTCTGGCCTCGACAGCGGAGGAGCAGCAGCGCCACCTCGAGGAGATCCGACGACGCCATCATTCCGAGATGCGCGTGCTCGAGCAGCGGTGCGACCAGAAGTGGCAGACCAAGGTGGCCGCCTTCAAGAAGCAGGGCGAGCAGGAGAAGTCTCGACTGATGCAACGGATCGAGCAATTGGAGCTGCAAAAGAGTGAGGCCGCGGCCGAGGCCAGGCAGTGTGAGCTGTCAGAGTTGCGGTGGGGCGAGAAGCTTGTGGCCGCTGGACACGAGAAGGCAGCTATGGAGCAGCGGGTCGAAGGTGCGAAGAATCGACTCGAGGAGGCTTGCCGGATCATCGTCGCGCTGAAGACCCGCCTGCACCACCACAAGCGGCTGGCACGCGATTTGGAGTCGCATCGAGACAAGAACGTCGCCACTCGCGACGAGGTGATGCAGAGCAAGCTAGCGTATGCCGAGCTGAAGGGCGACATGGACACTCGGGTGGCATGTCTGGAGAAGGAGCTGGACCACGCAATGCGCGACATCGCCGATGAGAAGACCAATGCTGCTGCTCTACAGGTAAGACATGTACAAATCGTACAAATCGCTAGCAATGAACTGTACGCTTAGCGGTGGTGACAGCGATCAGAGGCCGCACGACTAACGCTCATTTGCTACCCAGAGCGAAATCGCCGGACTGCGTGACCAGCTCCAGCAGCAGCAATGCGCTGCTGCAGAGCTGGCTGCCAAGGTGGCATTGAGCTCGGAGCACCACGCGGCCGAGCGCCAGCAGCTCCAGAAGCAGATCGAGATGCTGCAGAGGGCGCTGCAGCAGGAGAAGCAGGCAGCCCAGGAGGCCGCGGCGCGGGTGGACAAGATGCACCAGCGAGCCACCGAGGCGCAGCTTCAACACCAGACGGCGGCCCAGGAGCTGCGTACGCGACTGGAGCTGCAACAGGCGACGGAGGCCTCGCTCAAGCGGCAGGACCAGCGGCTCAGGCAGCGCGTGGAGCAGCTCAAAATCGCGGTCGAGAGGCTGCTCGCCCAGAACAAGCAGCTCGGCGAAAAGGCCCGCGATCGCGACGCGTCCACGGAGGCCTGGGCCCGCAAGCTCTTCCAGGGCAGCCGCTGATCAAGCGATGGCTTGTCTTGTGCACGGCAACTAAAGCCGAGCCAGCAGCGGTGATTGGGGGCACGAAACGGCAGCCCCTTGCCATTCGAGAACCTTCTCGAGCGCGCGGCACACGTGGCGTCGGGCGCTGCGGCGGCGGCCAGCACCGCTGAGCGTCTCACACGGCCGCGACGACAAACAGCGCAGGCCGCCTGGTTGCAGCGCGCTCGCCTCCGTCACGCACGGCGTGCGTCCAGCCCGCAGCAGAGACGGGAGCAAATGTAGGCCGCTCCGGCGGAATTGAATGGCTACGAAGCCAACCGCCTGAGCCGGCGGATCGAGTCTCGCAGTTCAGTTTGCGGATAATTCGGCGTTGAATTGAGAACGTGTGCGAAGCGATCCCGCGGGATATGCGTTGTGCGTGGAAGGTTCCCGCTTAGGTGCGTTCCAGATCGCCTGGTCGTTGCGCTTTCCCCCCAAGCCGAGCGCGAGCCACTTTCTATTCGGCGGCCCCGCGGCAGAAGCAAGCTCTCTCCTGCACCCCTCGACCCCCTCCTGCATCATGTCAGTCATTGGCGTGGACTTTGGCAACGTGGACTGCGTCATCGGCCAGGCCAAGCGCGGCGGCATCGACATCATCCTCAATGAGAACTCCAACAGAAAGAACCCGTACGTCAGCGCGCAGTAGTAGCTCATGACGGAGGTGAAGGGGCCGCTGACCCTTGTCGCGTCTTGTGTGTGTCTCTCTCTACTGCAGCAACATGGTGTGCGTGCAGGGCAAGCAGCGCTTCATCGGCGAGGCGGCCATCAGCATGGCGCGCATGCACTACAAGAACACGGCCACGGACATCAAGCGCCTCATCGGCCGCAAGTTCAAGCACCCGGAGGTGCAGCAGGAGATCGCGCAGCTCGCCTACAAGTGCGTGGAGCTGGCCAGCGGCGACGTGGGCATCGTGCTCAACTACAACGACGAGCCCGTGACCTTCTCGTGCGAGCAGGTGGTGGCCATGATCCTCAACAAGATGCAGAACATCGCGGCCGCCGCCAACGAGGGCGTGAACCCCGCCTACTGCGTGCTCTCGTGCCCCGGCTTCTACACGGACGTGCAGCGCCGCGCCCTGCTCAACGCCACCAAGATCGCCGGCCTCAACTGCCTGCGCCTCATCAACGAGCACACGGCCATCGCCCTCGCCTACGGCATCTACAAGTCGGCCCGCAACCTCTTCCACGAGTCGGAGCCGCAGTATGTCATGTTCATCGACCTGGGCCACGCCAGCTACACGGTCTCCGTCGTGGCCTTCGTGCAGGGCCGCCTCACGGTCAAGTCGGCCGCCTTTGACCGTTTCCTCGGTGGTCGCGACTTCGACATGGTCATCGCCAAGGACGCCGCCGCCAAGTTCGCCGAGAAGTACAAGACGAACCCGCTCGAGAACCCCAAGTCGCGCATCAAGCTGCTCTCGGCCTGCGAGAAGGCCAAGAAGAACCTCAGCCCCTACGGCGTCACCGCCACGCACCTCAACATTGAGTGCCTGGCCGACGACCGCGACTACAACTCGCAGGTGACGCTTGAGGAGTTCGAGGAGCTCATTGCCCCTCTCCTGACGCGTCTGGACGGCCCCATTGAGCGCGCGCTCGCGGACGCTGGCGTGGAGAAGTCGCAGCTGGCCAACGTTGAGATTGTTGGCGGTGGCACTCGTGTGACCAGCGTGAAGCGTCACCTCGCCGAGGTGCTGGGCCTGGACAAGGAGCAGCAGAACTACGGCCTGAGCACGACGCTGAACGCCGACGAGTCGGTTGCCCGCGGTTGCGCCCTGAACTGCGCCATCCTGTCGCCCATGTTCAAGGTGAAGGAGTTCAGCGTCACTGACCGCGTCCACCTGCCCGTGCGTGTGTCGTGGGACGGTAGCGCGTCGACGGCTACGGACGCCGCTGACGACGACGAGGACGTGAACATGGAGACCCCTGCTTCGGAGGACAGCTCGCTGGTGATTCTCAACCGCAAGGACGAGTACCCCAAGACCAAGCGCATCACTTTCCGTCGCGACAAGCCGTTCTCGATCGACGCTGTGTACGACGAGTCCGCTAAGACTTACCTGCCGCCTGACTACGTGATGGACATCGGCAAGTTCACGATCTCGGGCATTCCTGCCCAGGAGGCTGGTGCGGAGATCCCCAAGATTCGCGTGAACGTGCAGCAGGACATGAACGGCCTGTTCTCGATTGCTTCGTCGCAGCTGATGCAGGAGATTAAGGAGGAGGTGAAGCCCGCCGAGGGCGAGGAGAAGAAGGAGGGCGAGGAGAAGGAGGACAAGCCCACTGAGCCCAAGAAGAAGCGCTTCCGCAAGATCGAGCTGACCGTGCAGGCGCAGGTTGGTGGTCTGTCGACCGCTGACGTGTCCACGGCCACCGAGCAGGAGTTGAAGATGGCCCAGCAGGACCGCGTGATCGAGGAGACGTTCAACAAGCGTAACGAGCTGGAGAGCTTCGTGTACGAGATGCGCAACCAGATCACGGACAAGCTGGCTGGCTTCATCACGAGCGAGGAGAAGAGCAACCTCGAGGCTAAGCTGATGGAGACGGAGGACTGGCTGTACACGGACGAGGGCTTCGACAGCACCAAGTCGGTGTACCAACAGAAGCTGGACGACATGCGCAAGCTCTCTTCGCCCGTGGAATTCCGCCTGACGGAGAGCACGGAGCGTGGCGTGGCCCAGGCTGAGCTGACGACTGTGCTGGAGGAGTACAAGCGCATGGTGAACTCGGGCGACGACGCGTACTCGCACTGGACGGAGGAAGAGAAGACCAAGCTGCGCCAGACGTGCGTGGACGCCGAGACGTGGCTGTTCGACGGCCTGACGAAGCAGGCGGAGCTGGGCGCGACGGACGCCCCCGTGGTCACGTCGGCTGCCATCCGCAGCAAGATCGTGGCCGTGCGCGCCGTGGCCCTGCCGATCACGACGAAGCCCAAGCCGCTGCCGAAGGTGGAGACGCCCGCCTCCGAGCCGGCCGAGGCCGAGGCCGCCCCTGCCGACGAGAAGGACGAGGCTGAGAAGATGGACCTGGACTAAGTGCGTCCGACCACTTACGGAGCGAGGGCATTTTGCATATGACGGTGCTGCTCGCGGCCCGTGCGCTCGAAGTAGACGCGCACGCAGGCCAGCTCGTAGGCAGGCAGCACGCGTAGTGATCCGGTAGAACCATCCATACAGAAACAATCTTTTTCGTTGACCTGACAAGTGTCGCTAACGCCAGGAAACTGGTCTAACCCCAATATCAAAACCTTAATCTGGAAGGTCTTTATATCGAGGTAATGTGTACTAAGTACGATCCGAAAAGCTCCAGCCATCCAAAGCGGCTCGAGTTACAAACCAGCACGGGCATCATGGCGAGGTACGTCGTCTGCGCGGGCACCTCCTGTCAGTATTGGGCATCTACCGGAGTGGACATGGCGCCGGCTCGATGTCCCATCGTCTGAGCTGTCTAACCGTGGTCTTGTTGCTGCCAACCGCGCGCCGCAGCAGCGGAGAGGGCGAGTTCAAGCGCGTGCAGGAGGACGAGGAGGAGTTCCAGAAGGGCCCGCTCTCGGTGCTCATGCACAGCGTCAAGAACAACTCGCAGGTGCTCATCAACGTGCGCAACAACCACAAGCTGCTGGCGCGCGTCAAGGCCTTCGACCGCCACTGCAACATGGTGCTGGAGAACGTCAAGGAGATGTGGACCGAGGTGCCCAAGTCGGGCAAGGGCAAGAAGGCGGCCAAGCCCGTCAACAAGGACCGCTTCGTCAGCAAGATGTTCCTGCGCGGGGACTCGGTCATCATCGTGCTACGGAACCCGCACGCCTAGGGACCCCCAGCCTTTTATTGCGGTGGAATAGACGGCGGCCAGCCTCTTTTCGGTGTGTTATGCTCGCAGGTGGCGCCATCTCTGCCCCCTTCTGCCCTCTACCAAGGCTGGCGATGTAGTTGCTGCTGCTGTCATTCTTGTTTGTTATTACAGGGCGATGGACGAGTCACTGCTGCTGGAGCTGCCGTCCGAGTTGCTGGAGCATCGCGTGTGTCAGTATCTAGACGTGGCGAGCGTCACCCAGTTGAGTCTAGTATGTCGTCGTCTACAGTGTGATGTTTCAAGTTGTGCCGAGCTATGGGAGCTGCTGGTGGTCCGCCACTTCGGCTACGTCAACAAGCCGTCGCTGATACTTCAGCGAGTTAGAAGCGGCAGTGGCGATACTTTGAAGGCCGACAAGGCGGCCATTGGTTGGAAGACGGTGTTTGTTGCGGTTTGGCGGGATTTCTTGTCTCTCTCCTCGGCGTCGCTACGAGAAAGCGATGTGCTGCAAGTCTACCACGATAGGAAGTACCAAATGCTGCTTCAACCCCAAGAAAGACAGATCCGACAGGAAATCGTGCTCATGCAGGGGCTGCGGCGAATCCCGACGAGCGCGAAACTTATCCAGCTTTATGCACAAGTGATTCGACAGGCTCACCTCGTGCCACGAGTGAATGCTGCCAGTACCGCGAAAGCGCTGCGCAGGTTGGCGTTGTAGCAGATGGAGCAAGGTGATTCAAGGCCTTGTTTGTAGAAAAGAATGTAAGTCAAAAGTTCTTCAGTCGAGTTGACCAACGACCCGTTAAGAGCCATGCCACGAGAACGCTCTCCTCTCGGCGTGCCCTGGAGCCCGATCGTCATGTATTAAGATACCCTGGCTGGGCGCGTAACCTCAATCTGGACTCAGTATGCATGACCTTCTTCTTAAACGCTGTTCTCTCCCCCAAATCAAACCACTATACGCTGGATGGGGATGTTCTCCTGTAGCTCCTCGACGGACTTGCCCGTAACGAGGGCGGTGCCCGTAACGAGGTCGACAGGTTGGTCGGCACAAGCCCTCGTTCCACCTGACGCACACTGCACTCACGAATGCAACTGCGGCTGCAGCCTTGTCGAGATTGGCAAGCGGAACGCAATCTTGACAGGCAGCTCGCCTCTAAGAAATGTTTCCAGGTCGGCAACAGGAGGCAACGCTTCTGGTAACACTTGCTCCTCGTTGAAAGCTTTCTTTCGTGCGAATATCCACCCTTCGTCGAAAACAGGCATTACAGGCTTTGCGACTGCCGTTGTGACTGTTTTCAATGGCCTTGACGAGCACATGAGCTGCCATGCGCGTCAGCAGCTCCATTTTAGCAGGACACTTCCCGCCTTTGGTTCTCTCAGTACAGGACCTTGTGAATTGAGCCAGTCACCAGCGTCCTCTTGCTTGGCAAGATAAAGCCGAAGTTTGCGATTGGGACACGTGATGTTGGGATTCTCCTTTTCATGGTGCACTAACCTCTGTTCATCGACCTCGACATCAAACGGTTCAACAACCGAGAAACAAGCACGAGAGCGAAAGTGCAACTGATGGTCGACAATTAAATGAAAAGGAATTTGAGAGCACTGATGCGACCTCGCATGGTGCACAACATGCACCATGTTGCAGGAGGAATGTCGCGGACTAATCAAACCCGCTTATGCCGGCTTCAACGTTTGAAAGGAAAGCGCACCAAGTACCAGGTATGTAAAGGGAAGGTCAACTACACACAGCGTCAAACCCGGCGCACAAGCATTCAGTTCAGTTTATTCAGTTCCAACTTCCACTTGGGCTTCTCATCGCCCTCGTCGAGCATGCGCTCGTTTGCTGTTTTAGCACATCGTCTTACAAGCCCGAACGTCGGATTCCAACTCGTGCATATACGGAGGCGCGCGTGGTGAAACAACCCGCAGCTCGCGCTTGTTCCGTGCAGTAGTGGCCAAGGAATCCCAGATTCCAGGGATGACACAAGAACAATGCTCTTGATGTGGCCACGGCGGCAGGTTTCACCTCTTGGACTTGGGAGCTCACACCAACGACGATGGTGTAAGAAGTGACTTGGGTTGCTGCAGCACCTGCTTCTTCGGGGAAGTCGACAGGTCGATCTCTCGATCGGACCCTTGTGCGTCTGCGATGTCAGCCTCACCGTCGCTGCCACTACTGCTAGTGCTTGTGCTGTTCGGTGCGTCGTGGTCGGTTGCACCACTCTCGTCGACCGTGGCGGCAGCTTCTGCTACTGATACATTGTGAATGGGGGTGCTGCCAATGTCGTCAAGAGACGCCTCTACTTCTTCCGCCGCCGTCTCGGTTGTGTGGGCAGGCGTCTGCATGATCTCAATCGCAACTTCTGCTTGGGCACTTCGTTCGTGCTCAGGCGCTGATGCTGGTACTTGCTCCAGCGGCTCAACCGACATAGTCGGCATAGATCGAATGAGAGCAGGCCCTGTGGTAGGTGCATTCACTGGTACCGACGGGGATGCGATCTCCGGGGTCAGTGGGGAGGCTACATCATCTACAGGTGTTTCGGAAGGCCGGGCTTCATGAATAGAAACCGAATTCGGGGGCAGCAATACAATTGGCGATGGCCGAGCTTGGACTTGGTGCTGCTGAGCATTAAGAGGCTCTGTAGCAACGTCTTGTACCGAGGGTACCAGGGTGACGGGCGCTGCTAGCGAAACTGGCGCCGGCGGAACAGCCACCGAGGCAGCTACAGCAGACGCAGCAACTGGTAGAGCCGAGACTGAAACACTAGTTCTGTCGGAAACTGGTGCCGAGGAGGAATCAGCCCTAGAGAGTCCACGCGCTCGACTAGAGGCATTATTCAACGCACCAGAAGCGGCAGATACCACCGGGTCAGGGATGCGCGCATCCGGGTGGAACGCACACACGTCCTCAAAGATGAGTTCTTGCAGTTTTTGCTTTGTCAGGTCTGAATTTTCAAACGCAAAGTCGAACGGCGTAGGGCATGTCTTCTCCAATGATCGATCACGCACCAGGCTCAGGTAAGGGTGCTCCAGCGCTTCCGAGATTGTGATACGCTTACGGGGATCGAATACCAGCATCTTCTCCAGCAGATCGAGGCACTGCGGCGTAGCGCGCGGATACACCGAAGAGAGAGGAACCTTCGGCTTCTTCGGTTGACGCAAAATGAACCGCTTCGCCTTGGGGTTGGTGATGAAATCCAGCGAGTCCTCTGACGGCGATCCCACAACGTCCATAATAATCTTTAACTGGTGTAAATAGTCATGACCAGGGAACAGTGGGCGCCGTCCGAGCATTTCTGCCAGAATGCACCCAATAGCCCACACATCCATCTGCTTATCGTATTTGGACGAGAGCAGCAGCTCTGGGGCACGATACCATCGCGTAACAACATATTCCGTTAGGCCCGAGTCCATACCCTGGATACCGCGAGCGAGACCGAAATCGCATAGCTTCAGATCGCAGTCCGAATTCACCAAAATATTGGATGGCTTCAAGTCGCGGTGCAGCACCTCAGCAGAGTGTACGTAATTGATAGCCACCAGCATCTGATACAGGAAGTACTGGACGTGATCATCGCTAATAGACTGGTTCGAGTGAATCACACGGTGGAGATCAGTCTCCATCAGGTCTGTCACGATGTACACGTCGTTGAACTCTTGTAGCGTAGGGGGTCGCAGCAAATCCAGCAAATTGACCAAGTTCGGATGATTCAAGTGGCGCATCAGTCGAATCTCACGTAGAATGCGCTTTGCATCAATGAGATCGTTAAAGGCGTTCGGGATGTTCTTGATGGCGAGAGCTTGTCCCGTCTCCGTGTCGCTAGCAGCAATCACACACCCGTAGGCACCTTGCCCCACAGCCTTGATCATCTGATAGCGCTTCGGGACATCGAAGTTCGTGTTGCCCACTCGGAATTGGTGATTGTCTCGCTTTGTATCACGGAACGAGCATCCACGAGCCAACGCGACGCGATGGCTCATAGACTGGACCACTGATCCAGACGGACGAACCTGCGGCGTTGGAGCGTTGGGGTCCAGACTAGGCGATACTTCGTCAATTCCATTTCGTGACGCGCTGGCAAGATTGGAACGAGACATGGCAGCGAATGAAGCCATAGAGGCTTCGAAACTAATGCTGAGCTGCACGCGGCCACACGTAAACTTGGTCTCGTTTGCTGACAGCAGCGTGTACCATTGAGGCACAGCGCCACGGGCAATGTCCGAGTGGATAACACTTTCCCGAACCGTGCGTGACGTACTTGCCAACGCCAGGAAAGGAGCAAGGTTGACTTTCGCAACGCCAACTACACGCTCGGAAGCCTCGCCTGTGCCGTCACTGTCCACAACTTCCCACGCTTCGATCAGGATAAAGCACGGCTTGCCTCGAGACGACCCAGCGAATGTAATTTCGTGCTTCGAGTTCCACTTGGGGTTCCGTGCTTCATCGGGGTCGCACGTGCGCGTCCTCGCCACACAGTTCGAGGAAGACGTCGGTGCGTACACATTGGTCTTGCCGTCCGTCACCAAGCGCATTCCCAGGAATACTCGTCGGTTGGACGACCGCTTCTCGTCGTCTGCTTCCGACTCGTCCGTCTGCTCTTCATCGTCGATGAAGCCCTGGTCGGAGATCTGCTCGCCGCGGAACACAACGACGTGCAGCCGCCCCGGCGGGTTGTCGTGCACCGTGTTGCCGACGACCGCAGCCATAGGCAGCGACAAGCTGGACGTGGCGCTGCAGCCAAACACGGCCGAGGCCGCGATGGGGTCCGCCGAGATGGTGAGGCTCTTGACGCGGCCGTCGGGCGCGAACTCGATCGTGTGCTGCCACTGCTGCGTGAACTTGCGGCCGTTGTCCCTGTTCTTCATGGTCTCGCGGCCGGCCACGACGGCCGTGCAGCCCTCCTTGGCCTGGGCGATGTCCGTGACGAAGAAGGCCGTGATCTCCACCGTCTCGTACAGGATGGAGAAGAAGTGCAGCACGCCGTCGAGGCCGTGGTACTCGCCCCAGAAGGGCACGGTGGGCGCGTAGTTGGACGTGAGCACCACGTCGCGCGAGAGCTTGGGGAAGAACTGCGGGGACGACGAGTGCGAGATGAGCAGCTGGCGGAAGGCCAGGTAGAAGCCGCGCAGGTCCACCTGCGTGGGGGACGCCTGCATCTGCAGCGCCTCCATGCCCTCCACGGACACGCGGCTGTGCGCGCCGTGGCGCACGCCCTCCTCGATGGCGGCCTGCATCATCTCGACCCACATGTCCTTCTCCAGCTCCGTGGCGCAGCACAGGTGGAAGTGCTTGTGGCCCTGCGTCTCCAGCAGGAAGCCGTGCGCCTTGCCGTAGTTCTCGGGCCGCACCTTGCTGATGATCATGCGCCCGCGCAGGTTGCGCGCGCTGCGGGCCTCCTCCTTCGAGTTGTAGTACGTGAGCGTGGCGCCGTCCAGGATCAGGTAGCGCTCCTCCCAGCGCGGCAGCCAGTCGCCCTTCTTGCGCACGTAGCCCTCCCAGTGCACCTCGTGCGTCACGGCGGCGGGCGTGGAGGCCGCGGACGAGTCCAGCAGCAGGTCGTCCAGGTTCGTGTGGCCGCTGCTGCCGTTCGAGAGCGCGCCCAGCAGCAGGTCGCGGCCCTGCGCAGGCAGCTCCGCCGCGGGCACCGGCGCTGGCGCCGACGTGGGCGCCGAAGCGGACGCGGGCGGCTCCATCGCTGCTGCGGAGTGATTGTCGTCCGGAGGTAGGGCTTCCTCTCGTGCGCTTGACTGACGGACTGAATCGCGGCGCTTTCTTTCCCCGCCCGGTGCTATAAATAGATCACAACGGCACAATCGCGAAAGGCGCCGTCTTTGTGGCACGCGAAGCTTGCGCTCGTTATGACCATCGCTGACGGGAGCAGTAGGCTGGGCGGCCAAGAGGGAAACAGAAACGACCAAGACCAGGATGCGCGGCGGATGCCGGACCCGTGTGCGGAGCGAAAAACCTGCAGCGTCCTACTTGCACTGCGATGGATCCCATAGCCAGCAGATGCGCTGCCATGTAGACAGCGCGGCGCGGCATAGTACTCCCCCGGTTTGGCCGTGCAACGGCTGCGTCGCTCGACTGCAGCTGCGCTGCAATGCGAGGCCTAATTTTAGCCGGCCTACTGCTTTGGGACGTTGAAGTGGTCTGTTACGAAAAAAGGAAACTATGCAAGTTGCCTTTTAGCTGCTGGCCATGGACGTGGACGCGCTGCTGGAGCTGGAGCTGCCGGACGCGGAGGTCGAGGGCGACGGCACCTTCGAGGCGCTGGTGGACGCCAACCGCCGCTGGCTGGGCCGCTACGCGCGGCTGCACCCGAGCTTCGGCGTGGAGCCGGCGCTGCTGGCGCGCAACAGCCTCTGGATGAACGCCTTCTTCCAGAAGAGCCGCATGACCACGAGCGCCGCGTCCCCGCAGGCCAGGACTCTCATCAAGAAGCATCGCGACACGGTCGCGGAGCGGCTGCGCTCGGCGCCGCTGCCGCACTCGGAGTCGCCCTTCTCCACGTGCGTCGTGGACCCCATGGCCGCGCTCATGTTCGCCTCCTCCATCGACCGCTGTCCGCACGACAATCTGGTATGTGCAGCACGAAGTAACTAACTAACTAGTTAGCTAGCTAGCTGGTAGCCGAGACCTCTGTATCTTTATCAAGCGGTGGAGATAACCACAGTCTGGGCTCGTCTGTCTTTGGCAGGAGGATCTGCTGGCCGAGGCCTGGGAGCTCATGCAGTGCGCATCGATCCGAGCGCACGCACTGCGGTCAGGTGCGTTTGGGTCTCTTGTGGGTATTTCAATTGGACGGTGTCAGGCTGACAGCAGTGTATTTCACCAGGGTTCGCCGGCTGCATTTTCAGGATGCTAACACAGTTCACGGAGACCCAGAAGCGTGTACGGCATCAGTAAAAAACATCATATGCAGATCGATGTACGACTGACTTGCAACGGTGTCTGGTGTTGCCGTGTTGTTGGCGCTGTCGTTATTGGTGTCGCTACAGGTTCCGTGTTTACGGCTTCTGGTACTGCTCGCTGGAGAAGACAGTGTTGCGGTGGCGAATGCATGCAAAATCGCTGCCCAGGGGCAATTCTGGCAGCCCAACATGTTCGTGTTTTCGTTGCAGAAGCGGCACCAGAACAACTCGACGTTGTGCGAGCTCGCCGCGAGGTTGCTGGAGTGTTTCTCGGTGGAAATGCCGATCCCGTCGCCGATCGTGTTGGATCAATCGTATGATGAAGACAGGGAGGCGTTTGCTCGTCTTTCAGGAGAAACTAGCCCGCTACGGATTTCCACAGCTCAGCTATCGCCATTTCGGGCTTCGGGTGATAACATTGCGCTTCCTTACTTGACTGGAGGCCACAGGAGCCAAAGCCCACATCGACCGTTGTTCTCGCCAACAACGACGATATCCAAGCTGTACCAGGAAGCCCCTTCTCCGTATTGCCCCACGATGAAGCTACCGCTGACGCGTCCTCCGACTTCTCCAGTCGAACAGACCCAACGAGCGAAGATTTTCAGCATGCCAAAACTTGCCGCTGTTGAAGGCCCGCGACAGTACCGATGCAATACACCTAACGCCCCTCCATCTCGTCTTGAGAGAAGTTTCGAAGTGGAGGCCTATAGAACTCTTGACCCTCTTTTTGGGTCACCACCTACAAGCCCGAGTGGCCCCAGCCCCAGCAAGCGGGTTATTGTTTCCGAAAAATATTCGTGGAATCCTGAGTGCATTAACTCGGTTAGCGGGTTTGAGTGGTGGTGGCGGTCGCTACCACAGAACCACGCCAGTCTTGAGCCAACTCAAAAACTGAAAATGGTAACGAAAGCTGCCGTGCGCTTACACTCAAAAGGAGAACTGCAGCGGGCTATCGAACTATATCTGCTGGCTTTGTCATCGGAGGCTAACGACGAGGTGAAATTCAGACTGAGAATCAATCTTGCCTGTGCATATGAAGCCGCTGAAGATTTGTTTTCGAGCATCGATGAATTTCGTTGCGCGTTGGAGCTCAACCCGAATGATTCTTACGCAATGTATAAGCTCGGATGCGTGCTTACTTCAACCGGTGAATTCGATGAAGCACGGATGCACTTTGAATCGATTCAGGACCAATACCCTCAAGCTGCAGACGGCTTGAGAAATCTTGAAAATGCAGTCGAGGCTCATAGACTAGAAGAAGAGGTCAGAATGGCTGCAATTGCCACAGCTAAACTACGTCGCTCTTCGCCAAAGGTTGTGTCGCCAAGAGTTTACCTTACGACACCCCCCGAGCCCGTCGCTCCAACAACACCAATAGCTCAACCTCCCGCCCCTCGTCGTAAAAAAGCCCCAACGGCGAAGCGAGAGCATCCAGTGCCGAACAGTTCACTGAGTGATGCAACTGGAGCCCCGAGTTTCGATATCCCAGCAACTATAATGACTCCACCGAGACCAGAGACAGCAACGGTTGCCACGTTGACAGACGAGCTAGTATCTGCACCAAATCTATTGGAGATTCTAGTGCGACGATGCCAGGAAGCTCGTATCAATATGCTGGAAATTTTTCACAAGCTAGATCCCCAACAGCGAGGATTGATCAGCCGAGAGAGTTTTGGTAGTCTCGTTCGTGTCATCGTCGGGGCTAACGCGTCTCGCATAGAAGATGAAGCAGTCCAGACGTCTCTCCGCATTTCTTCAAACGACTGGGTAGTGCAGGAAAATCAAGTATTCCTAAAGTATGGCGGGTTCCTGGACGCATATGAGAAACAATACCAAGTGGAAACAGCCCTACTGGGCTCAGGGGAAGTTGTGCAAGTCAAACTGATGATTGACGACCTTATCCGCCACGACAGGGCATACCTATCGCACCACAACGTCTCGGAGTGGGTACGGGAAGGAAGTGAGCGAGCTGCTGCAGAAGTACAGAGAACCTCGTCCACGGCCTCGGGCCTCAACTTTTCTGGCGACGAAGTTGCTGCCACAGTATCTCCTCGCGTCCAACCTGCGCTGGGGAGCGGAACATCAGGCACTCGAAGCGCTCCCGACTTACAGGCCAGCGAAGAGGATTTAATCTCACCTCGAATGAGGGCTAAGAAGGACCGGGCACGAGAAGAGTGGCTGCTAACAGCAGAAAAGGCTCGTGTTCTTGCCAGGAGGCAGCAGCACTGCTTGAAATCACTACGAGATATTGCGACACGAGCAAGAGCGCACATCGTAGCTCGCAGGAGCGCTACTGCGTTTCTTGTCATGGTTGCTCAGAATGCGCGGCAGGAGTTGAACTCACGAAAATTACGGTGCTTAACAGCAAGGCGGGATGGAGTTCCAGAGGAAACGCACATAGAGCAGGAAGAACGGGGCAATAATGCAATTTCTCCCTCACAACTTGCCAGCGAGACCAACACGAACAGCAATGACAGTCACATTAGCTCAGTCAGGAAGCTTTCGGAGCAAACATACGAATATTCGGTACAAATGGCAATTTCCCGGTTACAGCAACATGCCGGGTTTGAAGATGTGAAGGTGATAGCTGCTCGCTTCGCTGCTTTCTGCCAAGTACCTCCATACTTCCTGAACATCCATAGGGCTGTATCGGGGAAGCCAAGTCAATCAGCAATCGACTAACGGCATCATGAATATAAAACACAGTAGTTCGATAACGCTTTGTGAGAAATCGTACGCACTACAAGTGCATTTTTCAGGAATACAATACATGCTGTCCATTTCACGGCAGCAATTTGACGTCACTTGCAGTACTTCTGCTCCCCCCTCGCAGCAGACGACCGCGCACATACAGATGCTCACGGGTTGTACATGAAGTTGCGCAAGTATTCGGTCATGTTCTCCGGCTTGGGAACGGTGGCAAAACCTTGTTCATAGCCCTACAAACACGAATAAACAAATCACCGTTAGTTCTCTGTTCTGAGCGACAACATGTATTCGAAGTGACGTACGTATTCAGCGACGGCCACTGCGATCTTGAGTGACACCTCCCGGATTGAGGACAGTGGAGGGTAGACGCAGCCAGTCTCCAGGTCGGCAGGTGTCGTGAGACTTGCGAGCGTCTGGGCAGCGATGATCATGATTTCATCGTTGACGTGGGTCAGGCCAGCCGCGACCACACCCAGACCAACACCCGGAAAAATGTACGAATTGTTGCCCTGGCCAGGAACGCAGCGCTTGCCGTTGATTTCCACGGGGTCGAACGGGCTGCCGCTGGCGAAGATGCACTTGCCGTCTGTGAACGTGTACGCCTCCTCGGCCGTGCACTCGGCCTTCGAGGTGGGGTTGCTCAGCGCGAAGATGATCGGCCTCTCGTTGATCTCGCTCATCTTCTTGCATACCTCGTCGTTGAAGGCCTTGGCAATGGTGCACACACCGATGAGAGCCGTGGGCTTGATGCGATCGAGCGTCTCAACCAAGTTCGGACATTCGGGGGCGTCGTGAGCGTATGGCAGTTTATGTGGCTGCAGGGACTGCTTGCGAGACTCTACCACAAGCCCGCGCGAGTCCACCAGCCAGATCTGCTTGCGGGACTCGTCCACCGACTTGCCAGTCTCACGCGAGATAGCCATAGCAATGAGATCGGCAATGCCCGTTCCAGCTGTTCCAGCACCGAGGAAAACGAACTTCTGCTCGGAGATCGGCTTGCCCGAAAGAGGCACAGCAGCCAGCAGGCCACCGAGAACGACCGAGGCCGTGCCCTGGATGTCGTCGTTGAATGTGCAGTGAGTGTTCTGGTACTTGCGAAGTAGAGGGAAGGCCGTCGAGTTGCCGAAGTCCTCGAACTGCAGCAGCACCTTGTCACCGTACTTGGCCTTGGCGGCGTTCATGAACTCGTCCACGAGCTGCTCAAACTTCTCGCCGCGCACACGCTTCTGGCGCAGACCGATGTAGAACGGGTCGGCCAGGTACTCCTCGTTGTTGGTGCCGCAGTCGAGCACGACGGGCAGGCACATCTGAGGCGGCACGCCGGCGCAAGCCGTGTACAGCGACAGCTTGCCGACGGGGATGCCCATGCCGTTGGCGCCCTGGTCGCCCAGGCCGAGGATGCGCTCGCCGTCCGTGAAGCAAATGGCGCGGATGTCCTTCTCCGGCCAGTTGTCCAGGATCTCGGCGACGTGGCCGATGTCGTTGATGGAAATGTACAAGCCGCGCGGAGTCTGGCGGTAGATGTGGCTGAACTCCTGGCAAGCTTGGCCGACCGTGGGCGTGTACACGATGGGCAGCAGCTCGACCGTGTTCTCCATGAGCATGCGGTAGTACACGTCCTCGTTGGTGTCCTGCATGCTCTGCAGGAAGATGTACTTCTCAATGGGGGACGTCTTGCGGCGCAGCTGCATCATGGCGCGCTCCGTCTCGAGCTCGATGGAGGTGACTGCCTCGGGCAGCAACCCACGCAGCTTGAACGCCGCGCGCTGCTCCTTAGTGAACGCCTGGCCCTTGTTAGCGATGGGCGTGCGCATGACCGCGAAGCCCGGCTGCGACTGGCGACGACGACACACAACAAGGTTCCCTCGTTAGCCGAGGGCGTCGAACGAGGAGAGAAGGCCGCCGTCGCCACGCACCATGGAGAAGTCTTCGGCCTCGTCATTGTGGGCCAGCGCCTCGGCGGCCGCGGAGCTCGCGGGCCGCTTGTTGGCGATCCTCTTCAAGGCCGTCGAGGGCCTCTCGGACGCGACGAACGAGATGGCGGCGCGGGCGGCGGTCGCTTGGGTCCGGCGGGAGGCGGCGCTGCGCAGCGTGGAGATCATCGTGCCTGGGGCGAAGCGGATTGCAAAATGAGCTCAGCTCAGCTCGGCCGGCGAGCGCGTGTTGGGCCCTATCCATCCGCGCGGATCCAGCTTCGACTTTGACGTGCCGCGCGACGTGAGACAGACCCGGCACCGCCGCGAGACCGGTCTCTGCGGCGTTGCCGTACTTTCGATGGCGCGCGCCGATCAGCGAAAGTGCAGCCGCAGAAACACGGGCGCTGCTTGGAGGCGAGGGGCTGTTTGCGCGTCGCCCCGGGAAAAAGCTCGTGGCATGGGGACCAGCGTCAACCGTCCGCGGACAGCCTGCCGTTCGCGGCGCGTGACTCGGCTGCGTGGCAGCCGGCGATCAGAGCAGCAGCGAGCGCCACAAGAACGGCAGCACGCCGGGCGGGTGCACGTCGGCCCAGCCCATCCAGGCGATTGATTGTCGGCCCTGCTGGTTTCACGCAGCAAACGTCGTGATTCCGGAGAGCACCACGAAAACGTTTCTCTCAGCTGCAACCGCGCACCGCGGTCGTCGCTTTAAACCTCCGTGCGGCTGCATCTCACAGCGGAAATTTGTGCGGGCGTCGTATTGCCTGGTCGCCTGCTTCCAATGTGTTGGGTTCTTGTTGTCGACATGGTGTCGCATCTGCGCCGCTGCCCTCGTTCTCTCCTGCGCTGAGTGGTGTGTCCTTGAGTTCACCAGTGTACACAAGGCTTAATTTGCTGAACGGCATCGCGGGCTCGATTGAAAATGAGGCAGTTGATATACTACGGTGGTATGTCGGTCGTGTTGGGAGCAATGCTTCGATAGACACCACAACCAAACTTCGCCTTGTACATCCCAAGAGTATGCATTTTATTTTCTCGGAAACCATGCAAGTCGCCGCAAAAGCGAAACCTTGGTCGGCTTCTACCAGCAGCCCCCAGATACGCCTTCTACGAATGCACAAGGCAACGCAGTCCATTTCGCGAGTCGCGAGTTGCTTTGTCACGATGAGTCAGCTTCAACATGCCGTACCGCGGTACATGAACGCGAAAAAGCGACGCTTGCTGTGACCAACGCGTAATTCACAGGCTCAACACGTGGACGGCTGAACCTGTATTCGCGAAGCTTCAATGATCAACCAATTTAGGAAGCGTCCAGTCCTCAAAGGTGAAGGCGTTGACGCACAAACGCCGAGGGAACAGGCCCTGCCGCGATTCGACGGTCGTTCTCGGTAGGCAACGCTGCAGGCGGCAATTGTCAATCTCCATCAGCGATTCGGCTGTTCTACAAATGTCACCAACGACGAGGTCGCCACCAGTTCATGAGATTGCGAGGTTACGGCGCCAGAGATTGCACCGATGGCAGTACAGTACTTACCACACAACTAGTGCCCTCCAACATTCACTTGTATCGTCGACACCACACACGAACTCCAGGAGCGACGAGTCCATTTGCCATGGCGGACAGGTGGCAAGCTTATCTCCGCAACGCGCAAGGAGTGTGGAACCCCCAAGAAAATGGGCTCAGGAGCCACCACCAGCTCCAGCCTTCTTGTCCCGCTCGGCACCCAGCACTTGGATGAAAGTTCCAGGATGGAGAACTGGACTGGAAGCGCGACGCTTGCTAGCAAGCGAGCGACGCGTATCGGAAGAACGACTGGAGACACGCTGGCAAACTCGGCAATGGATGGGGCGCGATTTGCTCCCAGAGAGAGAAACGCGAGGACAATTCTGCATGTGAGTCGAGTGGATTTGCCTCCGACGCAGGGATATCCGGAGCACTACAGTGCAGCCGCGGCTCTCGCAAAGTGAGCGCGATTCTCCAAGTGACCGCAATCGGAAAGACCGAGTTGTGTGAGAGGCTACCGGTGGCGCCTGCAACTTGCAGTACGGCGACGCGCATTCACGCGTCAGATCACCAATGGGGACACTTTGACTGGCTGCGCTGCGCGTTGGGGACGTTTTGGCCGGGCTCCCTCGCAGGCGGGATTTGACTTGAAGCAGAAATACGGCCAGTTGTTGTCTGCTTGGTCGTCGCGGGGCACTCGCGCGTGGCCGGAATAAGTGGGGCTGAAGCCATGTGTTGCGGTGGTGGCGGACCTCCGGCGATCGCCTCCCGCGCCGCCGGCGGCGGCGGCGACGCCAACACCGACGCTACCGGGCATTCCATGTAAGGCCTTCGCTGACACATCCGACCAAGGTGCTGACGGCCATCCATTTTTCTGCTTGGAGACCGCCGCAACGGTTCGAAAAGACTTGTTGGTATCCGAGTCAAGGGGGCCAAGCAAGACAGGCAACTGCGAGCACTACACGCAGACATGCGCACCGCCGACTGCAGCCACTATCCCTCGCGCAGGACCACCGGCGCGGGCGGCAGGAATCGCCATCAACTGCGTGTGGAGCCGATTCTCGGCCGAACGGTGACGTCGCGGGCGTGGCACTTGAAGCTGAAGCGCGCGTTGCGCAAATCGCGCCCCGCAATAAGTGCGCCGCCCCACCACCTCGGCAGCGCGGAGCGATGCGAGTGTGGCGAGTTTGACGAGCGCTCGACAAACCAGGGCAGGAAGAGATCTGCCGACGCCCAGCGATTGCTCACGCCGCTCCAAAGACACACGTGGCCGCCGCGTCGCCATCTTTTCGTCACGCGCGCATACAGAGGCCGAGTGAGCCCACTTAATCTGGGCCGCTGCCCATCCTCTTTGAGCTTCAGCCGAATCCAAGCGCTACGTACCCCCCTCCTTCCTTCCGGCAAGCCATTGCCCAACTCGCCTGCTCGCCAACATCGCCATGCTCTCTCCTTCGCTCACCAGCGCCGTGACTGGCTCCGCCGTGTGGCACAAGGACCGCCCTCTCCACCCGCTGGCGCTCAGCGCCTACCGCGCGCCGCACGTGTACAGCCCCCTGGCGCTCAGCAAGAAGAAGGAGCACGCGCCCGAGAAGGCCGGCGTGAAGCTGCTCGTGGGCGCCGGCGTGTGCCTCACCTACGAGTTTGCGCTGGGCCACTACCTCGAGTTCATCAAGATCATGAAGCAGACCAAGCCGCAGTTCTCGTACCTGCACCTGACCAAGGAGATCATGCACGCCAAGGGCCTCGTGGGCATCTGGGACGGCTTCTTCCCGTGGGGCGCGCTGCAGGGCGTGGCCAAGGGCTCCGTCTTCGCCTGGGGCCACTCCATCGCGCGCACGGCGCTCACGCCGCTGGTCCAGAGCGACAAGATCAGCAAGGGCACGTCCGAGGTCATCGCCGGCGGCATTGGCGGCGGCTTCCAGGGCTTCGTGCTCAGCCCCACGCTGCTGCTCAAGACGCGCGTGATGACCGACCCGGTCTTCCGCGAGCAGATGACCCCGCTCGAGACCATGTCGCGCTCCATGCGCATCGGCGTCAAGGTCATCCACAAGGAGGGCGTGGCCGCGCTCATGAAGGGCTCGGGCATGTTCTCGGTTAAGCGCGTGGCCGACTGGTCCACGCGCTTCTTCTTCTCCGTGCAGGCCGAGAACCTCGTGTACAAGCGCAACAACCCCGAGCGCGTGCTTACGACGAGCGAGCAGGTCATCTCATCGCTGCTGGGTGGCCTGGTCAGCGCGGCGGTGACGCTGCCCATGGACGTGCTGGTGGCGCAGATCCAGCAGGCCTCCAAGGCCGGCGTCAAGGTCTCGGTCGCGGAGCTCTTCCGGCAGCAGTACCGTGCCGGCGGCATCAACCAGGTGTTGACCTTCGGCACCACGGGCTTCGTGGCGCGATTCGTGCACGCCAGTTTCACGACGATGATCATGAAGACGGCGACGAGCGTGGTGTACGACATGGTCGAGGGCCGGAATTAGAGACCCGTCGACTAACTTCACCCAGCTCTTTGTCCTTCCCATTGACGAGTGCCTGAGCTCCTGCCTGGCACGAGAGCTTGGTGCACCGATAGAAGGAAGCACCGGTACATGCCGATAACCCAAACTATTCACTTCACCTTACTGCTGCTGGTAATGTTGAAGTTGCATTCGCAGTCGTCAAAATGAGTTTGCGTAACCTACGATTGCTGCTTCTCCGCTGTCTCGGCGTCGGTTGCTGCGATCATTGAGCTATCGACTGGGGCGAATGCAGGCGGGAGGAACTGAGCGTAGCGATTGAGGATGTAGTTCTCAGCCTTTTGCATGCGTTCGTAGTCATCGTCCAGCTCGTGGTCGTATCTGCCCAACAAACAGTATAATACAAGAAGCAAAAACGCAGTTCGTCAGTCGACGTGCAACAGTCTGAAGCCAAAGCCGCTACTCTCACCCCATCAAGTGGCAGAGCCCGTGTGCCATCAGCACCGGCAGTCGCTCCTCCAGCGTCGTGATTTCTTCGAGCTGCGGGTCGTCGCACTGACGCCGTACATACGCCGGACTGATGTAGATGTCCCCGAGATAGCGCTCCTCTTTCGTCTTGACCCGCGGGAATCGTCCAGGCGCGCGCACCTGCACTCGACACAGTCCAAATGCTGAGCTACCGTGGCCAGTCAATCGCCTGCTACACGCCGGCGCTGTCTTACTTTGTGGAACGGGAAGGACAGGATGTCGGTGGGTTTGTCCTTCTTACGGAACCTGCGGTTGAGCTTCTGCACGTGGTCGTCCGTGGTGAGCATCACGCCGACGTCCCTGTGCATCGTCGTTGGCAGCAGCACAGCCATCGATGAGAACGGGGACCACTAATACGTCCAACAGTATGGAGGCGGGCGACTTCAATGCGCTCGAGCGCGGTCGATTCTTGTCGGTCGCCCCTCCTACCAGGGTCCTCCGGGGCAGTTGAGGCAGCGCACCATGGCCTGCACCTGGGCCTGGAGTTTGAGCAACGCGCGCGGCGACAGCGCCGCGCTTGTGCCGGCGAGCGCCTTGGCCACCTGCACCATGATTGCCGAATGTGATAAGTGAACATACTTTAATCAAGTCAAGTCGGGATGGCGCGCAGGACGGCTAGACTGGGCTAGAGATGCGTGCCGTAGCGCCAGGATATCTACGCCCGTTGGCAATGAATGGGCCACTCCTCAATATCGCTACGTGTACGGTCGATGGGTCGGCCATGGTGTTCGCTCATAGAGCACGATCTTATTCTCAGACAAAACGAGTGTCGTACAAATGTGTGTGCATCAAAGTTGATGCATACAAGAATGCGTTTTCGCTCTGCTACCTGTAGGTACATGTATGTGCAGCATTATCGTGGCCACCACTTCGCAGTTCCTCCAAAGGGCAGGGTTGCCTCTCTTTTGACCTGCGGCGGTTGGCTCTCCACGGCCAGGTGGCCCATGAACCGCCGATCAATGCGCGACAAGATCACATGGACACAAAGCTGTGGGCTGCTTATTAGCTGAATTAGTTGCGGGGCTTGGGCGCGACAGCAGTGCACTCTGCGCGACGCCTTCGTAGCGAGCTTCGCCGCCGTCGGAACTTCCACCAAGACGACTCGCTTGCACGATTTGGATCACTAGGAACGCGCCCGCCGCTGTCCGCCCGCCCAGCTGGTCCAAACACCCCGAACCAGCAGCGTCGACGCCGCCTCGTCAGGCGTTGGCGGAGCCTGCACCACCAGAGCAGCAGCAGCAGCAATAACGGCGGCGACGGCGAAAGCGCAGCGCGGCGACAATACTGGTGGTGTTCCCGGCCGCGCTGCCTGGTGCCGTCGGCACCATCGCACTTGGATTGTTAAACGACGTGCATTTATACGGTACTTCCTCTCGGAAAGATCGGGCTCCGCTAGTCGAGCCCCGGCGTGACACCGGCTCAGCGTGAGCCAACTTGCAGCAGCCCGGCGCCGCCAGGCGTCGATAGCAACCACTTGCAACGCAAGCAAGGTGGGTCGAGAGCGAAAACCAATATCTGCAGCAGACAGATAGCTAGCTGTATGGATTGCGGACTGCGATAGTTCTTCCGCGCGTAGCACCTTGCCTAGGATATTATGCAAGCGAGAAGCCCCACATCATGTTGCAATCGACTGCCGAACATGTTGGCGCTGCATATTTTTCGTCCATGTCGATATCTACGTATGCACCTTAGACCCTGGTTCACGTGGGGAACGTGTGCTTGACAGTTAGTACTGCCTGCACCGTGCAGCGACCAGCAGCGAGTTGAGACGCACGCTCGTCCTCCAACATCCGCTTGCTGTCTTCGCAAGCACACCTTGCGTTGCGTTGCGATTGCAGTCGTGAGGACGGAGCCCTAGACCAGAGCCTGGTGGCGCAACGGACAAACTAGCCACTGCCGCTCACGACGCCTTCTTCCGAGGACTCCCACGTGCAACTTGTCGTATGGCGTGCGTCGGAATCGCCGTCCGACCGTCGCCACCCTTCCATCCCGTTGCCTTCAAGCAGCGCTCCGCGCCACCAGAACGCGATCGTGGCGGCAATCCGTCGCGAGGAATCGGAGCGCAGCCCGTCGGCAAGCGAACTGTTCGGTCGAATGCAGTAAGCGGCCTGTTCACGCTGTTTGCACATAACCGGTTCCGTCCGTATAAACGGGTCATGTGTGACGCGGCGTCGTCGACGACCCGGTTTCGGTTTAGGGTTAGTAATAAAACCCACTCCAGAGACGGGCGGATCCAAAAAAAGCCCAGGATGAAAAACCCAGGCTGTGCAGCTTTGTTGAAGCGGGGCGCGTGTAAAATGAGACCAAGCAGCAAAGCTGCAAGTGCAGGGCAGCGTCCATCTCGACAGCTGAAGTCAGCGAGCCCCTCTCTGTGCTGGGCCCGCCGCAGCACTCCACGTGTCGTGTGGAGATGGAGGCCTCGACGTCACTGCACTGCAACTTGCTTCGCAAAACTGCGTCAAGAGGAGCCAGCCCAGGGTGCTGTTGTCGTGCCGCGGCGACGGAGACCTGCGCGCCAACCATTTCCGCATCCAGGCAATATTGCTCTGATACCTCCACCGATTTTAATCGTGCAGGAGGCCACGCACGCAAACACTTTCGCATCAAAACGCGCCTACGGCAGCAAAAAGCTGCGACCCAGCCCAAATTCGCTGCGGTTTACGGGGACCGACCAGCTTACGTTGCCTGTTCGCCAGAAAACGCGAGGCTGACGTCGCCTGCTGCCTGCCGTCGTGATGCAGCGCCTCGAGGTTAAGCGGGTCAAGGCGCGCACGAACGCGGCCGGCAAGCAAACTGGCCGCCAACGCGCGCTGGAAACGCGCATTCGGTCAGCACCAAGCAGCATGTCCCAAGTCTAAAAACCCAGGAGACCCGTTTCTGCGCTGTCTGTGAAAAACCCAAATGTGACAGCGCTTGTTTGGGAGACCAAACGGTATAAGAACGCATACCTCCGCAACATGAATCGTATTTTGAATTTACTGCATTCATCCAAGGGCTACAAACAAGAGTGCAGTAATCGATATACCCGTCCAAATCGATCCATGTTTCTTATATAGAGTTGAATGGCCATACAGTTTCGACCGTTTTGAGCCGCGCCCCTTCACAGACCCAGGGCAGAAACGCGAGCGAGCCAAACTGACGTGGCTTTGGGCTCCGCTTCATTCTGGTATTTGCCGTCTCGCGCAGACCTCGTCTCCTTCTCCCCCCAAGCAAGCACTCCCTCCGCTCCGCAAGATGGCCGGCCCCGGATACACCGCCATGCGCACGCCCATCGCCAACAAGGGTCTGGCCTACTCGGAGGAGCAGCGCCAGCAGCTCGGCCTGCGCGGCCTGCTGCCGGCCGCCGTGACGACCACCGAGTTCGAGACGGAGCGCGCCATGGCCGCCATCCGCCGCAAGACGTCGCCCATCGAGAAGTACATCTTCATGCAGAACATGCAGAACACCAACGAGGACGTGTACTACCGCATGCTCATCGAGCACACGCCCGAGCTCATGCCCATCGTGTACACGCCCACGGTGGGCCAGGGCTGCCAGGAGTTCAGCCACAACTACGCGCAGCTCCCGCGCGGCCTCTTCATCTCGGTCAACGACATTGGCCACGTCGCCGAGATCCTGGACAACTGGCCGGAGAAGGACATCCGCGCCATTTGCTTCACGGACGGCGAGCGCATCCTCGGCCTGGGCGACCAGGGCGCCAACGGCATGGGCATCCCCGTCGGCAAGCTGTCGCTGTACACGGCTTGCGCCGGCGTGCCGCCTCAGATGTGCCTGCCCGTCGTGCTCGACTGCGGCACCAACAACGAGGAGTACCTGGCCGACCCGTTCTACATCGGTCTGCGCCAGAAGCGTGTGCGCGGCGAGAAGTTTGAGCAGCTCGTGGACGAGTTCATGAACGCCGCCAAGGCCAAGTACGGTGACAAGGTGCTGCTGCAGTTCGAGGACTTCGGCAACTCGACGGCCTTCAACCTGCTCCGCAAGTACCAGAACACTCACTGCACATTCAACGACGATATCCAGGGCACGGCCTCGGTCGTTCTCGGTGGCCTGCTGGCTGCTGTGCCTCTTTCGGGCAAGGCCATCTCGGAGCAGACCTTCCTGTTCCTCGGAGCCGGTGAGGCCGGTACGGGCATTGCCGACTTGATCGCCCAGGCCATCGCTCAGGAGACTGGCAAGTCGGTGGACGAGTCCCGCAAGCAGATCTGGTTGGTGGACTCGCGTGGCCTGATCGTCGAGTCCCGCAAAGAGTCCCTGCAGCACCACAAGCTGCTGTTCGCCCACGACGCCCCCGCGTGCCCGGACCTCCTGTCGGCCATCGACCAGATCAAGCCCACGGCTCTCATCGGTGTTTGCACGATTGCCAAGGCCTTTAGCAAGGAGGTGTGCCAGAAGATGTGCGAGATCAACGAGCGCCCCATCATCTTCGCGCTGAGCAATCCCACCTCGAAGGCCGAGTGCACGGCCGAGGAGGCGTACACGTTCACAGACGGCAAGTGCATCTTCGCCAGCGGCAGCCCGTTCGACCCCGTCGTGTACAACGGCAAGCGCTTCGTGCCTGGCCAGGGCAACAACTCGTACGTATTCCCTGGCATTGGCCTCGGCATCGTAGCGGCCGGCCTGACCCACGTGGACGACGAGGTCATGATCATCGCGGCCAAGACGCTGGCTGGCCTGACCACCCCTGCTGACCTGGAGACTGGCTGCGTGTACCCGCCGCTGTCCACGATCCGCAACGTGTCGCTCAAGATTGCCGAGGCTGTGGCCGAGTATGGCTACGAGAAGGGCTTCGCCACCGTCCCTAAGCCTGAGAACCTGACCCAGTACCTGAGCGAGTTCATGTACAACCCCTAAGCACTCGGTGCTTGCGCTGCAGTAGTTCGCACAACAACATCCTCTCGGAAGGACCCCTCTTTCCAGTGGTAATTTAGCGTCAGTGTTTTGAAAGTTGAATGCATTTATATTGAAGCCATCACGATGCCGCTTATGTTTGTCAGTCACGACTTGAAATTCTTAGTCATGTGATACATACCTGTAGAAATCCTCCACCGACTTGCCAGTCTCACGCGAGATAGCCATAGCAATGAGATCGGCAATGCCCGTTCCAGCAGTGCCAGCACCGAGGAAAACGAACTTCTGCTCGGAGATCGGCTTGCCCGAAAGAGGCACAGAAGCCAGGAGGCCACCGAGAACGACCGAGGCCGTGCCCTGGATGTCGTCATTGAATGTGCAGTGCGTGTTCTGGTACTTGCGAGGTAGAGGAAAGGCCGTCGAGTTGCCGAAGTCCTCGAACTGCAGCAGCACCTTGTCATCGTACTTGGTCTTGGCGGCGTTCATGAACTCGCCCCCGAGCTGCTCGAAGCGCTCGCCAACCGTGAAGAAAATGGCGCGGTTGTCCTTCTCCAGTCAGTTGTCCAGGATCTCGGCGACGTGGCCGATGTCGTTGGCCGAGATGAAGAGGCCGCGCGGGAGCTGCGCGTAGTTGTGGGCAACCCTGTCCGTGGGCTCGCTTGATCACATCATTCTGATAGGACACATAATCGTGATCACATCATGATGACTTTTTACACTTTGGTCCGGGAGGTCCAGCCGCTCGTACATAATTGCAGCCTGAACTGCGTGCTGTTGTTCCGATTCGTTGGTGGCATGTGCATGCCACCTCGGTGAACCCGTTCGCATTCTACTACGCTGTCGTGCAGAACTGAAAGACGGGGGCAGCGCGAGACCGAGCGGTCTACATGTATTTTACTTAGACTTAGCAACCCCTGCCGCCAGACACGCCAAGACACGCCGTCGGCTCATACACAGACAGCCCGTGCACCGTCACCACGACCGCCAGACTCAGTCCCAGCAGGGTCAAGAGCCCCACGCCACCAATCGTCGACGTGTCACCACGAATCCTGAGGGCTTCTGCCTCGCTTGAGTTCTTCGGCAAAGCCAGCAGCCACATCAGCGAGATCAGTTGCAATGCGTACGCGATGAAAAACGTCGCCATGATGTGATCTCGCACATGTGTCGTGTCGGTCATGATGTCCTGGTTCGTCACGTCAAACTGCGCGTCCATATACTTGGACAGCGCGAGACCGAGAGGACCCGCCACGAACGACACACTCGTGACGAGCGCACTCATACTAGAGTAAGCTCTCGCGTCCGCGATCTCCGTCAGCACAACCGTAGATATTGTGTAGTCCAGTGCCGACGGGATCGCCTCCATCACGGGAAGGCCGATCCAGAACCACTGGCTGCGCACGACACCCCAGATCGTGAACATCGTGGCGCCACAGTCGAGTACAAGCGTGATAATTGTGCCCACGACGATCACCGTGCGATAGTCTACGTTCCAGTCCTTCTTGCCCACCCAATTCAGGGCCCACAGTACCACAATGATGGCCACGAACGACACCACCGTGTCATTCAGAGGCTGCACGCCAGCGTAGTAGAACGCGATCGGGTTCACCGCGGTGGCACTCACTCCGGCGCACACGCCGCCAACAAACCGGCACAACAGCACGTGGTTCAGTCCGCAATTGTGCACAAGTGACCAGATCTCCCGGAGCGATTGGCGCAACGACCGACGGTCTCGTGCCGTCTCACTCACCGTAAAGCCCAGCAAAACAACGGGCAGCAGAGACACCAGACCCACGACCAACATCACCTGCGTGTACTCGAGCGAGAAGTCGAAGTCTCCGCCGTAGTCCCATCCGCTCATGCCGAAACCCATGAACAGGAAGCAGCCCAAGGTCGCGATCACCCGGTACTTGGTCATCACAGGCTGAAACACCTCGTCTTCGTCGCGTGGAGATGCCGACACACCAAAGTGGTGCACCGCTACATCTCGGATCAGCTCGTCGGCAGCGACGTCCGCCAGCACAAAACCCACAGAAGCCACGCACATCAGCATCACGTAGAACGCACCGTGGGCTGGAGCGTCGAGATTGATTGAGTTCATTTGCTGCGTCGACAAGTCCGAAAGTGGGGTGCCGACCATTTTGCGGTCCTGGAAGTACGGCGTCGGCTGGTCCCGGAAGAAGATAGCGATCAGCGCAGAAGCCGTCGCACCCCAGCCGATTGTCATAGCACTGCGGAGACGGAAACCGCGCGGGAGCGGGGAGCAGTGGATGAACAGCGCGAAGATCGGCTTGAGCGCCCATGGTAGGCCCAGCAGCGTACGTGCCGACAGTGTCTGGGTGCCTTCCATGTTGAGATTGCAGGTGAGGAAGGGGTAGACGCACAGCGGTAGGACGGTGCTGACGAGGCCGATAGTGATGCTATGAAGCACGAGTCCGCACCACCGACGGTCCCTGATATTGAGATTCGTCTGTGGAGCTCTTTGCTTAGTCTTCCTAAGGTCACTTCGCGCGGGTTGTTCTGCATACAGTGGGGAACCTAAGACGGTGAATGCGCTTTCAGGCGTTATCTTGGCCGCTTGCGTGGATGCTTCGTGAGGTTGTTCTGGGTCAAGGTGGAAGTCGGGCGCGTGCTCGTGGTGTGAAAGGCTCCAGCGCGAGAGCCTCCCCACTAGGTCCTTTGCAGACGGGTCGAGGAACGGAGCCATCGTGTTTGATTCTTGAACACCAATATCCTTGTTGGCGAGTGCTAGATTCCTCGCGACTTGGTCGTCGCCTGCCGATGAATCGTCGAGTGAGAGGGGCGAGAGTCTTTGCGATTGTACTTACTCTCTTCTTCGAGCGCAGCCCACGAACCACGCATCCCCAAGATGGGAAATCGGCCATGTGGGTCGACGTAAACCGCCAATAAGTCACCGTAACTTATGGTGACGGAGTAAGACCACTCGAGTTTACGGGGACGAAAGCTTATGCGGTTGCGGTTGTAAGCAGCCAGACATAAAGCGCGCTATTGTGCTCTTGGACAGTCCATGGCGAGCCCAGAGGAGAAGCTCCATTACGACGACCTTATAATACAGTGGTCTGCCGTCACCTTAGTCAACCATGGCGGCGTCAGTTGTACTGTATACAGACAACGACATACAAATCCGGTAGACACAAAAGCTGGTAGACAAAGTCGTGCAGTGGACAACTAGGACTCACCAGCCAATCATTTTCAATCACTAGACTTTATCTTTGTATTTCATATACTTATGAGTACTTTATATGAATTTACGTGTATTTTATGAAACCCTTGGCGTTTTCATTTTTATCTGCAAATTTGTACGGGTTTTCTTGCTTTTTATTAGGGAAATGGCATTCATGACGCCGTCTTTGTATGTTGTTGTCTGTAAAATAGCGCAGCAGGAACGCCATGGCGACGTCATGCTACAGCTTGTCGAGATATTTAACACTGTATTGTGATATTTGCATACAAATCTGTAGTGAAAAATGAATGTACATGTATCACTCATACAGGAAGCGGCAGACTCAATTTTTTGTCGCGTTGTTGGGCTCACTTTTTGATTATTCTCGCGCAGAAGTAATCAAGGCAAGTCCCGTCTGAAGAAGCAATGACTTGGTAGCGAGGTTTGCCGCTTGCGATCAGCAGCCCCTACCACCAGAGAGGGCCAGACACGATGTCGGTTCGTACACTGACAGCACGTGAACTGCCACGACGAACGCTAGAGTTAGCCCCAACAGCCCCAGCAGGCTCACACCACGCACAAAAGAAGTCCCGCTACGCAGCTTGACCTCCCGTGCTTCGCTTCTGTCTCTCGGTAAAACCAGCAGCCACATCAGCGAGATCAGTTGTAATGCGTACGCGATGAAAAACGTCGCCATGATGTGATCTCGCACATGTGTCATGTCGGTCATGATGTCCTGGTTCGTCACGTCAAACTGCGCGTCCATATACTTGGACAGCGCGAGACCGAGAGGACCCGCCACGAACGACACACTCGTGACGAGCGCACTCATACTAGAGTAAGCTCTCGCGTCCGCGATCTCCGTCAGCACAACCGTAGATATTGTGTAGTCCAGTGCCGACGGGATCGCCTCCATCACGGGAAGGCCGATCCAGAACCACTGGCTGCGCACGACACCCCAGATCGTGAACATCGTGGCGCCACAGTCGAGTACAAGCGTGATAATTGTGCCCACGACGATCACCGTGCGATAGTCTACGTTCCAGTCCTTCTTGCCCACCCAATTCAGGGCCCACAGTACCACAATGATGGCCACGAACGACACCACCGTGTCATTCAGAGGCTGCACGCCAGCGTAGTAGAACGCGATCGGGTTCACCGCGGTGGCACTCACTCCGGCGCACACGCCGCCAACAAACCGGCACAACAGCACGTGGTTCAGTCCGCAATTGTGCACAAGTGACCAGATCTCCCGGAGCGATTGGCGCAACGACCGACGGTCTCGTGCCGTCTCACTCACCGTAAAGCCCAGCAAAACAACGGGCAGCAGAGACACCAGACCCACGACTAACATCACCTGCGTGTACTCGAGCGAGAAGTCGAAGTCTCCGCCGTAGTCCCATCCGCTCATGCCGAAACCCATGAACAGGAAGCAGCCCAAGGTCGCGATCACCCGGTACTTGGTCATCACAGGCTGAAACACCTCGTCTTCGTCGCGTGGAGATGCCGACACACCAAAGTGGTGCACCGCTACATCTCGGATCAGCTCGTCGGCAGCGACGTCCGCCAGCACAAAACCCACAGAAGCCACGCACATCAGCATCACGTAGAACGCACCGTGGACTGGAGCGTCGAGATTGATTGAGTTCATTTGCTGCGTCGACAAGTCCGAAAGTGGGGTGCCGACCATTTTGCGGTCCTGGAAGTACGGCGTCGGCTGGTCCCGGAAGAAGATAGCGATCAGCGCAGAAGCCGTCGCACCCCAGCCGATTGTCATAGCACTGCGGAGACGGAAACCGCGCGGGAGCGGGGAGCAGTGGATGAACAGCGCGAAGATCGGCTTGAGCGCCCATGGTAGGCCCAGCAGCGTGCGTGCCGACAGTGTCTGGGTGCCTTCCATGTTGAGATTGCAGGTGAGGAAGGGGTAGACGCACAGCGGTAGGACGGTGCTGACGAGGCCGATAGTGATGCTATGAAGCACGAGTCCGCACCACCGACGGTCCCAGATATTCACCACTGGAGACTCTGTATCGGTGCTGGTGTCACCGACCTTTAAATGAGCTCGAGTTTCGGAAGGCGACCCAATTCCAACGAAAATATTTTCTAGTGCTGCTGTCCTCTCCTTACTTTCTTCAGAGTGTTGTTGCTCGTATTCGCTCGTGCGTTCATGTTCATACTGCGATCGACTCGATCGTGAGAGCCTGAGCACCATGTCCTTCACCGACGGATCACCTAGTCGAGCCATGTTGGGCCGAGCGCGTAGAGTGAGCAATGCTGTCGAACTCAGTACCTTGCGTCTGACGCCCTGAAAATCCACCCGAAAGAGCTGTGAGCTCCTCGCTGAAGATTCCGTGCCGTATACAGTCTAACAGTAATCGCCACGAATTGAGAAATGAGCCCTTGCGCGGGGTTGTTTGGTTGACAATCCATAGCGCACGCTGGAGGTATTAATAACGAAATGGACTGAAGCCACCACAGTCGCAGTTGTAAAGTTGAGGCCGTAACGCACATCTGAAGTATTCAGCAGCGTTCTTGCTGGGCGTGGAATCAACACGGTATTAGTTTCCGTTCTTCTCCCAATGTCGGATCGTCTCAGACCTCAAACGCTCGCCACTCGCCCCACTCAGCCAGCAGAAGAAATGATAGCAAGCACTACTAGTAGAATGGCTGCAAGCGCCTGGCACTTCGCATGATTGCAGGCTGCATTGCATCGGAGGCGCCCTCCAGCTTTGTGTACTCTCCGATGAGGTATCGCGAATTCTCCCGCGCTTCGTCCAGCATGCCGACGTCCATGAACTCCGTGTAGTGGTGTATGTGCGCCTTGCGACTGTAGAGCTTATGAAAACGCGTGTGCAGACGCTCGAACGTTTCGCGAATGCAGCAGTTGTTGGACAGGCACAGCAGCGACGATTTCTGCCCGACAGGCGGAACCGAGCATACGCCGACCTTAAAGCCCTCCTGGTTCCAGTGGATCATGCGCACTTCAGACTGCAGGCGCTGGATGTTGGCGTTGATATCGGACACCTCCACATTTCCGCGCATCAACAACCCGCACGCCAAGTAGACGCTGGCTCGGGGGTTGGCCCGGATCAGCTGATGGTCCCTGCCGTAAACACACACATGATGAGTTCCTCCGTGCTACCGCACCAAGTGTTGCTGGCCCACACGTACTTTTGAAATGCCTCGGAGAACATTTGGTTGAGGCGGCGGGGCTGCTGCCTCGGGTCTGACGTTGCGAAGACCGGGCTCATACTCGACAGCAGGAAGTGCAGCTTGGGGAACGGCACCAGGTTGGTCGTGATCTCGTTCAGGTCCACGTTCAGAGATCCCTCGAACCTCATGGAGCTGGTCAAGTTGGTCAGCAAGCGCGCCACGATGTTGTTCATCTCGCCGAACGCACTCGTCTTCTTCTGGGGCCCGGGGGGATTCACTCCGCCCTTCTTCTTCGCTTGCCTGGCCGCCGCTACCGGGGGCCCTTTGCCGCTCTTGTAGAACTTCTCCAGCTCCCTCAAGTCCACGCTGTCCGTGAGCCGCGAGCCGTCCACGACGTGCGTGTGGGTCTGCTCCGACGACGTGCCTCGCTGGATCTTGGCGCACAGATCCATGAGCGCCTCGTTCTCAATGGGCAGCACGCAGTCCGCGTGCTCCGTGAGCTCTCGGAGCGCCAGCATGCTGTTGTAGGGAGACGTGACCACGTCGTCGTCCTCCGAGGGGAAGACGACCGTCGCGAAGCGATACACGTCCGGGTACTGGTCCTCCAGCAGGCCCAGGATGTACGTGCCGAGCCCCGAGCCCGTGCCGCCGCCCATGGAGTGCATGACGAAGAAGGACTGCAGCGAGTCGCAGAGCTCCACGGCGCGGTGCAGCTTGTCCTGGAGCTGTTCGCGGTACTTGGGGCCGTAGACGCAGTGGCCGTGCGCCCAGTTGTTGCCCGAGCCCGACACGTCCGTGAGCAGCTGCTGCTGGTCAAAGAGCTCGCCCAGCGTGCCGGCCATCGTCTCGGCCACAGGCCCCTGCTCCATGTCCACGAGGATGGCGCGCGCCTTGAGCGACCGGATGGCCGACTGGCCCGCGTTGAACGGCAGGTCCACGGGAGGCGAGTGACGGCTGTCCACGTTGCGGAAGAAGCTGCTCATGCTCTCGTCGAACACGGCGCGCCTCGAGTGCTGCGCGTGCTCCTCCAGCGCTAATTGCCAGAACTGCCGCCCGATCTGGTTGCCGCATTGCCCCACCTGCAGAGTGATGAGCTCGCGCGGCATCGGAACGGGGGGGGGGGTCGACGTCAGGCTCCGATACGCACAGGTATAGACAAAACCGGGTATGCCGATATGTAGCTCGACATGGCTACAATGGTGCATGTTGTTTGGTCTCGGACTGCCATCGCCCAAAATACAACGTGCCGACTTCAACTCAACACGCACTTATGACGAGGCCGAGGTGCACGTATTTACATATCCAGCAACACGTGTGCTGTACGCGGAACTACTACACAAAAGACCCGCGTTTGCGGATCCGCCGCCAGCCCATGAGTCTGGTCGAAAAGAACTGCATAATGTCTGCGCCATGTTGTGCATGTACCGTAGCTAGATTATTGCCATTCGTTCGGAAGGAGGCTCTAACCGACCGCGGACTTTGACGTCCAAGTTTCAGATGCGTTCCTAGTATAATACTTGCGAACAGCCCGAGGGAAGCCACCCGCAGTCGCTGAGCGAGATCGCGCGCTGCAGCATGAGCGTGCTGGACGAGGTCATCGAGTTCGAGCTCACCAAGAACGTCTGAGCGAGCAGCAGTAGGTTATGAGTATTCCCGTATATTGATAGTACATGTAGACTTTTGATCCCTGTCCCTCATTGCTTCGGATTGCATTGCTTTCGATTGCATTGCTTTCGATTGCATTGCGTTGCGTTGCACTGCTTGTTGCTGTGGATACCGTAAGCCTCGACGCGGTCACTGGTGGACCGAATGGCTTCCAAAGCCGCACACGCAGCGCCGAGCTCGCAGACAAGCAGCCCGTGTTCGCGTTCGTGTTCGAGCACCACGCGGCCGGGCCGAGCCGAGCGCGCGATAGGCCGACACGTCAATCGCTCCGCCGCCGTCGAGAGGCAGGCAGGCAGGCATCACTTCAACCACGCGGGCCAGGCCTCGCTCTGGCACCTGCGGTGGACACCGCCGACAAGGACAAACATGGCGCAGCGGCCGAACTGCAACGCGCGAGCTTGAACTGCAAGGGCGTGGGCACGATCAAATCGAAGACAAGCTCTTTCTGCGCAGGTGGTGTCCTGCTCTTTTCCTCGACTTCAAGTTGCCTCTGAGCTTTCGCACCGGCACCCGTACATGTATTGGAGGTGCCACACGAGCTCTTGCACCAGAATCCAGACGCGTAATACGGGCAAGTGGTTCATGCAGCTGTTGACAAGGGAGCCCGACGTCCGTGTGAGCTATTGTATAGGCTCGTCTCTTTAAGATCGCGCGACGGTATGCAGCGTCAGCACAGCTACAACTACCTGTACAGGTTGCAGTGTACCGGAGCGCAGCGCTCTGCTCTCTGCTCTGGCCCGCAGCTTTACAGTTCCGAGAGATTTTCTGCCTGCCTGTCATCAAGCGTGCGCGTACCATAAGCGCCGAGCTCTGAGCACCTGGCCTGACGTCACGCGCGGAGGCGTGCGTCGTTGGTGGAGGCAAGTTCAACTTTGTTAAAGTTGTGCATCTCCGACGTGCTGATGCTTTGCAGGAGAACATGGGACTCGCTCACAGAGCTGTCCCGTACAATGTAGACCACTGATTTAGTTGCAGAATAAGGGGGATTATCTCCCCGCCAGGGACCACCCGTCTTTGACTGCTAATATACAAGCACCTCCGGGCATCCTTCCTCCTCCAAGACCTCTTCCTTCGGCACCTTCACGCTGTCCTCCGCTGTTATATTCCTCTGCTATTCCTTCCTCTAACATGTCCGATCCAAAACCTTAACAGGTTATGAGCCCAACGCTAACAAGAGGACCCGCGCGAAGCTGCCACGTGTCATGTACGGCTGCCAGTGTCAGAGATGCTGCTCTACTCGCGCTGCCCCTTGCGCCAGCCACTGAGCTGCAGCGCCGCACGAGTCATACGGTGCGAAGTTGATGCCCACTGCGCCACGGCTGTGCGCTTGCAGGAACCATCTATGCTAAGAGCTAGAACGCCTCTGCGCCAGCGCTAACTTCCGGCCAAAGCCCCTGCTGTAAGACCGCCTGACCATGTACTGGTACTAAAGCGAGCTGCTTCCACTTTTTCATGCGAAAGCTACCTTAGAGAGCTTCCATGTAAATACGCTCATGAGAGACTTGCACGACATCGCAAAGTCACAGGCCGTTCAGCACGAATATAGTAGTGGACATGCTACCCAATGCCCCTGTCCATCTGTCAATAAATTGAATTGCCTACTACTACAGTAGTACATGACATGCTACACAATGCCTCTGTCAAAATAACATATCAAGCAAACCAAATACAAAATCAAAATCATGAAGCCTCTCCATGAACTAAAATTAAGATCTACCCCTTGCAATGAGCGACAAGCAACACACAGCCTCTGTCGATTTCAATAACATACACGACAAGCACACAAAGCCTCCGTCAGATACTGAAAAAAGAGATAACATGAAATGAAATACTTCGATGTACATCACAATACAGGAAAATAATCATTGCTCTCAACGACAAGCACACAAAGCCTCTCTCTTATGTCTCCACTATTGTAGTCGGACTGGTGGCAGCCAAAGCATTAAAGCAAAAAATAGCGTCTACAAAATGTTCTAAATAGACCATCTCTCTAATCATAATTATTCACAAACGAGCTCCGCTCTCATTCGCTCTGTAAGGAAAAATCTGCTTTAAAAAAATCACATTGTCAACAATATTATGTGCTGTAATACGACCAGATTGTTCCCAACCAGAAAAGGGTGAGTAGACTCAGAAAGCTAAAAGCGTGCAAAACACACCTACAAAATCTAGTACATGCAAACTATCGGTGAACAGGTTACAAGTCACGTACAGTCAAAGCGCGATCACGAGCAATACGTTTAGATCAGGTGAACAGGTTTCCCTTCCGAGGTCCGCAATCGCGATCACGAGCAATACGCATAACGCCGAGCATACATAATCGGTAATATCCTGCAGGGTTGCAGCGCTACCTCAAGTTCGCCTGGTCACATGAGAGACAAGTCGGGCGCATCGCGTCCCGGATGTGCTGCACACGTGCCAAGCAGACTTGCCTGGACCTCTACAAAGCTGCCGCACAAATTTTGCTCGCAGTGAGCAGCGTGCACACACAGCGCTCAGTCGCATTTGGGCAAGGCGGAGTGCGCAGTCGGCCTGGGGGCAGCAGAGCGAAGAACGAGGGTTATCGCGGCAGACGCACGTGCCTTGACAAGAAGTCCGTTCTCCGGTGGTCGATCTCGTTCTTGAGAGAGGGTCGACTTGTACATGACGAAGGGTGTGACACTGTTCTGCAGCTCATTAGTCCGACCTAGGCGTTGCCGGCGCTGTCATGAGCGGCACGATGTCCTGTGTCCCGCGCCTCGACCGTCACAAGTCGTCACTAAGTCGCTCGATCGTCGCGATTTGGGTTCCTGGTGCCTATGCAGCCCATCGCCGCGTTAAAATGGGGCCACGTTATCCTAAATGCACGGGACGCCAATGGTGATGTCGAGCTCGTAGTTGGGGTGGGCGTTTGTGAGTTGAGTGTTGTGACCGCCGTGTTAGTGCACAAGGCTTTTCAAGGGATGGCGGGCGGCTGTACGGCGTCCTTCGGGCAAGTGGAATCGTGCAGGATGCACATAGATATTGTCGTCGCGGGGACTTGCACATTGCCGATGGAGGGGACAGCTGGTGTGAATCGCGCTGCATGGGTCTTTGCGACGTCTACAACCTGAATGAACACGGCGTTACCAGCAATCAATTTCGATGCTTGAAGGGATACACCCGGTTTCAGACTGTTTGGTGGAGTTGTGTACATGTCGTATAAGCTTGTTATTTTAAATTAATATTGATATACGCTGCGCATGCACATGAATGCCTGTCGGAAGCATTGAGATCTCTGAATTCTGCGTGCGTGCTGGGAACGCTGCAGCGCACCTTAGTTGGTACGCATTTGCTGGCACACCCATGATCCACGTGCACTTCATTTGGTGCTAATATATATTGATATTACACATAGTAATACATGTAAAATATTTTGCAAATCTACGTGCGTCTAAATCTAGGTGCAGTCGACTCCCAGCACGCACGCAGAATTCAGAGATCTCAATGCTTCCGACAGGCATTCATGTGCATGCGCAGCGTATATCAATATTAATTTAAAATAACAAGCTTATACGACATGTACACAACTCCACCAAACAGTCTGAAACCGGGTGTATCCCTTCAAGCATCGAAATTGATTGCTGGTAACGCCGTGTTCATTCAGGTTGTAGACGTCGCAAAGACCCATGCAGCGCGATTCACACCAGCTGTCCCCTCCATCGGCAATGTGCAAGTCCCCGCGACGACAATATCTATGTGCATCCTGCACGATTCCACTTGCCCGAAGGACGCCGTACAGCCGCCCGCCATCCCTTGAAAAGCCTTGTGCACTAACACGGCGGTCACAACACTCAACTCACAAACGCCCACCCCAACTACGAGCTCGACATCACCATTGGCGTCCCGTGCATTTAGGATAACGTGGCCCCATTTTAACGCGGCGATGGGCTGCATAGGCACCAGGAACCCAAATCGCGACGATCGAGCGACTTAGTGACGACTTGTGACGGTCGAGGCGCGGGACACAGGACATCGTGCCGCTCATGACAGCGCCGGCAACGCCTAGGTCGGACTAATGAGCTGCAGAACAGTGTCACACCCTTCGTCATGTACAAGTCGACCCCTCTCTCTCAAGAACGAGATCGACCACCGGAGAACGGACTTCTTGTCAAGGCACGTGCGTCTGCCGCGATAACCCTCGTTCTTCGCTCTGCTGCCCCCAGGCCGACTGCGCACTCCGCCTTGCCCAAATGCGACTGAGCGCTGTATGTGCGCGCTGCTCACTGCGAGCAAAATTTGTGCGGCAGCTTTGTAGAGGTCCAGGCAAGTCTGCTTGGCACGTGTGCAGCACATCCGGGACGCGATGCGCCCGACTTGTCTCTCATGTGACCAGGCGAACTTGAGGTAGCGCTGCAACCCTGCAGGATAACTCTCGAGCCTCAGCCAAGCCGAGGACTCCTCGGAAGCGGGAGACTACAAATGCGCGTGATGGTGGGCGTCTGCAATGCGGCGACGCTCGCAGCTCTTCTACCAGCTCGGATCGCGTGTCGGGCATCTCGCCGTGCGGTAAACACTGCGGGCGAATTGAGCACCGCAGGAGAATGGAGCGGAACCCGTGAGCGTGATGCGGATCCCGACCGACTCCAGCGCTGCGTACAGCTAGCTGAATCACGGCAGGGCAAGCAGACGGCATCTGTTGCCACCAGTCCGACTCGAAAGCAGCCACTCCTGCCAGGAGTCCCGGGATACACACGCCACGCTGGCAGCGCACTGGCGGCTAGACGAACCCGATCGATCGGCTGTTGTGCCTGCCGTAATATGTATGTAGCGCTTCCGGCGGCCTGGTCCTGGGCAGTTTGAAGTTCTGGCGAGCAGGATTTGCAAACACCCGTTCATCAACTTCGCACCGGAAACCGCCGCGAGCGAAACAAAGACTGATCTCTCTCTGCACCTACATCTCTTCTCCCTCTTTGCATGGCGGCCCAGCAACCCGCGCTCGTTTAACAGGATCCCGGCCGACCGCAGCACGACACCGTGAAGTTGAACTTGCCTCCACCAACGACGCACGCCTCCGCGCGTGACGTCAGGCCAGGTGCTCAGAGCTCGGCGCTTATGGTACGCGCACGCTTGATGACAGGCAGGCAGAAAATCTCTCGGAACTGTAAAGCTGCGGGCCAGAGCAGAGAGCAGAGCGCTGCGCTCCGGTACACTGCAACCTGTACAGGTAGTTGTAGCTGTGCTGACGCTGCATACCGTCGCGCGATCTTAAAGAGACGAGCCTATACAATAGCTCACACGGACGTCGGGCTCCCTTGTCAACAGCTGCATGAACCACTTGCCCGTATTACGCGTCTGGATTCTGGTGCAAGAGCTCGTGTGGCACCTCCAATACATGTACGGGTGCCGGTGCGAAAGCTCAGAGGCAACTTGAAGTCGAGGAAAAGAGCAGGACACCACCTGCGCAGAAAGAGCTTGTCTTCGATTTGATCGTGCCCACGCCCTTGCAGTTCAAGCTCGCGCGTTGCAGTTCGGCCGCTGCGCCATGTTTGTCCTTGTCGGCGGTGTCCACCGCAGGTGCCAGAGCGAGGCCTGGCCCGCGTGGTTGAAGTGATGCCTGCCTGCCTGCCTCTCGACGGCGGCGGAGCGATTGACGTGTCGGCCTATCGCGCGCTCGGCTCGGCCCGGCCGCGTGGTGCTCGAACACGAACGCGAACACGGGCTGCTTGTCTGCGAGCTCGGCGCTGCGTGTGCGGCTTTGGAAGCCATTCGGTCCACCAGTGACCGCGTCGAGGCTTACGGTATCCACAGCAACAAGCAGTGCAACGCAACGCAATGCAATCGAAAGCAATGCAATCGAAAGCAATGCAATCCGAAGCAATGAGGGACAGGGATCAAAAGTCTACATGTACTATCAATATACGGGAATACTCATAACCTACTGCTGCTCGCTCAGACGTTCTTGGTGAGCTCGAACTCGATGACCTCGTCCAGCACGCTCATGCTGCAGCGCGCGATCTCGCTCAGCGACTGCGGGTGGCTACCCTCGGGCGGGACCAGGTCCTGCGGCCGCGATACGAACGGCTGCTCAGGCGGCTCACAGGCCATTTGGAAGGCCGAGAGCTCGTCCTGGAACGACGAAAGCTCCACCGAGTCGGGTGAGAAGACCGGCGGGACCGGCTCGATCTTGGCTAGCATATGCGGCGACGGGATGTCTTGCCGGACGTCGGTCATGGCCAGCGGCTGCGTGTGCATATCCCTCGGGGCCTCTGGCCGGTGCATGGGCGACGGCATGGCGCGCGGGTACTGGTAGGACGGGTAGGCAGTCGTGGCTCGCACGAGCTCCGGGTGGCGGTTCTTGATGTGCCGCGTGAGGTTGCCGGCCGTGCTGAAGGTCTTGGTGCAGCCGGTGACGCGGCACATGTGCGTCCGGCGGCCCGTGTGGATCTTGGTGTGGTGGTCGAGCTTCTCCTGGCTGGGGAAGGAACGCTTGCAGCCGTTGATGTCGCACTCGAAGGGCTTGAGCGACGCGTGCAGGCGCTTGTGGCGCGCCAGGTTGCCGGACGTGCTGAAGCGCCGGCTGCACTCGGCCAGCGGGCACACGTAGGGCTTCTCGCCCGTGTGCGTCTTCTTGTGCTCGCTGAGCGTGAACTTGCGGTTGAAGCGCCGGCCGCAGCCGGGCTCCTCGCAGACGAAGGGCCGGTCTTTGGTGGTGTTGCTGGCGCTGCTGCCGGTGGGCGAGCCGGCGGCTGGCACTGGCATCGGCACCGGCACCGGCACCGACATGGGCATGGCGGGCTCGTAGGCGCCGAAGACCAGGCGGCTGCTGGAGCGCGGCGAGAGCGGCTGGGCGAGGAGCGACATCATGGCGGCGGCGGCGGCGGTGACTCACGGCGTGCTGCCTGGGCGGCGGCCAAACGTAAAATGATCCGATCCGAGCAGCCCGCGCAGGCCTGATGTGGTGAGCGGCAGCCAGCTGGCGGCGTCGCCGAACTCGCGATTCCGAGATGGGTAAACCACTCGCCGCGCGAAGGGGACCCATTCGCGACTGGCCCGGCCGTGGCTGCGCAGGGAACCGGATGTCGGCGCCACCGTCGACGAGCGCCGCCCCCGAAATTCTTTCGACACGCCTGATGGACGCGGCTTCAAGGCAGGAGGCGCTTGAGCCCGCGCCGAGGCCGGCGCACCTGCGTGTTGTCGTCGCTGTCGACGGCAGCGCTAGCGACATCGCTGCGGAGCAGGTGAGGCCGCCCCCGCACGCATGGAGCGTGGCGCCCCAAAGACTCGCGCGAACCGTCTACTGCGAGACCGTGGGAGGCGCATCTCCACCGGCCCAAATCCGAGCGGAGCCGCTGGAGGCGAGGCTTCATGGCGCTGGCTGGCTGGCTGGCGCGTTCTCGTCGTCGTCGTCGGCAGCAGCAGCAGCAGCAGCAGCGCTCGCGGTGTCTCCCTTTGGCCTGCAGCAGCGGCGTCGGAAGCAGCAGCAGCAAGCGCGGCAGTCGCAGACTCGCAGTCGCGGTGTGTTGAGACCGGGCGGCGTTAAACCAGTCGGCGCGCCAGCCGGACGCCATCATCATCATCGCGAGCGTCCTGCAGAGTGTCCCCATGCGAATTGCTCCACCTGCTGCCACGCGCGACGAGAGAGATTGGGTGCGTGACGCGACTCGCGTCCGGAGCTGCCGCGGCGATCTGTTCGCCTCTCGGCGACTTGCCGCGGAGCCCGTGCAGGCTGCAGTGCAGCAAACCGCCATCAGCGCCGGCGCCGGCGAGCGCTCCAGGCTGGAGACACGAGAGCACCGCTGGCGCTTGCGCAAAAGGCGGCATCGGCTGCTTGAAGCGCGCGGCAAGCCGAGCCGGACGCCGCTCGCGTGACACGGGCCCGTCGATGGCAAACAGACGTGACGCGCTCCACATCACTCCGCTGTCCCTGCGCTGCATTGCGCGCGGGATGGCGGCCTGCGCTCGGGGTTCTCGGCGAGGGCGGACTGCCGGCCGGCCGACATTGTAAGCGCGAACTGTCTTCTAGACCGTCGCGGTCTGCCTGGCAGGAAGGCAGTGCTAGCTCCTCAACTCGCCTCAACTCGCCGCAGCCTGGTCACATGCCGCTGGAGATACGGCTCGCTTGACTCGGATGTGCTGCACGCCGACTTATTCGCGCTGACCGGCGTTCGTCCACAGTCCAAACGCCGCCTCACCACTGGAACGATTTGCAGCAGAAGTCCGCGCCGACTGCTGCCGCCGACGACGACGAGAAACCCTCGGAAATTCCGCGCTGGTCATGTTTAGCGCGGCCTGCTTTGGCCACGGCGTGAACCCGGCCATGGATCAACAGCAACCCGATCTGCGAGCTGCTCGCTGCAGCGAATGAGTCAACGCAGACTAGTGCCGTTCCTGCGTGCGCGGTAATACCGTCGACTAACTCGCGCGACAACGTTCACGGCAGGCAAGCCCATGGCTGCGGTGCTGTGCCGAGGTCTTTACACAGGCCGTCGCTGGGCAATGGGGCGGGCACCGCCACGCACCGCCACTACGTGCCAAGCATTGGGCTCGACATGGCTACACTTCGATCCTCTCTCTTGATTGGCGCAAACGCGATCCTCGAATTGGCCAATCCCGCAGCTCCTCGCACACGCCACTCTGACTCCCGACGCCGACCATGGGCCGCCGTCTCCGTCTCCGCGCGCTGCTGCTGCTGGCCGCGGCCCTGCTGGGCGTCGCCCTCCTCTCGGCCGCCGATGACGCCGCAGTGCCCCCGACGCCTGCTGTGCGCGAAGAGGAGCACCACGAGCACGAGCACGAGCACGGAGCCCACGAGCACGGAGCGCACGCCCACGATCATCACGAGCACGACCACGAGCACCCGAAGGCTGCGGCGGCCGCGCAGCCCAAGGCCGGCCGGTTCTCCCCGCTCGTGTGGGGCCAGGCGCTGTTTGCCACCGCCTTGGTGGGCGCCGCGCCCGTGCTGGTACTGCTGGTGGTGCCGCTGGGCGTCGGCAGCCAGGAGAAGCAGCAGCCGCTGCTGCGCGTGTTCCTGAGCTTCGCGGCCGGCGGGCTGCTGGGCGACGCGCTGCTGCATCTGCTGCCGCACTCGCTGCCCGAGGGTGCGGGCCACAGCCACGACCACGACCACGACCACGCGCACTCGATGGCGGACCTCTACGTGTGGCTCTGGACGCTGGCCGGCATGCTGACGTTCCTCATGCTGGAGAAGTTCGTGCGAGCCCAGACGGGCGGCGGCCACGGGCACTCACATGGACACTCGCACCCTTCGTCCTCGGTGCAGGACGGCGGCGCCTCTCCGGCGTCCAACAAGACGACGGCCAGGAAACGCACCGTGTTCAAGGAGGGCAAGGGCGACGACGCCGAGGTGGCACCGGACAACGAGTCGCTGTTGTCGTCGGGCCACGAGAAGAAGCCCATTGCAGCTGCAGGATACCTCAACTTGGCGGCGGACTTCTCGCACAACTTCACGGACGGGCTGGCGATCGGCGCGACGTTCCTGCGGGGCACGGGCTGGACCACGACTGTGGCGATGCTGCTGCACGAACTGCCTCACGAGATCGGCGACTTCGCCATCCTCATCCAGTCGGGCTTCACGCGGCGCGAGGCGATGGTCACGCAGCTGCTGACGGCCATCGGGGCTATGATCGGAACTGTAATTGGCCTCTTGATGGAAGGCGCCGGAGACTCGAGCTCGGTGTGGATCTCGCCGTTCACGGCTGGTGGCTTCATCTACATCGCGTGCACGAGCGTCATGCCGGAGCTGCTGGAAGACTGCTCCCTCGCTCAGTCGCTCAAGGAGGCAGCGGCTATGTGTGCGGGCATCGGCCTCATGGCCCTCATCGCGCTGAGCGAATAAACGGATAAAGGAGCAACTTGCTAGGTAGACAGACACTTTGTAGGTTGTGACGACCTGTACTAAAAAGCCAAAACATGAAAGTGCCAATGTTTGTTTTGCTTTTATCGTTATTGGCGGCGTCGCTCGATATACATATGCATGACTAGCCGACGAACGTGTGCTGAGCTACTGTCGACACTCGTCCCTCGCTCGGCTCCCACGCCTTCCACCACGCTACGAATCGATTTTGCTCCGACGCAGGATGGGCTGCTGCTACTTCTCGGCTGTTTTCGTAATGCACACCTTTGCTCGCCTTCTTCTAGCACACTCACGCGTTCAATATGCTTACTTCGCATCCTCGTCCTCCTTCTTCTCATCGCCATCAGTCGGACTGTAGCCGCTCGCAGTCGGGTTGTAGCCCTCCGTAGGGTTATACTCTGGTGAGGCAGGGCTGTAGCTTGGCGACGTCGGGCTGTACGCCGGAGACGTTGGCGAGTAGGCAGGCGACGTGGGGCTGTAGGCCGGAGACGTAGGGCTGTACGCCGGCGACGTGGGGCTGTAAGCAGGAGACGTCGGGCTGTAAGCCGGCGATGTCGGCGAATACGCTGGTGATGTCGGGCTGTAAGCTGGAGACGTCGGCGAGTACGCAGGGGTGTAGGCCGGAGAAGTGGGGCTGTATGCCGGTGATGTCGGACTGTACGCCGGTGACGTCGGGCTGTAAGCAGGAGATGTCGGCGAGTACGCAGGTGAAGTCGGACTGTAAGCAGGAGACGTCGGGCTGTATGCTGGAGACGTCGGTGAGTAAGCCGGAGACGTCGGACTGTAAGCAGGTGACGTTGGCGAGTAAGCCGGCGACGTGGGGCTGTAGGCCGGAGACGTAGGGCTGTACGCCGGCGACGTGGGGCTGTAAGCAGGAGACGTCGGGCTGTAAGCCGGCGAAGTCGGCGAATACGCTGGCGATGTCGGGCTGTAAGCAGGAGATGTCGGCGAGTACGCCGGTGATGTAGGGCTGTACGCAGGTGACGTCGGACTGTACGCAGGAGAAGTCGGAGAGTAAGCCGGGGACGTCGGGCTGTACGCTGGCGACATGGGACTGTACGCAGGCGACGTGGGATTCAGCGGAGACGCTGGGCTGTGTGCAGGCGACGCTGCCATGAAGCCAGGAGATGCTGGACTCGCCATAGGTGAGAAGGCACCAGCCGCCGGCGAGAACGAACCACCCCCAGGACTGAACGGCGATGACGCCGAAAAGCCCGGGGTTGACGCGAACGGAGTCGCCATCGGCGTACCCGGTCCCTGGTCCGGACTCCTCCACTCGTTGTCAAGACCCTGCATGACCTGCTGAATCTCCGAAGCCTCGTACTCGATAGCATTAGCAAGCTTCTTAGCATCGAGCACCAGGTCCATGATACCCGTACCAAGAGGGGCCAGCTGACCAAGCATCACATTTTCAGAAACGCCAGTCAACGGGTCACCCTCCGAGAACATAGCAGCATCCATAAGAATTTCCACCGTCTCCTCAAACGAGCATCGAACTAGAGGGCCAGAGTCATCTCGGTTAATACCGTGGCGAGTAATAGCCATGAGGTGGCCACGGAATGTCATCACATCACACAAGCACGCCAAATGCCGGTAGTTCACATAGGCACCATCGAACGAAATGACCTGTCGGATTTCGTTCAAAAGTGCACGACGAACAGCTTCAATACCCAGCACCTGAATAATTTCCACAATATCGTTCGAAATGGTACGGGTGGCATCCACCTGCGGGTAGCACATCACATCAAGCAAATTCGTGCCATCCGTATCCAGCATCCACTCATTCATCATCTTGAAACCGACGTCATCAAACCAGTGCGTCGACGGGCCTTCACGAATGTACACCTTCTTCACACCCTCAATACCGCGCAGCTTCATCTGCGTCAGCATGTTGTGCTCCACGCGTTTCAGGAATGTGTCATCTTCCTGTCCAACGGCAGTCTCACCCGAGCGCTGCAATTTCTCCTCATCATCACTCATAATACGAATACGCAACACCAGACGATCGGCGTTATCATCGGTGAAGATACATGACAGATCCTGGCCGTATTCGGACTCGACCTGCGCAGCAATTTCACCCATCGTCAGCTTCTTGTCTGCCATCATCTTCGGATTCAGCTCGATGCGCAGAAGCCACGGAGAACGAGCGATCGGTGTGTCTTCGTCGGGCATTTCGTAGTAGGATGCCACAAATTCTTGATCTTCTTCAACCACCGTGTTCATCGGATCCGGGTCGTAGTAGATCGAGGTGTTCGCCGTCACGTCAGCCAATGTTGTGTATTCAAGTTGTGACTGAATGAACTTTGCCTTGTCAGCATCGTGTGCACAATCGGGTGTCAAGAAGATACGCAAAGACGGAGTTCTCACGTCCTTCGCGATATTCATAATTTCTTTCAGGCGAGGCACACCAAGTGTCACGTTCTTTGCGGACACACCGGCGTAGTGGAATGTGTTCAGTGTCATCTGCGTCGCCGGCTCACCAATAGATTGTGCACCAACAACACCTGCCATTTCACCAGCAGACACCAAAGCACTCGTAAACTTGGACTCAATTTCGCCCATCAGCCACTCAAATGCTGTTTCAGTCAAGCGATGCTCCAGTGTAACGCACTTGGATGCTAGCGTCGACCGCAACAAAATCTGGAAGAACAGCGTTGCGTTCTCCTGAGCTTCGATACTCAGCCGGTCATCACCCTGCACAACAATAATCTTTTTGCACAGCTCCTTAACTCCCTCGATAATGTGGGATGGGTGCAAGCTAGAGGGCTTGCGCATATCGATGCTGAATAGCTGCTGGGCGTTTTCTACCAAACGTCGAATATTCACAGGAATCTGGGCAGCATTATCGGACTCCTGTCCCTGCCCACGACTTGCCAGAATGACACGCAAGTTGACACGATCCTTCTGCAGCTGCGCAAGCTCCTCGCGAAGGAGTTGTTGTGTCCGCTGATTTGTCCGAATGTCCTTAATAATGTCGGGCTCGAGGTAAAGCTGGTCGGGGCAGTTCGGCACACAGCCAAGCTCTTCATCAGACGGATCAAAAACATACTTCTTCTCGAACTGGACCTTGTTCAGCTTGTGCGACTCGAACCTCTGCTTCTCGACCCACACGGCATCCATACCGTCTTCGCCGTACAGGAATTGGATAATCTCGCCCTGCGCATTTCGGACCGTTCCATCGTAACGCGTCATGACAGACTCCATTGCCTTCACAAGTCGCCGCTGAATGTAACCTGTCTCGGCCGTCTTTACAGCCGTATCAATCAGACCTTCACGACCACCCATAGCGTGGAAGAAGAATTCTTGAGGTGTCAAACCCTTCAGGTACGAGTTTTCGACGAAACCACGACTTTCGGGGCCCAAATCATCCTTGCCGTAGTGCGGCAGCGTACGGTGATTAAAACCATACGGGATACGCTTTCCTTCAACGTTCTGCTGACCCACACAAGCAATAATCTGCGAAATATTAATGAAAGAACCCTTGGAACCGGACGTCACCGTAGCCTTAATGTTGTTCGTCTCATCCAGACTGCCTTGTGCCTCGCGACCGGCCTGGTCACGGGCTGTGTTAAGCACAATATTGACCAGGCCTTCAAACGACTCGACCATTGTTCGGCCAGGCTGGGTTTCGAGTTTTCCCTTTTGACCACGCACCACCAGATCGTGCACCTGAACCTTAGCTTGTGTAATAATATCGACAATAGTCTTCAAGGTCGACACATCGGCAATGGTGTCGCTTACACCAACAGTGAAACTGCGTCCAACCAGCCAGTTGTTCACCAATTGCTGAATTGCACCGAGGAGGCGCTTCGTTTCGTCGGGCCCCTTTTCAAGCATCGTAATGTGAACCAAACCACCGGCTGAGGAACCAATAATCTTTTTGTCGATGATACCAGCAAGCAGTTCGCCCTGTTGGATAATCACGCGAGAGTCGATAGGAGAGAGGTCCGAGAACTTCTCCTTGCTGTTGTGTGTAGACGAAAAACCAGTAAAGTTAATCGATGGTACGATCGTCGAAAAAAGCTGCTTGCCCGTCCAGATTGGCGTGTACTTGCCCAATTCTCCCTTTTTCGGCACCAGAATAGCAGGAGTTGGTACCTTACCATCCCAGTTGGAAACCCACATCAACAGATTCATAACCCAATCCTTGTGCAAGAAAATGTCACGTTTGGTAAACTTCTGCGCACCTAGCAGAGAGTCCTGCACAATACCCATGACCGGACGGTTACTCTGAGGCGTGATAATCACCTTGTGCACCATCATCAGTTCCTGCGCGTCAGCACGAGCAGTCATGGACTGCGGTACGTGCAAGTTCATTTCATCGCCATCGAAATCGGCGTTGTATGGAGACGTGACAGAAAGGTTCAAACGGAAGGTTGACCAGTCGAACACCTTCACACGATGAGACATAATGGACATTTTGTGAAGAGATGGCTGACGATTGAACAGCACCAAATCGTCGTCACGAAGATGCCGCTCCACGATCCATCCACACTTCAAGGCAAGGTCCGACTTATTCTTGATGTAGCGCAAATCAATGCGGTTGCCGTCTTCACGAATGATGTACTTTGCGCCAGGGTGCTCCAGCGGACCATTCGCGATCAATTGGTGCATGTAGTTCATGTTGAACGGCGTGACACGTTCTGGCACCGTCAAGTTCATGGCGATCGAACGAGGGACGCCGACTTGGTCAATAGCAATGTTGGGATCAGCCGTAATGACTGTACGGGCCGAAAAGTCGACACGCTTACCCATCAGGTTACCACGAATACGACCTTCCTTACCGCGCAAACGCTGTCTCAGCGTCTTCAGCGGCTTTCCAGATCGCTGTTGCGCTTGCGGGAGACCGGGCTGCTCGTTATTGAGGAAGGTTGCCAAATGGAACTGTAATAGCTGTTCAAACTGCTCGATAATGTGTGAAGGTTCACCCTTGCGAACACAGTTGAGCAGCGCCAAGTTCGCCTTCACGATAGACGCCAAGTTGTGCGTAAGATCATCCTCACCGCGGGCCATGCCGTCAATGGCCACAGAAGGACGCACGTGCGGAGGCGGCACGGGCATCAGCGTCATGACGAGCCAGTCCGGGCGAGCCCAACGCGGGTCCAGTCCGAGAGCGTAGCAGTCCTCATCCGAAATGTTCTTGAAAATCGACAGCACCTTCGCGGCGGGCAAGTTCTGCTTGCGGTCGCCCGATCCAGGCACGTCTTCCATCTGCTCGGGAAATTCGACCAGCAGCTTGATGCCCTGTTTGCGGTACTTGGGCTGGAGGCCACCACAACCGCCGTGGCCTCCCTCCTTAGGCTTGGACTTGTCGTCCAGGCCGCCCTGCAGACCGATGTTGAGGTCCTCGCGCATCTTTTCCATGTCGGCCTCCTCACCGTACTCGCACATGCTCTTGTTGCTGCAGATCTCGTACACGGCCTTGAGTCGGCGCTTACCGTTCTTAATCTTCATGGCCGAGCGGAAGCGGTGGTCGCGCTCGTCGCTCAGCACCTTGGAGCAGTGGAAGCACACGGAGCGCAGGATCTTGAGCACCTCCTTGATGAATCCCATGTGGTACATGGGGCGGGCCAGCTCGATGTGGCCGAAGTGGCCAGGGCAGTCGTTCACCTTGCCGCCGCTGCCGCTGTAGGTGCCTGCAGTCAGAAAACAGAACCACACATGGCTTGAGTAACTGATGAAGATATCCTCCCCTCCCTGCTCTCTGTCTATCTATCTATCTTGACCCACGTACAGTCGCAGGTCTTGCAGCGCGCGCGGAAGTCGCACGTGCCCATGCGCGGGTCTCCGATGCCGCCGATGACGGGGTGTCCGTTCAGGTACGTCTCTGGGCGCGAGATGCCGTCCGGGATGATGCGGTCGTTGACCTTGGTCTGCTTGGTCACGGACATGGCGCGGATCTCCTCGGGGCTGAACACGCCGAACTGCAGGAACTTGACGCGGCGCAGGCGCGCGCTCGAGTACGAGAACTGCGTGGACGCCATGGCTGCCTATGCGCTGCCTGGAGGCGTCACGCGAGGGGCGAGGGGGGCGGAGGGGGGCGGAGAGCTCGGGGGCGCGCTTTCCGACGCGGCGACCAACACTCCGCACTTGCTGCCTTCGCACTTTCACCACCAAGCGGAGAGTTCGCAAGTGAGTGGGCGAAAGGGAGGGGGGGGGGTCGTTTCTCGATACGACCCCACCATTGGTGGAAAAGACGAATTCAGGCGCGCGATGATTGGATAATGCCAAAAATAGATTATCCGGCGCGCAGTATCCGGACCCGCCGCACCTTCAGAAGACACCGCGTAGCTATCCGAGCCTAGCGCCCAGCGAACTCGCCCAGGTCCGTGAAGCTGTACTTGAGGAAGCCGTGCGCGCCGTTGTCGTCGGAGCCGATGGAGTGGTGCTCGGGCGACAGCTCGCCGGCCAGTGCCTGCAGGTCCAGCGCGCTGTACAGCTGCAAGAGCAGCTCCTCTGTGGCGGAGGCGCGTCGCTCGGGCGACGAGCCTGTCGAGCAGTCCAGGAACCGCGACGAGCTGCTGGAGACCTCGTCCAGCTGCTGGTTTGACTCGCGGTGTCGAGCGGCCAGCAGGTAGCTCGGCGTCCGCGCTGTCAGCCGCGGCTTGAAGGTGCACTCCTCCAGCTGCCGCTCCTGGGAGGCCTTCTTCTCTCGTGCCACGGCCCGGTCGCGCTTGTCCGCCCACACCATGCTTCGCTTGAAGAACGCCGCATTGTCTTCCTTGCTGCGTGCTTCCTTTTCGCTGAGCTGGGTCAATGGATCGCCGAGCGTATTCCACGCCTTCCGGTAGTACGGGTTCCGAAAGGTGCACTCGGTCATCGCCAGCGTCTCTTGCAGCTGCTTTTGCTGGCAGTGGCGGGCATTGTTGGCGTTTTTCCAGCGCAATTGCCGCTCATAAATGTCGGCCGCGTGCTGTTGATTCACTCGCGGCTCAACCGTGCAGCCACATTTCCCCTCCTTGTCTTCCTTGCCGCCACAGCAGCCGCAGCGCAGAGGGCTCTTCGGCGCAGGATTCTTCTTCTTCTTCGCCGCAAGCTTCCGGCTTCGAGCACCCATCTTTGGCATGGCCTGATGATTCCCGCAGGGGGTAATGATGCAGAACCGCTTAGTGTCTGCTATTGTAGAACCAGAAATATAACGAGCAAACGTACCCGCAGGGTCTCGAAGTACTGTTTCCGCTCTTCACTTCGCAAAAGCTGTTTCTGTTGGTACTGCTTACTCAAACCATGGAGTCGCTGCACAGTATGGGCAATGTTCTCAACGTTCACACCTCGGACTCGCCTCCGTTGAGATGCAGGACTGCTTGAATAGTGTTCATGATCGTTGTTATCCTTTGCCATATTTCTCTTGGATAGCTGGTACAGACGCTCATGTACCGAGTAGCGCCTTCTGCGCTGCGCATTTGCAGAGTGAGGGGCTAACTGAGGCTGCACATTCGAACTCGCTTGTCTCTCTTCAGCTCGCTTTCGCTCTTCTTGCTGATACTGGTAAATGAGACCAAGCAAGTGGAGTCGATCTTCCACCTTGCAGAGCGCGACATCATCTTGTCTTTTTGAGAAAATTGATACAGAACGCTTACTAATGGAGGGTTTCCCCACACAGGCCGCCTCTTGCTTGGCACTCTCAGCATCCCGCATTCGGCTAAGCTTGCTTTCCTTGTCGTGGTTCCACGCGATAAGGTGTGAGACGCTTCGCGGGATGGACTTCGATCTCTGCAAAGCGCGCATATCACAAGACATGTCAGTACATAAAGACTGCTACGGGCAACACATTGTACAACAACTACGGTCGTCGCACCTGATTGATTCGCGGCATTGGTACGATCGGTGGGTCCTCCTGAACCACAAGGGACTGACGAATCCTCTCCTTCTTCTGTTGATTCTTTATCAAGAATTGCTTCATACGCGTTTGAAAGTCTGGCTCGAAGGTCGCACTTCTCCTCAAGAGCTCTTCAGATGTTTTGTTCATGTGCTTCCTCGAAAAGCAGCCCTCATGAGGGGGGCTGCCTTCTATCACATACTCTTCGTCGCTGAAGAACTCCACCTTATCGACCCCTTGGTCGCAGTCGCAATCAGGCCGACAAGTATGCTGTTGCTGGTGTGGATATGGCGATCGAATCGGCAATGGTGCTACCGGAGCCGTCTGCTCATCGTCTAGTGAGTAAGCTGAGCATCCTGCACTCGAACTTGCCTCGGACGTGGGCACCCCCATCAGCTCCAGCAAACGGTCGTTTCGAATGACCCCCTTGCCTGGCACTGGCAACTCGGGCTCAAACATGTTCTCCTGGTCTGTAAGCAGCATCCCCTACAAACGAGAGGTCAGAACGGGTCCCTGTTGTGCACTCGCACTGTCCTTCAGCAGACCATACCTGCAGGAACTGCTTGAGCGCGAGCACTTGGTCGGACGTTCCTGCTCATGCCACGCCACGCCACATCGTGCGCCCCATCAGCCCCACCCCAAGAACGCAGTACGCGTTGCAATCCGCACCTTGGTCTTGCTCCTCCATCGCCTCACGGTTCCCGTGGTCGCCACTGATGGCGCTGGACGCGCCACCGAACTTGAAGTTACGACCGACTAAAAATAACGGCTTCAGAAATATCCGCCAATCAGGAGCTGCCCGATGTTCAGTCTCCATTACGACTGGAAGATACCAAGGCGAACATGGCGGGCAACGTGAGCTGGGAGCGCTTCGAGGAGCAGACGAAGATGGCCTTCGTGGGGGACCCGCTGCGCTCGCGCTTCTTCCTCAAGACGCGCGTGACGGCCGGCAAGGGCGTGAAGGTGGTGGCGCGCGTGGCGCACCAGTCGGCCAGGCCCACGCCCGCGTCGCCTCGCAGCGCCGGCGGCCGCGATGAGGCGGTCAAGTACGCGACCACGGACGCTGCCAACCTGTCCCGGCTCACGCGGCTGCTGCGTTTCGTGATGCAGGAGGTGCTGGGGCCCATGAAGGCGCTGCCGGCATCGACCAGTACGCCACAGCCGAAAGCGGCCGACGCTCCGACGGCTGCGAGCCCCGCGGACAAGAAGAAGAAATCCAAGAAGAAGAAGAAACCTGCCAAGAAGTAGAGGCGATGAAGAGAGAAGAGAGAGAGAGAGGTTGGAGGGGAGAAAGGGGGAGCGTGTGCATCCTTGCAGTGCATTGCAGTCAGTCCATTGATGCTCTCATAATAAATCACGAACGTACACGGCTGTCTTGATGCCGCACGTGTAGCCTTCGTTAAACTTGTAGCGCACCATGCAGTGCGCGTGGGCGTCGTTGGTGCGCTGCTGCTTAAACTTGGCATTCAGCTCCTCGTCGCGCTTGCGCTTGGCCTCTCGGTGGGCGAATGCGAACGGATTGCGTTTGCGGAGGGCCTCGTCCTTCTTCACCAGCTCCGCCTCTGTTAGGCAGATAAACACCAATGAGTGAGCAAGTCGCGCAATTGCAAAACACGCAAGTACAACCAGCCACACGTACCACTGAGCTCCGGAAGTACGTAGGCAGCCTTTGCAGCCTTCTCTTCGATAGTTGCTTCGGCCGCTTTCTCGACAGTCGCACTTTGCTTCTTGCTGTCCATGCTGTTCTGCTTCGTTGATGACGAGGAGTTTTCGTTTCGACGCATCTGCTCCAGCTCCACCTCGCGAGCAACCATTTTTCGTACAGTTAGTGGAAGCATGGACTGGTGAGTGATTCCCCCATCGTTGCCGCGGAACTCCACGAGTTCGTGAAGCGCTCTGTAAAGATAAAAGCAGGGTAACAGAGTGAGAATAGTTCATAGGACAGAATTGGTAGCGATGATGAATACGTACGGCTCGAGTGCGTAGTCTTCGCTGCCATCAGGCATGTACTTGTGGCGGAAAGACAAACCCAGCGACGCCATGAGCTGAATTAGGCGTTGTATCGTCACCTTCTCCTCCTTCGTCTGCAATGATGGATTGATGCGGCGAATGTTGGGCGATAGACTCGCAACTAGCCACGGCACTACGTCCACCACAAGCACGTTGGTGCTCATTCGCAAAATTGGTTGCATCTGCGCGCCGTCGGTTAATGCCATGAGAATGTTTTCAGAACGATCCCGGCGCTTTTGCGCCTCAAACTGCGCACGAGGGTATTCCACGCGACGCCTTGAACTCGTACAGCAAGCTGTGTGCGTTGCAATAGCCGCAAATGGAATGTACCCCTGGAAAACGAACTGCTGCTCCGACCGAGCACGATTTTCGTACTCATCGGCAAGTCCAAGCCACTCGAATACGTCGCAGATCTTGTTCATGGTTGGGTCATTGAAAATCATCTTCGGCACGTTCTCATCCAAACCATTAATCAACAGAGGGAAGTTCCCTAGTGACACAACGGCCTCTTCAATTTTCTCCGTCGCACGACGCTCACCCTTGGCTGATTTGGAACGTGCTTCGAAGAACACGAGATCCATCGCCTCGAACATCCCGTGGGCATGGTCCTTTTGAGCCACGAGACCAGTAGTCAGTGTCACAACTGCAGATTTATCCTTTGCAGTACGCCGTGATTGGGTAGTTTGGAACTGTAGCGTATTCAAGCAGTATCGAATGTCGTTGTCCGCGCTGGAGCACAAACCTGCTAGCACACCTGTTGAAGCCTTGATCCCTTCGTGCCGGCAGATGTGTTTCAATCGTGTCACGAGGCGCTGCGAGTGTGGTGTGTCCAGCGTGAAAATTTTAGCCATCTGACGCAGCGGGCGCAACACAGATGCATACAAGTCATTGCAGATGCAGATAAGTGGGCGAGTCAGCGGGTGGCGATTCTTGGCCGCACTTTTCGCGCCTGCTTTCTTCTTCTGCAAAGGCGCGTTAGCGATCTCTAGAATGACTTCAATGGCGGATTTTCCGTCCGACCCGTTCATCGCACCATCAATTTCGTCAAGAATAATGCAATTCGGCTTCCGTTCTCCCCAAATGGACTGCATCTCCATGGCACTGATGAGTTTGTTGCGTAGTACCGATGCCGTGCGGTCATCACTAGCATTTACCTCGATAGGATTGTAGCCCGCATGGCGCGCGACAATGTTGGCCAACGTAGTTTTACCCGCTCCCGGCGGACCACAGAGCAAGATAATCTTGTTGAACGGGCGCTTGTCCTCGTCTTCTTCGGACTCAGCGCGTTCATTGCCGTGATTCTTCGACGTCCAGGGGGACTTACTGCCAAAATTATTTGGCTTCGCAGGAGAAACTGGGAGTGCGCCGTTAGCCCGTTGCTTCTTCGGGAACACGAATGGGTCCCACGATTTAATCCAGGTAAGAACTTCACGGTTGGTCCGTTCATCACTCAGAAGATCTAAAAAGTTCTGCGGCTTGTACTTATCCAGCCAGAGCACTGCGTTCGACGCGTGGGTGATCTTTTTGTCGACCGATCCAAGTTCCTGGAGCAGAGCCTCGTCCTCTTTCGCTGCAGCCTCCTCGATCTCCATCTAAACAACGCAAGAACACGCAGATCTGGTGGTAGAAACAGCGGTCACCACCATCATCGACGCAGCAACTTACCCGCTCAACAGCCTCCATCAACTCCTTAATAGGGACAAGCGACGACGCCGTGCTGCGCACAGAATCGGATGTGACATGCGTGGAGTTCGGTCGCTTCTTGCGGAGGAACATCCTCTTGCCCTCATTCAGCACCACCGGCAGCGAGTCCACGTCACCAGGCGGTCGACTGTAAAGATACTCGGCTGTAGTGGTGTCCACATTGCCCGTACTGGGTTGCTTCTCCTTGCGCGCAAAGATTTCGGGTCGGGGCTCGGCGCTGTCCATGGCCACGTCTTCATCTCCGTCCTCGCCCAGCAGCGTCGCGCAGCGAGCCAGCACTAGGTCCAATCGGCTCTGCGCCTTTTCCAGGCCGCCGTCGGCCCTCTCGGCAGCGTAATCGCTGCTTGGGGGCGGCTGGGTGACGGGAGCTGGAGCTGGGGCCGCAGACTGGCTCTCCCCCGCCTGCCGCTGCCCGAAGGCCTCCATGGCGCGCATCTCCTCCTCTGCAGCCTCCATTTCATGCGCGTGCATGGCCTCCCACTCGTCCAGCTCGTCGAACTCCTGCTCGTACGCGTAGATCTCGGCGTCCGTCATGGTTGTCCGCCCGCCGCCACTCGATCCTCTCGTCTCGTTCACTTCGGAGCTCCTCGCGCGCAGTGACGTTGCGAAAGAGCGCGAATGATTGTGATTGGCTCGTACGTATGTGTTTGTTTCAGTAGCTCACGTAATATATCAATACATAAATAACATGGTGCTTGACATACTGAATTAAAGTTTTTTATGGACCAATCATCAACTCGACACGAAGTTGAAGTGGCTGGAAGTTCATAAATACTGTTGCTAACTGAAGAGAGCTGGCTGCTCCGGCGTCTCAGGGGCTGGAGACTGCCTTCGCTCCAGTGTGCGCGCGAGGTCGTTGAACTCGTTCATGGTGGTCTGGAGCTCACTCTCGCACGCTGCCAAAATTTCCGACCGTCGGCGCTGCACTTCGCTCGTGACGGCCAGCGTGTCCAAGCGCGCAAGCCCCTGCCCCATCAGCATGTCGCCGAGCAGTGCCTCTGTCTGCTTCAAAACCTCGGTGCTTTTAGAGACAGTGTAGGGCACCGCCACGGGGTCCTGCAGGTCGAAGGACCGAGCGTATAGATCGTTGGACAGCTCCTCCGCGACCTGTTGCAGCTTGAGCATATGCGCCTCGTACACTTTATCTCGTTTCTCGAGCTCTGCGATGTGCTCGTTCGCGCGCAAAAGCTAGAGCAATACAGTCGACTTAGACTCGTAACACCTAGATACGATCAACCTATAAGAAGTACTATACCTGTTGCGTCAGCTTCTCGTTCGCGTTCCGCTTCAGCAGTTCCCAGCAACAAAAATCAATTACTGCATCAGCTACAACCGACAAACACGCAAACACAACCTTGTAACCGTACCATAGCAGCTAGCCTGCTCTTTGTCAGGAGACTCTCATTCAGCGTGGCTGGCAACCCAGTCGATCGAACTAGCATTCGATCCCTCTTCCACCGACGCTGCCGCACACGGGCGCTCATTGTGTGCTCACTACAGGTGCAATGGTTTGTGAGGCCCGCGCATACACCAGCCCCATGATCATAATACTCCCACCTGCGATGCAGCTGGTTGACGTCGCGCAGTTGCTCCCATGACTCTGCATACGCCCATCCGCCTTCGTCCGTGTGGGCGTGGACATCGCAGCGCCAGTCGGACACCCACTCCCAGTTCGACGACGGCAGCTCTACCTATCGAAAGCATTACAAGTCAGTTTCCAGCTTCTACAGCAACTTGCTACACTTTTGCTGCTACACTAGCACAGGCACCTCGCTGAACCGCGCTTCCTCGCCGTCGGCTCGGCACAGCACGGGCAACTCGACCCGCGACAGGCGCATCGCGGAGCCCCTGGGGGCCAGGTTCTGGTTCTCGAACAGCTCCTCCTCTACGCGATGGAGGTCCGGGACGTTGCGGCGGTTGTGGCAGAAGCAGCTTGGGCCCCTGGCAGCCGCGAGCTCGTCCTGGTAGTGCTGCACCAGCTCCTCCATCGCCTGCAGCTCGCTGCAGTGACAAGCCACAAGCAATTAGCCCCGGGTTTAACGATAAATTTCTGCCCAAATCGCGTCGCGGCGCCTTCAACCTTCGCAACTGCTCGCACTCCTGCTCCAGCTGCTTCTCCCTCTTGCTCATTGTGCGTCGGCACCACGGAAGTGAGCAGGGTCACTGGGTCTGGCTGGGACTTCCTCCCTGCAAGCATTCCTGATGTATCCGCTTTGACTTGAAGTCCATTTTGCGCCAATCCGGTGGGAGAACGCCTCTTATTCGGCGAAACTGATCTTTCGCGTAATTACGTCTTTTTACGGCTCTTTTGACTGCGACCAACCAATTCCCAAGCGGCACAGGATCGATCAATACAGAGCCATTCGGAAACTTGCCAGGGTCAACCGCAGTCACGATCAGGCGAAGCAGCGCGAAAGAGTGGTTCTCTACAGCTTACCAGGGGTGCTCAAGTGATTACACAATCAGATGACGAGTCTGAGGACGACGAGCGTCTTATTGCATTGCGTTCTGCCGTGCTCCGAGACGTCTCGGACTCCCAATGTGAAGAACATTCGAGGCATTTGTATGATGAGACCAAACTAGTGTATTTTGTATGTTTGCGTGTGTTGGGGCCCAGTCGATGATGTACGAAAAATATTTGCTACTCTCGATATACCCTCGCGGTATTGTGACGACATTTATTTATCACCAAGATCACTGAGACGGCCTCAATCAGACTGTGTATAGTTCAACTGAAGGGCAGTGACGAATGCTATAGGGACATCTGAGATGCAGTGGGGATGTAGTGTCTCCATCGCCTGAAGATAGTATATAGTGGAATCTCATTACCTGAGCCTTTCAATCAATTCAAACTGCGTGTTGGTAGTGCAACCAAAGTCGTCAAATTCTCGCCGCTGTCTCCGTGAGCGTGCGAAGCCAAATCTTTGGGACACAAATTCACGCTGGGACGCTGTTAGCGTGCAGATCCTTCTTATAGGAAGAGGGCAGCAGCAGAAATGTTGTTGAGCGGGCTAAAGTTCTGACGTGAACATACCAAAACACCCTTTATTTTAATTTGCTGTGTTCACTAGATGGCGGTGGTTGAAATAAGCTGGCCGATTGAAACTTGAGCACCTACCGCATTAAAGATGTAGTAACACGTCGTTAGAATCAAACCGTTGACGAGATAGAGAATGCCAGGGGCGAATCGTACCTCGTTCCCAATGCTGGTCCAGTGGGGTCGCAGCTCTCGTGCGAAAAGCTCTGCCTTCTTTGCTGAAACTGGGACGATTTCCTCGCCAAAGAAGCACTCCGGTGGAGGTTTCCACGAGTGACGTAGCGGAATACTGAGCACAATTCGTGCCCGGTCACCTAGCTGTTGGCGCAGTCGCTGTTCATGTTCTGAGTCCTTTGCGCGATATGCAACGACCAGTGTCTCGACTGGAAGGCGATGGATTGAGTCCAGAGGAGTGACAAGCTCACCATTCTTGCTCAGCTTCAGCCAGTACCAGCACGCGTGGAACGTGAAGCCCCACGCAGGCAGCGCTTGGTCACGAAGGTATGAGATGTAGCGTGGCCGATTTGTCACCCAAACTGCTAGAATGCACTCATCCAGGTCTGCGATGTGAGCGACATCGATCTTGAGCAGCTCCGTGTGGTCGAACATATCGTAGCGCTTGGCACGGGAGACGCTTTTGTTTTGCCAGGGTGGATCCATCACAATGAGCTTGTGCTTTCCAAGCGGCAGTTGGTGAATCTCGCGAACATCTCGCTGGGCAAATCTCGAACCAGCCGGAAGTAGGACCTTAGTATCGGCGTTTACGATAGCAACTCGCACTTGGTCCGTGTCGTTGCAGTGCAGGTTGCCATCGTGGAGAGCTTCAGTAGTTGATAGTGCTGCCAACGAATCCAATACGTCTTGGAGGCCGCCGTTGCGGTATTGGAATACTGGTAGAAAGTCTCGTAATACGAATCGCGGACCGCCGAAACGCCCAAACGCAGCTTGCAGCGCGTTTTGCACTTGGTCGCTTAGTGGCACGAACTTGCCCTGCGCTGTGAGCTCTTCTAGTCGTTCCGATCGCCGCCGAGCCGCAGTCTCTCGCTTGCGAAGGCGACGCGCTGCAGTTGCTGACATGTCGCCAGGGGCTTGGGCGGCGGGTGGGCGAATGAATGCGCCCGCTGGAACCTGCAGCGAATCCTCGCGCAAGCACAATTTCTTCATGTAGTAGGCGTTCACGAGCGCGGCATGGTTCGCGCAGGACACCTTGGGCTCCATTGCAATGCGAAATTATTGCTAAGTTACCCCAACGTTGCGTGATTCTAAGTTGCGCAACTTAAAGTGATTCAACTTGATGGGACGTGTGCTTTGTGAGCTGCTCTTAATTCATGAACTTGGTCCGGTCTAGTCCCCTATTGCACGGCATCCCTCGGTACCATCAATTGGTGATCTGAGATCTCCATGTGGGGAAGGTGAGCGTGCTGTCCGTGAAGTCGGCTTCGTAGTAGATGGCCTGGCCCTCCAGCACGACCATGCAGCGACCGGCATTGTGCTCGTCCTCCACGGCGCGGACAAAGGCTTTGGTCAAGGTCTCCACTGGAACCAGCCCGCATCGATCGCGCATGGCCCCTGGAAACGCGTCGGTGACGAAGTGGCCGATCGCAGTGTCGACAAACCCGAGGCATAGTGTCATGACGCGGATGTTGCGGCACGCCTTGAGAGAACGCATGGACCTGGTGAACGCGAGGACGCCCGCCTTGGCTGTCGCGTACGCTGGCCAGAAGGGCATATCTACTAGCCCCCCCACCATTGCCAAGTTGACGATCACGCCTTCCTCGCCACTTGATAGCGAAGATTCCATCTGCTCAGCAGCTTCCAGTGTTGTACGCATCAGCGCGATCGAGTCCACCGCCACGACACTTTCCCAGCTGTGCGGTGTGTTGCAGTCAAAGTGAGAGATGTGGCTCGAGATGCCGGTGTCGTTCACCACCACGTTCACGGCGTTGTCAAAGGAGATCGCGGCGACTTCGAACGCTCGGACGAATGCCTCAGGTGTCGCGGTGTCCTGCACCAAAGAGCAAACGCGGGAGACTCCGTATTTTGCGTGGAATGCCGCCGCCGTGCGCTGCAACTCGAACGCGTTCGCGTCCATGATGATGACCTTGGCCCCCTGCTCCAACAGCGTTTCAGCAAACGCTTTCCCCAGGCCGGTAGCACCACCCGCGACCAAGGCAGTCGCTCTCTTCAGCTTGTTCATACTGGCGATGTCGTTTGTGCGCTAGTAACCTCCCTGCGTTGGCACTGATTCGGCGGGGAACGATGAAAGTGAGCTACTACTAGTATACAGTGGCTGCCAGTAATTTAGAGCACCAGGGGGCCACTGCAACGAGAAACGCGAGTGCAGACGCTGTGTGCGTACGCTGCTCTACGATTACACACCGAGCATCAATAACGCGTGGTCAGGCCAGGGAAGTAACTGGAGCTCAAAGTCGATGCTCTTGCGTCCACGTCCACGATGGCTTCATTTTCTTCGTGATTTGCTCCATGTCGATGTTGTAGTTTTCAGTGTGCTGCTATTACCTGTCATGGAACTCATCATGCGTCAAAGCGTAATAGCACCACACCACCCCAAAGCTACTAAAACCGAAATAAGGATCAGACGAAAGTGGTGAAATCATGTTGACTTGGCTGATGCCACCAGCGCCTCGCTTGATCCGTCCAAGTCCAGTTGCTTTAGTTGACGAAGAAGCGCGGGACGGCCGCGTATCCCTGGCGGCGTCGCCACGTTGCGACGAGCATGGCAGCGCCCACTGCCGCGATCGCGACCACCATGCCTGGCAGCACCAGTCCGCTCGAAGTTCTCGGTCCAGCGAAAACAGGCGATTCCTGTCTCGCCGCAGCTCGCATGGCGATGGCGGCGACTTCATCGGCCTGCCTCAATTCGTCCAGACAGCCCGTGGACGCCAGCTTGCTGAACCACTTGGCAGACGGACGCGCGATTCGCTGCAAGTCTGTCGGTTTTGGTGTGTAGCCTTCCACAGATCCGGTCTGCGCAGTAAAATTGACGTAGTACAGTCCGAAACGAGGACCATACGATCCCCACTCGTAGTTGTCCAGGAAACTCCAGGCAGTGTAGCCGATAATGGGGATCTTCTCCTCCACCACAGCCTTGTAGACTTGCTCCGTGTACGACTGGAAGAACCACAACTGGTCTAAGTTCTCCACTTCGTCGTTGCCGCACCAACCGTTCTCAGTCAGCAAGATCTGCGCCGAGGGGTCTTTCGCATGCATCCACTTGATCGTGTCCAAGTACCCGGGAGGGTAGGCCGTGTACGACTTGCAGTAGTTGTTTCCCTGGCTGTCCTGCAGTCCCGGGCGAGAACCTGGCACAACGTGCGTGTCATCGACACCCTTATCCTGTCCGAAGCCGACGTGGAGTGACGAGCACGGCGTGTTGGACACCTCCGAGTCGCAGTCCGTGATGGCGCGCGAGTAGTAGTGATTTAGCATCAGCACGTCGTAGGAACCCTTAACCAGGGCAGTCTGCTCGGCTGTAAAGCGAGGCAAACGCACACCAACCCGCTCGCGCATAACGGGCGGATAGTCGCCCGAGGTGAGAGGCAGGAGCCACCAACCAAACTCGAAGTTCATCGCGCGTTCCACGGCCTCTAAATCGTCCTTGTTGCCCTTCCGAAGAGGATAGAATTGGTTCGCATTGAGCACAATGCCTATGCGTGCCTTGGGTTGAACAACACCGCTTAACTTGAGCTGCCGGAACTTTCGCACGGAGTACGCGTGTGAGAGAAGCACATTGTGCGCCACCTCGTAGACCAGCGTGGGGGAGTCGTGAAATCCCGGCGGGTGCAGACCAGTGTTGTAGCCGTACACGACGAAGGAAAGAGGCTCGTTGAAGGTGGTCCAGAAGTCGACCTTGTCGCCGAATTCGTAGTAAAGCAGCGTCGAGTACTGCACGAAGTGGTCGATGATTTCCGGGTTGAGCCATCCCTGCGGTGTGAGCTCGTTGTGCAGCTCCGTCGGCAGGTCCCAGTGGTAAATTGTGAGAATGGGGGAAATACCGCTCTCGACCAGTTTGTCGAGCAACGCGTGGTAGAAGACCAGGCCCGGGGCGTTGGGCCGCATGCGACGCGTTTCGGGGTCCCAGTTCATCACGCGGGACCACGACACGGAGAAGCGAAAGGACTGCAACCCCGTTTCCACCATGAGCTTGATATCGTCCGCGTAGCGGTGATAGAAGTCGTCGGCGACGTTTGCGCACTCGAAACCAGGCTGCTCGCGGCAGAAGTCGTCCCAAATGCTCAGCGTGCGGCCATCCTCGTTCCACGCGCCTTCCACTTGGTACGACGCAGTGGCCGACCCAAAGAGGAAATCGGTAGGGAAGCAGCGAGGCGAGGAGGCCATTGCAGAAGGGGAGAGCAGCGTGGCGGCAACGGTTGTCGCCGCCGCAAGTCCGATACGATGCAGCAACGACATCTGCGCTAGGAGTCCGAGGCGGCAACTTCACGAATGAGGCACGATAGGCCTCACAGGATCTAGACAAAAGCTTTCGTGCCGATCACAGCAGCTGATTCTCGCAAGTTGAAGGAGCTTGATGAGTGTGAGATGACTGCCAGGTGCATCCACGCGGCGTTGATCACCTTTGGGTAGGGTGATCGCTGGTGAGGATGTGGACGCCGTTGCACGCAGCTTGTTCTAATGCAAATAGACAATTATAATATTAGGGAATTATTTTAAATAGGCTTGCTATTTTAGTACACTCCATCATTTTGCGAGCCAGCACTGGGAACGAGGTAACGATATATAATACACCGATGGCATTCTCTGTCTCGCCAACGGTTTGACTCTAACGACGGGTTTTGTTTGGCGCGGTAGGTGTTCAAGTTCCAAACGGCCAGCATGTTTTAACCATCACCATCTAGAGAAGACACTAATTGCAATTAAATTGTTTGATGCATTTCAATTCATATTTATAATCTAACTAAATCGTATTAAGGAAATTGAGGATCAATATTACAACATCAAAAAGGACTTTGTCGATGTCCGGCGCCACGCTGCTCGCCGTCTACCATGGTCTGTGGAGGGCGTCCATGCCGCTCGTGGCGTGGTATGTGCGTCGAAAGGACCTGCGGCGGCTGGTGCCGACTGCCATCACCGCCGAACGCTTCGGTCGTAGCGCACCACCAGGTAGAATGGCATCCAGTGGCTCGCTGTAGCTGTTCGACTTTGACTGGACCGCGCTAAATGCATTGTTTGACGATTTTCTCTGTTCTAAGCCCACTGGGACAAGAACGGAAACACCGCGGGGCGCAAGGATGACTGCTTCACATTGTGGATCCACGGTGCTTCTGTGGGGGAGTGCCTGTCGGCTTTGCCGCTCGTGGAACTGGCGCTGGGCCACAACCTTGACCAGGCAATAACCCCATCAACGGGGGAAGCGAAGAGGAAAGTTCGGGTGGTGTTGTCGACAACTACGGCTGCAGCTCGCCAATTGCTCTCCCAACGGCTGAAAGAGGTGAGCTGATTGACCTTGACTTCCCGTTTCCATTTGCTGACTGGATGATAGAATAAGGACGCAGTGTGTGTCTTAGCACCACTTGACCACCCGCGGTGCGTGGAACGCTTCTACGACGCGTGGCAACCAGAGTACGACCTCCCTTGCTAGATGTTTTAGTGCTTGTAGCTTTTGTCATGCTGATACGGTGGGCTGTGCAGTGCGGGAATCTGGATCGAATCGGAGCTTTGGCCGACGCTTATCACTGACGCAAAGCGCAGGGGGATTCGCATTGGCCTGATTAACGGGCGAATGTCGCCGCAGTCGTTTCGTTTGTGGCGGATGCCGGGTCTGCGTCAGTTTTCACAAAGTGTGGTGGGTTTGTTCTCCTTGGTACTTTGCCAAGATGAACTGGTGCGTATGTTTAAGAACACTCGACTTCTTTCCTAGGCTCACAGAACCACCCTCATTTCGCTTTTGTAGAACCGACAACGCTTCGAGTTACTCGGAGCACGTGACGCACACACTGCGTTAAACCTCAAATTTGGTACGAATCTCTGTAGCGTTCAATCGAGCCAATGTGATTCGCGCCTCATATCGGTTGCTCAACGGATGTATAGCTTCTCCACTTTCGCTCAGCGACGAAGCAGAGGTTTCAACATGGCGGCGCGCAATTGGAGTGCGACCGGCGTGGGTAGTAGCCAGCACTCACGGCGGCGAGGAGGTGATGATGGCCGAGGTTCACGCCGATCTATCTAAGCGTGTGCACGATAGCCAACATCTACTTACGGTCATCATTCCGCGGCACCCTACCCGGACACCTGCCATTGTGAAGCAACTTCACAGCCAGGTACACCCTTGACATCAATGAACCAATTGAGCCTTGTATCAGTCTAATCTTGATGCTTATGCCTTAGTTCCCCGAGTTGTCGGTCGGCTTGCGCTCGCGCGACGGCTTGCCCACGAATTCAATCGATCTTTTCATTGTCGATACTATGGTGAGTATTTCCGAACTTTCTTGCGCGGCGTAAGCCTACACATTTACGACATTTTTCGTTGCGTGCTTCGCAGGGTGAAACGAACTTGGTTTACGACGCGATTTCAACTGCGGTAATTGGCGGTAAGGCTTTTGGCCTTCTTCGGCTGGTTTGGCCACCAATGCTGATTCGATTTTCTTGCAGGAACTTTTGTGAAACGGGGTGGCCACAACCCAATCGAGCCGTTGCGTGCAGGGTGCGTGCACAACTTGATGGCGCGTTGTAGCTTGCGATGATACTTCAAACGATGATGCCAACACAAATGTGCTTGCAGGTGCCATGTGCTGACTGGTCCCCACATGGAAAACTTTGCGGACATTCTCCTTCAGCTCAAAACTCAGTACCCAGTATCGAAGTCTCTCCGATCGGTGAGCGGGCTTGAAGAGCTGGCTGCAGCGCTGTACTCTCGGCTAAAGCTTCTCGACGACCGCCCCGTTAATGGTTCCACTTCAGTGTCGTCGTCCTCACACGCCGGCCACGGGGCCGAACTGACTCGAGCGATGGCAGAACTTGCTGTATCAACGTTGTCGCTGCACGAGTTGCGGTTGATTAGTTGGTTAGCTAATGGCGAGTAGATGGTCCTGAAACACGAAGCTGAGCGGTGACATCATATAGGTAGCACGAATGAACACGGCGGCAGGGTGAGAAAAGTATTGATTTGATAGCAACAGGTACGAGCTGGAGAAGGCGAGGCCGAGGCGATTGCCGAGAAGAACCCAGCAATGCATTGCCGGGATAGGAACAAAGGGTGCTGGTTCGCACGCGCACGTCCATTTTGTGCAGCTCAATTCGGTTCTCTGCCTTCGCTTTCTCGTTGCGTGGGTGCTTAGTACGGACGGTATCGGTCCGATCGTCCGCCCGAGCCTCCTTGAGAACCAGAGCCACCCTGACGGTAACCACCACCGTAGCCGTAGCCCCCAGCCCCAGCCTGACCCCCCTGGCCGCTCTGGCCAGCTCCCTCCTCGCTGTATCCGCCTTCTTCCCCACCTGCACCGCCCTCGCCAGCACCAGCATCCTCGTTGCCAGTGCCACCGTAGCCGTAGCCAGCATAGCCACCATACCCGTAGCCGCCGCGACCGCCACCGTATGCACCATAGCCATATCCAGCGTACGACTGAGGATATCCATAGCTCGCGTATGCAGCAGCGCTGTAACCACTGTAGCCGCCATAGCCTCCACCATAGCCGCCGCCGTAGCCACCACCGTAGCCGCCGCCATAGCCTCCTCCTCCGTAGCCGCCGCCGTTTCCGCCCCCGCTGCGGCCTCCACCTCGCCAGCCTCCGCGACCACGGCCTCCCCCGCCGTAGCTGCCCCCTCCCCCGCTGCGTGCTTCCTTGGGCTCGGCACGCTTGATCTCGACAGTCTTGCCGTGAATTTCATGGCTCTTGCTGATCACTTCCGCCACCGATGACTGAGCAACAAAGTAAAGAGGTAAGTAACCAGGACATTGGTGGGTATCGCCTCGAAAACCGTGACGCAACGTACCTCCTCCTCGAACGTAATAAAGCCGAAGCCGCGCGAGCGCTGCGTGTCGCGGTCGATCATCACCACGGCGTCCGTGATCTTGCCGAACTCTTCGAAGTAGTGGCGGAAGTCCTGCTCCGTCACCGTGGGGGCGAGGCCGCCTACGAAGATTTTTTTCTGCTCCGTGAAGCCGCCACCGCCGCCGCCGTATGCTCCGCGTCCTCCACGGAAGTCGCTACATCACATCAGGGCACAGTAACGAGGCAGGAACAGTGCAGGTTAGTCTAGACCGCCACCTCCCGTGATTACAGCCTGCTCGCTGGCTGCTTGTACACTGTCTAGCGCTACGCCAAAGCCCTTCCACGGGGGTGGATGAAGAAGGGCTGGACGGAGAGAGCGAGGGTCGAGCGTGATGGGCCAGAAGGTGGCGAGCAAACGCCATTCGATCGTGTTGAGTAGGATTTCTCTGCTTCTTCTCGTCCTGCTCCTTGCTCTCTCTCTCCCTGCCTTCCTTCCTTCCTGCCCTTCTTCTGTTGCTTTTCTCTCCAATAAATACAATGTACAGCAGCCGCCTTGCAGCTCGAGTCCACTGGGGGCGCCTCAACTACTAACCTCGAACCGCCGCCGCCGCCGGGCGCCGTCTTCTCCCTCGGAATCGCGCGCTTCACCTCCACCGAGCGCCCGTCCAGCATGTGCGTCTCCTCCAGCACGCGGTCGATCGCTGCGCAACAGCAACAGCAACAGCCACAACGCCACGTCAGTCAGCACCCGATGCAAGTATCACAGCGGTATCAGCCGTCGCACCTGACGCGTCCGCGAACGTGACGAAGCCGAAGCCGCGCGGCTGGCCCGTGTACTTGTCCTTCATGAGCGCGGCGTCCGTGAGCGCGCCGTACTTGCCGAAGTGGTGGCGCAGCGTGTCCTCCGACGTCTCCCACGACACGCCGCCGATGAACAGCTTGCCCGGCTGGATGCTGGTGCCGGTCTTGTCGATGCCGCCGCCGTGGTGGTGCTCCATCTGCTGCTGCGGGTGCTGCCCGCTGCTCTGCGCGTAGTCCCCGTAGCCGCCGTGCTGCTGCTGCTGCTGCTGGCCGTACTGCTGCTGGCTGTACTGCTGCTGGCTGTACTGTTGCTGCTGCTGGTGCTGCGGTGGTTGCTGCTGCTGCTGCTGCTGCGCGTCCAGGTCGTCCGGATTGCCGGCCAGCGCGCGGATCTCGTCGTCGTCCTCGGCCTCGTCGCCCGCCGCGGGCGCCACCCCAGCCGCCGCCTGGTTGTCGCCCGCGGGCGCCTGCTGCGCGTCCACCGCCGGCTCCTCCTGCTCGTACACGACGCCCAGCCCCTCCATGGATGCGTAGGTAGGTAGGATAGAAGTCTCAGCCCGCGCGGTCCGGCCCCTTTTCGCGAATGTCTTGGCTTGACTATCGATCCCCCCAGAGGGGGAACCCCAGTCCACTCCTTGGGTGTCTGATGCGCGACGCCATTGGCCAAAACGTGAAAAAGCAGGATTGGCCGAAACTCCAACCAATAACCGCCACGTTGAAGCGCATGCAACTTGCACTGCAACTGGTCACTCGCTGTATCAGAGCCATGACGGCGGACGAGCTGCAGCACGCCGAGTGGCTCGGCGTCATCGAGCGCCAGCAGCAGGAGATCGAGCTGCTGCGCCAGGAGCTGGAGGCGGCCACGCGCCGCGAAGGCGCAGGCCACACAGCGTCGAGGCGCGGCAGCGACGCCAGCAGCGTGGCGTCGCTGGCCTTCTCCGTCCTGTCGCTGAGAGACTGCGGCTCGGAGCTGCCGATGGGCAGCGAGCGATACGCCCGGATCTGCGAGAAGATGGAGCATATGCGAGCGGCGCTGGTCAGGAAAGACGCCAAGCTGCAGAAGGCGCGCGCCCAGCGCAGCGAGGGACAGAAGACAGCGGCGCGTCTCCGAGACGCCTTGGCGGATATGCAGTCGCACACGGAGACGCAGCGCGCGCAGTTCGCTGGCGAGCTCGCAACCTCGCAGGAAGCAGTGGACAAAGCCGTTGAAAAGGCTGCCAGGGCTTTGATGACAAGTGACGGTTTGAGGGCTGAGCTGAACCAGCGTAGAGAACTTGAAGCCGAGCTGCGGGAAGAGATCCGAGTGCGATGCAATGCGCTGAAGGGAGCTGAAGCTGTGAGTGAGGGGCTGCACAAAAAGCTCATGCGGATTCGACACGATTTGTCGCGAAAGTCGTCGGAAATGCGATCTCTCCAGAGCGAGAAGAACGCCCTCCAGAGCGCGCTTCAAGCCATTCAGCAAGAATTGACGGCGAAACGAAAATGTGACTCAGAGTGGGATGAACTCGTCGCGGGGAAGAAATTGTTACAACAACGTGTCAGCGAGCTAGAGACTGGCATCCAGCAGCGCAATGTGCAATTGGATCAACAGGCTAAAACGATTGATCAACAGAATCAGCAGATCCAGCACCTCAGAGACGAGCAGGTTCTCGCAGAGCGAGCTTCTGTGCTTGAGCGTGCTGAAGATCAAATTCACGCTCAGCATTTACTCAAAAGCAACATATCGCTGCAGTTTGAACTGCAGTGTGGACAAGTAAGGATCCGCGGCCTCGAAGACCAAGTCCGAGGACTGTCCGAGACCTCACAGATGCTCGCTGAAGACATGCTCCAAGTCAAGCTCACGGTCGCAGGGCGAGATCAAATGCTATTGCTACGTGGGCAAAAGTATTCGGAGCTTGCTACAGCTTACCGAGGACTGAGTCGACATGCTCAAGCTATCGAACAATCCGAGCGGGAGTTAGTTTCTGTACTCATTCCGACCAAGAAGCGGCTCGCACTTCTTCAAGACACGCTAACTAGGTTCTGCTATGAGCTGGAAGGGATAAGCAAGCAGATGGTGGTGGGCCGCAATCGGTTTGTACAATTAATGCTCTGGCAGCGCTGAGTGTTTATGGAACCGCAGCTAACACTTTGATCGATGTTGATGCTCAGCGAAATTTCGCTGGGACGAGCGCTGCGCGAGTACGGCAAGCGAAACCGAGAATTGCAAGCTAGTGTAGTTGCTGCCAGACAACGGGTACGAGTTTTACCATTCAACGAAAAATTGTCCAGCACATTCTGATGAATGCTACGCATGGGCCAGCTTCACTCGGTGGCGAACGCTTTCCGCAACAGTGAGAAGCGGAAGGAGCAGGCGATATCTGCGAACTGGAACCTCAAGCGTGACTTGGTGATCGAGCGTTGCCAACGGACCGAGTACGCTGCCGTATTTGTTCTTTCGCGTTTGACTTTCACAGCAGATTCACTAAGTCCTCTTTTGCTGAATGATGATGCAGCCTCCTACAGCAGTGCAAGGACCTGGAAAGTTGTTTAGATTCTTGCCAGAGCTCAGCATTGGAATCCCAGACACGGGCGGAGGGGCTCGAAAAAGACAACGGTGTTCTGCAGCACGCCGTGACACAGCTTGTAGCGTACGCGCAAGAACTCAGAAACTCGCAGCAATACCTGCAGCGAGAGCTTACCAAGCTGGAAATTACAGGCAAACGACAGCCTGCTGTATACGGCTGAAAGTGCAGTGCTAATAAAATACGCACAGCCTTGTAGTGCGACCAGCGTTTTAGTTGTGTCACCACGGAGACGACGTGCGGTCGGAGCTTGGTTTTACCACGCAAATACCAAAACGGAGTGCGGCGCATCGCTTTTTAAATGGAAGGAAACACGCAGGTGGCGTCGGAGCGACAGGCGCCACGAATCTATACGCTCTCCATGACGATGTTGGGCGGGTACGCGCTGCCTCCCTTCATCAGTCGGATCGAGTGCTGCAGGTTGCGCAGCCGGTCGATCAGCCCCTTCATGACCAAGTTCCTCTCGTACACCTCCTGCTCGCCATCACAACACAACAGCAGCAGCAGGTGAGCCAGCACCCACAGTCAGCGTAACCCCCATCCAGCAGCAGCAGTCTCCGCACCTTGCGCAGCTGATTCCTCCTCTGCACGAGCTTCGCCGTCGCGTCCTGCAGTCAGAAGCAGCAACCGGTCAGCCCCCTCCCACAACAACACCCTAATGCCTGCAACCGGCGTCTGCCACCTTGTCTCCCTGCCGCGGCTCCTGCCTCTTCTCCACCTCCTTCACGGCCTCCAGCAGCTCGGCGCTGACCTTGATGTACTGCGCCTTGAGCGCCGCAATCTTCGAGTACGTGTCCTGGATCTCCTCGGGCGCGTACGGGATCACGACGGGGTGGCCCTGGGCGCCGCCGGCGTGTGCGTGGCCACCTGCGAAGCCCGCAGCCAGCCCGTTGACGTCCGGCGGCGCCTCATCCTGTGGCGCGTCGGCCTCGACGGGCGAGCGCGGCGCCTCGTCCTGCGGCGCGTCGGCGGCGAACAGCTTGGAGCTCGGGCGCAGCGGCGGCTTGAGGTTCATGTGCTTGGTCTCGTCCAGCACGTGATACGCGATGGCCAGCAAGTGCGCCAGCATCTGCTGCCCGTTCTTGGTCGGCGGCGCGGTGGCGGCGGCAGCAGCCTGCTCGTCCATGGTGGCAAGAGTAACTAGAGGACTTCCACTAAAATAAATTCTAAATTAACAGGACTCAGATGTAGCAATCCAATTTGTTCTAAATTCTAAAGTAGGATTGAATCCGCGCGAGTCTTCCAAACAGGCGGACACAAGATCTCGCCATAGATCTTTCTGGATCCGGAAGAAACTGTTTATCATACTACCTCCCTTATACAAGTTTGTGAGTAGTAAGTTTCGTTGGTAAGTTTTTCGAATTCGCGCTAACAGAAAATCCCCTCTGGAAATTGCTTGGCAATTTCGGATCCGAAAATAAAATCTGGAACGCTTCTTTTCGGATATCGAGTCTCAAGATATCCGAAAAAAAGCGTTCGGGCGCCCGAAATTAGGCCAGGAACAACCCATTCCCGAAATTAACTCGGCGAGTCTGCCAAACAGGGGCACACAAGAACGCGCCATAGATCCTCCAGGATCCTGGAAAAACTTTTTTGCATACTTCCGCCAATATACAAGTTTGTGCGTAGTGAGTTACGTCTCTGGGTAGTACATTTTGGCCCCGGCCTTGTGAACTTCGAACTTCGGCTGCTCGCCGCCGCGCGAGCCTCCGCGGACCCGCAGGCGAGGCAACAACGGCAAGCGGGGGACCAGTGATACTTCAAATTATGCTTTTCAAGGAGCTCTGGAAGACTAGACTTGGGGAAAAAATAGACTTTTACTGCAAGTCTGTCAGACTCTCTGGTAAGCGGATTGGTTCCTTACTACAATTTTCTTGGAGTATACATACAGCGTGGGCATACCCACGCTGTTAGAATGCTTCTTTTTTGTGACTGAACATATCGTGAATCGCTGTTCTCTCGGAGTGTGACTGGTAAAAAGTGAAGGTGAAGTTGCAATGCAGTTCTGCTTTACCTCCGACTACTGTACTGGATCCGATTAGGGCATTGTGGTAGTGGAAGCAACGACTAAACTACCTATTTCCTGTTATTAAAGTAACGGTGAGAGCAGAGCAGTTCTACAGCAAGAATCTACCTATTGTTGTGTACTGCACGGTCCGCAAGTACTACTGACGTAGCACTACCAGGATAATGTGTTGAACACCAGGAATCATCCCGTCCAAAATGCACTGCCCAGAAACTTAATTCACTATGTGCAAACCTGTATAGCGGGCGGAAGTATGCAAAATAATATTTAGTATCTCTCAGATCTGAGAAGATCTATGGCCGTCTTCTTGTGTCCGCCTTTTCCATGATTCAGGAGTGAATGCGCGTCCGGGTGCGCACTTTGACTTGTGGGTCAGGGGTACTAGTACCGGTATGATGGTACTGTCGAACTGCGGCGGGAGATGGATTTCTCGAGTTTTCAGTTTTCGAGTTCCTCGCATTTCAGTTTTGCAGCTTTGCAGAACGAGGTACCGGTATGCTATACGATGGGCTGGGAGACAAATTCCTTTGTTACCGCATACTCCTGTCTTTTGGCATGCATGTTGAAGTGCGCGTGCAGGATGCCGTTGCAACTGCCGCCATTCCAAGCAGTCGACCGCGCCCCCGAGCCGCCATGACGATGGACGCGACGTCCGCGTCGGCGTCCAAGGCGCATGCGGACCCGTCGACCGAGGCGAGCGACCGCGAGGCGCGCGTGACCGTGCGGCGCCAGCGCATCGAGGCGCGCACCGCGTCCAAGGACGACGCCTCGCGCAAGAAGCAGCAGCAGGTGGGCGAGTCGCAGCGCATGAGCCGCGGCCAGCAGCAGGTGGCCGACAGCCTCAACCAGCTCGACCGCCGCAAGCTGGCGGGCATCCGCCACGTCACCAGCGTGCGCGTGGAGGCGGACGACGCCGAGAACCGCCGCCGCGTGGAGGAGGAGGAGCGGCGCCACCGGCGCGTGGAGAAGCTGCAGCAGGAGGCCATCGACAGCGGCGCCAAGAACGCCGCCGTGGAGATGCGCTGGGCCGACCTCTTCGAGTTCAGCATGCCGCAGGAGCTGCACAACGAGCTGGAGCTGCAGAACCGCGCGTGCGCCGAGATCCTGGCGTCCAAAGACGCGGTGATCCGCGAGTTCCAGAACCAGCTCAAGGCCAAGGACGAGGAGTACGTGACCGCGCTCAAGATCCAGGCCGAGGAGGTGGAGAAGCTGGTGGACCGGATGAGTCAGCAGTACAGGGAGATGCAGGACGAGTACGAGCTCGAGCTCGAGCAGATGGAGGACGCCTTCCTGAAGGAGCGAGACGAGCTCATCGCCAACAACAAGCTCGAGATTGACTCGCTGTTTGAACGACGGCGTGAGATGGAGATGGTGTACATGGAAGCCAAGCAGACGCGAGACGAGCAGTATCTACAGGAGATCGAGGACCTGCGAGTGCGCGATGCGGAGGACTACAACGAGCTCAAAATCAAGCTGGAGACCAACATCCAGACGCTCGAGCAGCAGCTTGAGGAGATGCGTGCGACGTACCAGCTCAATACAGAAAAGCTAGAGTACAACTACCGGGTGCTGACGGAGCGCGACATGGAGAACTCGGCGACGCTGAGTCAGCAGAAGCGAAAGTTGGCCCGCTTGAAAGACGCATTGGCCACCCTGATTACCAAGTACAACCAGACCGACGCTCGCGATCGACACCAGAATGAGGAGCTCACTGAGGAATATCGGCGTCTCACGAAGCAGTACCGCGATTTACAAAGGAAATACGCTCACTTCGAGTCCAGCGACAGCAACAAATTCGATGAAGTGTGGCAGATGCACGAGGAGGACGCTATTCACAAGATTGAAAAACTGCTAGATGCAGATCGCATCATCCACGAGCAGCAGCTTGGTCTCACGTGGCGGCCTGCTGCGCAGTCCATTCGTAACTGGAGTCACTCAGCCAAAGCTGGCGATGCAGCAGCTCTTCAAAAGCAGCTCGAGAACGGAGACGAGTTGTCGCCTGATTCCACCGAGATCGAAAAAGGTGGCAGCAAGCGTGATGACAATGGCGACGCAGACCAAGACGATTTCGACGACGAATCGGTCGAGGCCTACACTCCTCCTGTCAAGAAAATATCGGGCGCAAAGCTAAAGTATATGCTGAAGATGCTCGCCTCCGAGGCTGGTTTTCTGGTAAACGGCAACGTGCAGCAAGCTCTTGAAAATTTGCCCGATGATGAGGCTGAGCTTGTGAAAGCGGACATGATCATGCGTGCACTCGGTATTGACAATGAGGAGGACATGGAGAAGCTGATGGGGTACTTCTTCGAGGATCCACGCCAAGAGGTCCCTGCAACCGGCGATAACAACCGGGAGAGCAATTCGCCCGGCAAGGACGGGTCCAAGGCATCGTGGGGGCTTGTGGTCGGCCCGGAGGATGTCATCCGAGTCATCAAGCGGTTCGTTGAGGTTCGTCGCCGTTGCCGTTTGCCGTTGTTTGTTTTGCTCAACTCGGCGTGATCTTAATTCATTATCTTGTGATGATTTCAGGAGACGAACGAGCAGAAGCGTGCTGCTCCCGTGGCTCGGATCCTTCATCGTTCAGTCAGCGGCGAGGCGGAGGGCGGCAAGAAAACGGGGAAAGGCACCAGCTCAGCAACACTCAAGGCCAAAGCTCGAAAGGTGGAGAGGGAATACTGGACCAACATCGTCAAGGTGTTTCCGGCGCAGAAGATCCGCGTCATGGCCACGCTCGAAAAGGGTCTGACGCACTACAACACGGCGCTGCTGCGGCGCAAGGAGCTGATCGACGAGGTGACAGCCATGAAGACGCAGAACGCAGAGCTCAAGACCCTACTGAAGCAGTACCTGGCCGCGCCCATCAACGAAGACCTCATCGTGCCACCCACGCAGATGCAGCTCTACCAGTGACAGTCGTTGACGTTGAAGTGCTACTTTATCGAAATGAGTACACAGTTACACTTTGCTAACGCAGTAAGCAGTCGTGTATACTTACGTGAAACTTCGCTTCTGCGCATCTGAGACTCACTTTTCAGAACTCTCGAGATCGGACCAAGCATGGCTCGCGTCGCCTACGTCGCGCTCTTCTTCGTGAGCGCCGCGGCCGCCGGGCTGCTGCGCACCTTCGGCCAGAGTGCGTGTGTGCCTCTCTACGACTCTCGTGTGTGTGCACTGACCCCCCTGCTTGCTGTTGCCTGCTGCAGCCGTTCTGGCGAGACTCGGCGCGTTCGACGAGTGCGACGACTCGGCGTACCCGAGCAACTGCGTGGGCAACCAGTTGGTCTACCGCGTCAGCTTCGGCCTGGGCTGCTTCTTCACGCTCACGGCGCTGCTGAGCTGCGCCGTGGCTCGAGGCTGCGAGGGCGTGTGCTGCCTGCTGATGTTCCAGCTGCCGCTCTACGCGGGGCTGCAGCTGGCGTCGCTCTTGATCCCCAACGGTGGGTCCTTTCCTCTGTGGGCAGGTAGAGCGAGCGGGCGGGTGCCAATAACGTGCCGCTTCCGTTGGGTGCAGACTTCTTCGACGGCTACGTGGATATCGCGCGCGTGGCGTCGGCGCTCTTCATCATCTTGCAGATCATCATCATCCTGGACTCGGCGTGTAGGACAGCGAAGGTGGATGCTGCCGGTGACGCTGCTATCAGTGTCCAGCTGACTGGGCTGCTTGCTGCCCGATACAGACAGTCTGCGGGACTACATCCTGGACAAGATGGACGAGGCTGACCGCGACGACGACGCAAGGCATGCGCTGCTGGGCAGCAGCTTCGACTCGACGCAAGGCGACGGAGCCAAGACCATGTGGTTAGATGCAATACCGTCGCTCGGTTTCGCTGCGTAAAGCGTTCCTAACACAGTGAGCTGTTTCTTTGTCCAGGGAAGGAGTCTACCTTGCGCTGGTATTCGTCTGTATGGCTCTGTCAATCGTGGGGTTCGCCCTCCTGTACATGCGCTATGGAGAGTGTGAGCTGAACGTAATGTTCATATCAGTCACGCTGCTATCAGCTATCATTCTGACAGCGTTGAGCGGTACGTTATTGTGTGCTTGTCATCATCGAGTACCAGATCTCTGATACTTTGTCTGCAGTTGTGACGTGGGTAAATGTGGGCCTCCTGCCGTCAACAGCAGTCTCCCTTTACCTCGTGTTCCTGTGCTACCAAACAGTTCGAGCAAACCCAAGTGCCGCTTGCACACCTTTGCATCTCACAACAGAAGAGAAGCTGCAGGAACAATCGGGTGTGGTCATGAACTCCTTGATTGCAGCATTCACTATCACCTGGACGAGCTGGCGAACGTCGGTGACCAGCACCGCTTTTTTCGGATCGTCATCAGCTCAAAAGCAGTCTGGAAATGCTAACGATGAAGATGACGAGGAACTCGCGAGTATCGGGTTGACATCAGCGCGGTTGGAGAAGGAAGCGCAACGTGAGGTGGAAGTTGTGCCAGAATATCAATTCCATGTGCTGATGGTGTTGGCATCGCTATACATGGCGATGGTTCTCACTAATTGGGGTAGCTTCGACGGGTAAGGTTTGGTTGCTGTAAACTTGGGCACGTCAGACGGGAAATCTAACTCTGTGGCATGTACAGGTCTTCGTCGAAGGACGATGAGATTGTGACTATGTGGGTCAAGGCGATTTCGCAATGGGTGGCGTCCGGGCTATTTCTCTGGACCCTCGTAGCGCCTGCTGTGTTTCCTGGCCGTGACTTCATGTAAATTAGAGCGAATTTAGTTTGCTATCAATCACGTAATGCAGTAATTCATGAGCGTACAAATAGTTCATCGTGTAGATAAATCTCTGAGAAAGCTAGCCCATTAACTTCCTCGTTCCCCTAACGACCACCACGATTTTTGGCCCAGGCACCATTCAAATCAAAGCAGCATCCACATAGATACCTCTATTTCATTTACGGCTTCTTGGGTCAACACGCTGTCGCTTTCGACGTCCAGATCCTGAACGAGCCTTACCACCACCTCCACCTCCTCGCTGCCTCATCGATGCCGACTTCGCAACTCGAAGTTTCTGACCACCGCACAACAGCCCATCCAATTTACGAACTGCTTCGAGCGCCTGTGATTCCTTAGCAAAGTCCACCATATACCCAGTCAAATCAGCCGCAGTGGTGGCATCCTTCGTGAACGACACCACCCCGGGACAGTCTTGAAGTGCATTGACCAAAGTCACCAGCTCCAACGGTTCGCTAGTCGACACGTGAATAGAAGAAGATGCCTGGCTGCTACAGCTGCTGTTGCCATCCTCAATGTCCATTTGCTCCGAAGACGATCGCGACGAGCGAGGCTTTGGTGGAGCAGCATAAGCGTCATCATTGTTTGGTACGTTGCTGCTACCATTATCGACAAGAGGGAATGCCATCTCGTGCTCAGGCGCGCACGAAAACGGATACTGCGGCACTCCACCTTGATAATAAGGCGGTGTATTCATCCACCCCGATGCGCTTCCTCCGAAACCTTGGTGCTGTTGATAGCTCGCTGGGCCTCCATAGTTTGGATATGGCTGGAAAGGTTGCTGCGGGGCTGGAGGAAATGGCACAAGCTGCATCGGATAATATTCGACACCTGCTGACATTCCCATCGAAGTATGAAACCCGGCTGACGGCGGATACATGCCATCGGACGTCGATGGCAACTGTTGCATGGAATCGTTTGGTGCAATTTCTCTTGGCGAGCTCATCGAATACTGGGGAAAATAATCGCCCTCTCTTGAGTGCTGGTGTTCCGTGCTCCGCATAAGGTGCGCAAAACGCGCCTCCACCGCACGCAAATCGACATCTTCAGATGATCCCGTTACAACACGGTCACCTGACGCGCGATCTAAACGCATGGAGTCGTTGGTGCTCATTGAGTTACTACCGTGCGTGGTGGTGAACAAGTTGGGCGCCAAAATGACAATCGCTTGTAGAAACTTGCCTGACCCGAGGGGTAGCTCCATTTGGTGAAGTTGCAGCGCGGCCTGGGTAGCGTTTGCTTCGCAGTCAAATTTCACAAACGCTACCCCCTGTGCTTCTCCTGTGCTCTTAACAACTTTAATATCCATGAACTCCATCCCCGAAAATGACGATACGACTGATGAAAGCATGTGCGTGGCCAAAAATCGGTCATACAGCAGTAGCACCCAAAGACGATCCTTTCTACCGTCAGATATGGCTGCCGCTGTAGACGACGCTGACGAATATTCGTGCGTGAGGCTGCAATTTGTGCCTCCAGATCCCAAAGAATTGTCAGCCTGGAAATTTGCTAACTTCGCCCGCTGGTGTATTTGATGACCGCCTGTGTCATGCGCAAAAGACAACTGTACGGCACAAACATGTTATAACTTTGCATACAACTTGCATCATTCGTTCAATGGAAAACATCCACGCACCGTCATAAACTCTGGTTTCTCTGGGTTTTCTTCTCCCAGGGACGATTCCTCGCAAAATGATTTGACGACAAATGCTGCAGTTGAAGACTGTCGCGGCAAACATTATCAACAGGGCATGTCAGGCAGATTCATCATGATGCGCTTGTTCTACACTGTAAATATTACCTTCGTATACCTGACGTAGGCCATTGTTTTCACGCGACCGAAACTTTTCACAAGCTCTATCGACTCAAAATCACCGTACACGGCAAACATTGCCTCGAGCTCTTGCTCCGTGAACTGTACAGGGAAACTCGTTAGAGAAGCTTATAGAGTTTAAACAGGACGAGGAAACTGAGGTTAGAGCTATCGCACCTTGTAAGTCGATGTGAAAAACAGCTTCGTTCGTGCCGGCTCAGGAGACTCCGATTTGAACTCGAGCTTTATGCTCCGGTGTTTTTCGTAGCTGCTATCTACGCCAGCGCTGCTGGGTCGACCAGGTCCTCGTTCTATCACGTTGCTGTCTTGGTTGTGTCTTTCTCGAGTTGCCTGATGCTTCGCTACTCGATATGATTCCTCAATCGCATTATCCGAGGACTGTCGTTTGCACAGCTTTTTTGATATTATCTCCGCTTTCAGCGCGTCTGGTGACAAGCTAATGTCGCTTCGATCAGAATTTTTCCTCGGCGGGGACAATGGCGGAATGTTACCTCGAGACTGGATTTTCATCCTCGGCGGTGGTGACGTTGTTGTTGTGTTGCTTCGTTTGCGACGAATACCACTGCCATCAGATCCGTCCTCTGTGCTGGAACCACTGCCATCCAAGCTCTGACGTCGTCTGCGCAAGTGGTGTTTTGAGCGGGGAGGAGGCATACTTCCGCCCTCTTTTGTCGATACTCTAGGCGTCCAGAGTGAATCGGGAGTAGAACCTCGAATCGTCAGCGGTGTCGGAGCGAGCGACACAGAACGGATGCTAGATGCCAGTGATTCTGTGCTGCTTTCCTCTTCCAACTCGTCCTTAAACCCCGGCACCACGACCAGCAGGTTCCCACCACGCTTTTTCTTGCCTCCACGGTTGGGGGTTGACATTACGCGCTGATACGCAGCGAAAAGGTTATCGCTGGACTTGATCTGAGCCCCTTGCTCCACCACAGCCAGCATGTCACGTAGCACCTCGTCTACTTGCTTCTGGTCTGCGTCTGGGTCCATCGATTCCTCCTTAACATCGACAGCAGTGGTCAGCTGTTTTGTCAACACTGCTGCCTTCTTCACACTTTTTGCAGCTGTAGTAGATGCAGCAGCTACAAACCCCTCGAGTCGGTGCTTGTCCAGCAGAAAAGCTGGCGACACTCGACTGGGTCCCAAGGGCAGAGCAGCGGCCGGGGGACTCGACCGCTGCCGCTTTCCCGGCAGTCGTGCATCGATACCCCCGTCATCTTCTCGAAGTCCACCGTCCGCTTTGTCATCTAGATCCTGCCGCGCGTGCTGGGCACGCTTCAATTTGCCGTTGCCGCCCACAGGTCTCTCCTTGGCCACCGTCACCTAAAAAGCACGATTAAACATAGTAAATCACAAATTAGCGCATTTTTCAGCATTTCACCCACAGTTGAAACCTGCACTTGCCCACCTTGAGAATGTGCCCGTCCTCCAGCTTCATGTGGTCCAGCTTCTTGATGGCGGCCGCTGCATTGGCCGGGTCTTCGTACTGCAAAAAAGCGAATCCCTATCGTCCAATCGGTCGTTTAAACATATCAGAAACAGCGCAAACGGCGTTACAACATCTCCGACAGCATAGTGAAACCAAGTTAACGAGTTAAAACACCGCGTACGCGCGACTTTTTGCTTCGGTCCAGTGCCAAATGCAGGTGTTTGATGGCTCCGCACGTCGAAAAGAGCGCGCGCAGCTCGTCCACTTTGCGATCGCGTCCGCACACGATAAACAGCCGCGAGAGCTCGGAGAGCCGCGGATCTGGCGCGTCAGGTGAAGACGTGGGTCCCAACTCGGTCGCTGCTGGCTGGGACGCGCTGGCCGCCGCTGACGGAGCTGCCGCGCGGCCGCCACTTTGGTGTTCCATGCGCTGTTTTGTTGTGGCGTCGGGACGATTTACGAATAAGAAGTACGATTTAGCGATATTGGGGTTCCGCATATGCGGGATCGCAGGTTTTCCGGCGGTCGTAAAGCTGTAGCCATGTTGTAAAACCGATCTTCTGAGAGCAATAATGAGACGAGCGATCGTCGAGCGCTCGTGCGTTGTGCGATCGCTTCCGGGGGCTTGCTACTTTAGCGTTCAACTGGTGGGTGCTGGTGGGTGTCGTCCGTATTGATCGAATGCTTCTGGGCGATAGTTCGGCAAAAGTGGATTCCATGAGGATGTCTTGAGAATCGCCGGCCCAAGTCCGTCGATGAAGAACGCATCCTGTTTCACCGTAGACGAGCGAGCTGTTAAGGCCGTTGCGGCAAATTACGAGTACTTGGAACCATTTTATTTATTTTGGTTGATCCCATTGTTCAACTTGAACCAGCATCTCGCCTATTCTTACCTCCGAGTAAGCAGCACTTCACGATTCTCAGTCCTGGAGGAAGAGGTTCGAGGAACTGCCAGTCTTATCATGATGGTTTTACACGGCTCGCTTCAACTCAGCTTTCATTTCGCCTTCACACGATTGTAAATTAGTACAGACGAGTGCGAAGCTTTGAGTACTGGGGTCGTTCATGACGAAGACACACGTGCAGCTAGGCAATAGAGGGCCGAGAACGAGTTCGGTCGATTCGACAGCAATCACCCACGAAGGCGAGTTCATCGCTGTGCATTTCAAGGGCAAAAAGCACGAGTGGAAGTGGCAGTTCTTCAACATTACGCGCCGGCTCGGAGCGATCGTCTCGGCCTGTATTTACGTTTACGCATCGACGACTGCGTCGTGGTGGGCGATACAAGTACTGAGCGGAGCGCATAACCCCACCGAGACTCTTCGTGTGTTCACGTCGTCGTTCATCAAAGGCTATACGGGTGATGGCTTGCTCAGGGACAGTCCGTTGGTGAAAGATGTTCTTGGGGGCGACACGACGCCACGCGAGTACATGCTATTTCTCGAGTCCGCTACAAACATATCAACCGATGGCTGCTCCGGACTACCGCTTTTTAATTCGTCGATATACAACTACGACTTCTTGAGCTCCGGGTATGAGGGAATAGTATCCAGCACCAAGTACAACGTTACCACTCTCGCTGACTTAGAGCTTGTGGTTATCATTGCGGATTGTTCATTTAGCCAGCTATGGGCGGGAGATCCGTCAGAAGTGCGCGTGTATAACTTGGTGCGCTCGCGTAGCAACGCTAGCGACTTGTATCTGATGACAGTATCGCTCTCTGTGCAAGAATACGAACAACGGGATCACAATAAGCAAGGACCAGCAGTCTTGGGTATGCTCACTCTTGTTCAAGATATGCAAGACACAAATGTTGCACAGTACTACATGGTGGCTCTGACCTATCCGTACCAGCGGTCACCAGATTTCGAAATGTACGAAGTTGTGGGTGTCACGGATGAGAGCTATTTGTCTTTGACTAGCGTTCCGAGGAATCCAGAGACCGAGCCGGTTAAGCATTTGCTCACAGCTCGGAAGCGCGGGTTTTACCACGGTGACACTCAGTGCAATGTTCGCACGATGTACTCGCTGCTCGACGGTGTGGACGCCACGAACGCGCTGACTCGCTGGGAGTGGATTGGCGAGGCAGTGACATTTGATTCATGGGCCTGGGTACATTGCATTCATTTCTTCTTCGGTTTACAGGTAATCTATTCCCTGGTTGTGCTCTTCCTCGTTATGTACCAGAAGATTCGATCTGGCAAAATTTGGATTGGCGACCCGTTCGCTTCCATATCGACGGCGACTCTTGTTATGCGCGGCGTATTAGTGCTGCTCTCTTGGGCTATAGACTCTTTCTGGTCTATCAACGAGTTCGCAATGTCGAGAGCTGCGATGATTTCGGGATCACCACCTGTGCGCGTTCACAAAGAACTGATGCATGCCGATCTATTTGCGGTGTACTTTTGCTTGGTAGCTTTTTTGAGCTCCATCTTTCGAGAGCGAATTGACCCATCTATCGCCACGTTCCTGTTTGAGATGGTTCACCAGAACCGACAGAAGATTGTTCGTCTCTCTTCAGCAGTGGTGGAAGAGGTCATTACATACTCTGAAGCCCAATACAACATCGGCATTGCGAATGTAACACCTCTACTCGCTGACATGTCACCACTGCGCCTGTGGACATCGTTCGAGTTTCCCAAAAAGGACGCCAAATTCTTGGCTGCGTCCTTCACCCCGATGATATTTCTCATGTGCTCGATAACGGTGTTCGCAGTTCTGCGCAAGATTTACCGATGCTTCAGGCCCGACCAAATTCGACAAAGATCGAGCGTTAGCACTGATACCTCTGCAAACGAGAGGGCTGCTCTCACTCAGGGAGGGGTCGTCACGAATTTCGAGATCTCGACCGGAGCTATGCTGCAGACACGCTTCGGACTCATTTCCGATTACAGCAACTATGTGTTCTTTAAAGGCATGAAGTTTGCGTCTGCAGACGGAGTGTACTGTTCCGGCTACGTGATCGTGAATGAGAAGTATTTGGCCAGCTCGAAGGATTTGTGCGCGATTGTGATGATCAAGCTGCTGCGTACCCGCTTCAAAAATATCTACGTGTACGAAGTTCATGGCCACACGGTGAAGGACACGGCGAGATTGGTGTTCCCTTCAACGTTCTTATGGTCCGATTTGTGGCGCTTGAACGTCACGGTTCTACTTTGATCAGAATCGATCTACCGTGGTTAGTTCGAGCTAGCGATTTTATATTTCGTTATTAATTTAAAAAGAACTACAAAAAGCGTACCATTCGTATCTACCTACCTGGCCTTTACACACGCATGCAGCGCTTTCTTTCCCGTCTGCGATGATGCCGTTGATAGTGTCTTGTCGAGGCAGCTTTGGAACCCGAACGCCCGAAGAATCTCCGGAGTTGCGTCATCTGACGAAAATATCAAAGTGCCTAAAAGGCAAATGTGGTGCTGGTGAGTGTTCTCTTTGATGTATTCTTGCATGCGAGGCGTTCCTACGAACTCTACGACTGCTTCGAGTGAATCTTATCCAGTAATGACGAAGTTCATAGGGAAGAAAACTAACCTTGGTGATTGCCATCTTTGAAGCAAGCTTCAACCAGTTTTCGTTTCGACTCCAGAGTCAAATTAGCTGGGGCTCTTTTGGGGTTAAAGAACACGAATACGAGTGGCAAGTACCAAGCGCGCGGATGATAAAGACACGCGTGGAGCCGGTAAAGAAGGAGAGGGCAAGAGGCAGCTCGGTGGATTCGACAGCGCTCACCCACGAGGGAGAGTTCATCACTGTGCATTTCAAGGGCAAAAACCATGAATGGAAGTGGCAGTACTTCAACCTACTACGCCGGCTCACAGCAATCGCTTCTGCTTGCCTGTATGTCTACTTCTCCATGACGGCCACGTGGTGGGCGATACAAGTGTTGACTGGCGCGCATAACCCCACCGAGACTCTTCGATTGTTCACGTCGTCGCTCATCAAGGGCTATCTAGGAAATGGATTGATCAACGACAGTCCGTTGGTGAAGGAGGTTCTACGAGGTGACACTACGCCTCGTGACTACGTTTTGTTTCTCGAGTCCGCCGATAAAACGTCCACTGATGGTTGCTCTGGATCACCACTTTTCGATTCGGCAATATACAGCTACGACTTCTTGAACCCAGGGTATCTGGACATGGTTTCGGATACAAAGTACACCATCACCGCTCTCGAAGACTTAGAACTCGTGATTACCATTGTCGATTGTTCATTTAGTCAGCTCAAGGCCGGTGATCCGTCTGAGCTGCGAGTCTATAACCTGGTGCGCTCGCGTAATGACCCTAGCAATCTGCACATGATCACACTGTCGCTTTCTGTGCAAGAATATGAAGTACGTGCGCACAACAAACAGGGTCCTGCGTTATTGGGGATGCTCACCGTTATCGATGATATGCACGACACAAATGTGACACAATACTATATGGCCGCGCTGACTTACCCATACCAGCGACTAGCAGAGTTCGAAATGTATGAGCTCGTGGGTATCACGGACGAAAGCTATTTGTCCTTGACTAGCATTCCCCGTGATCCGAAGACCGAGCCGGTAAAGCATTTGCTCACAGCTCGGAAGCGCGGATTTTACAACGGTGACACTCAATGCAATGTTCGCACAATGTATTCGCTGCTTGACGGGGTAAGCGCTATCAACGCGCTGACTCGCTGGGAGTGGATTGGCGAGGCAGTGGCATTTGATTCGTGGGCTTGGGTGCACTGCGTTCACTTCTTTTTCGGTTTGCACATGATCTACTCCCTCCTCATTCTGCTCCTCGTTACATATCAGAAGATTCGTTCGGGCAAGCTCTGGATTGGAGACCCATTCGCATCGACTTCAACGACGACGCTCGTTATGCGTGGGACGCTGGTTCTCTTTTCGTGGGCAATCGACTCGTTCTGGTCTGTTAACGAATTCGCCATGTCCAGAGCTGCAGTTCTGACGGGCGGGCAATCTCTGCGTGTCCACATGGAGATGATGCACGCGGATCTACTAGTTATCTACTTTTGCTTGGCGAGCTTTCTTAGCTCGGTGCTTCAAGAGCGAATCGACCCGTCAGTTGCCACCTTTCTATTCGAAACGATCCACGAAAATCGGGAGGTGTTGATGCAATCCTCTTCGGCAGTGATCAACGAAATCACGACCTACTATGCAACCCAGTACAACATTGGCATTGCAAATGTAACACCTCTACTCACTGACATGTCACCACTGCGCCTGTGGACATCGTTCGAGTTTCCGAAAAAGGACGCCAAATTCCTTGCCGCGTCTTTCACGCCAATGATCTTTCTTATGTGTGCCATCACGGTGTTCGCTGTTCTGCGCAAGATTTACCGATACTTCAGATCCGACCAAGTTCGTCAAAGATCGAGTATTGGCACGGACACCTCTGCAAACACTTCAGCAAATGAGCGAAGCGCACTTACCCACAGGAGTATTGTCACGAATTTCGAGATCTCGACCGGAGCTATGCTGCAGACACGCTTCGGACTCATTTCCGATTACAGCAACTACGTATACTTCAAAGGTATGAAGTTTGCGTCTGCAGACGGAGTGTACTGTTCCGGCTACGTGATCGTGAATGAGAAGTATTTGGTAAGTTGCAAAGACTTATGGGCGATCGTAATGATCAAATTGCTAGATTCCCGCTTCACGAATATCTACGTGTATGAGGTACACGGCCACGCGGTGAAGGACACGGCGAGATTGGTATCCCCTTCGACGTTCTTATGGTCCGATCTGTGGCGCTTGAACGTCACGGTACTGCTTTGATTGGAGTACGCTCTGGCCCAGGTACCAACAGAGTTTGCAGGACATGATGTGTCGGTTCAAATCGCTTCGAGCCATTCGCTAGGGAAATATCTAAGCAAAGTCCAAATATTTTATCAATCTAGCTGACGCTTAGAGTTGTGTTTAGTGTTCAACGCCCCAGGCGTAGTTGGCAAACGACATGTGGCCAAGGCCCCACCCTCCGTTAAGCTTCTTCGCGGCGGGATGCTTCTCCTCCATACCAGCACCTGCCGCAACCACAAACGTCGTGAAATGATCAGGAGTGCGGTGGCAAACCGAAGCGTGAGGGGCATTTTTCCACGCGATAGTCGAGTTCACGCGGTCCTTGTACGTCTGCGTGGAAGCCGTCGAGAGCGTCTTGTCCAGCCAGCTTTGGAACTCGAGCGCCCAGGGCTCAATCGGATGGTCCTCCGGGAACCAGTCCGCGTACATGTTGTGCGTGGCTTGGCCTGAGGTGATGATCAGAGTGTTCTCGTCGCGAAGTGGTGCCAGGGCCCTGCCCAGCTCGAAGTGGTCCTTTGCATTGAGCATGCGGTCGTTGATGGACATGATGACGATGGGGATGTCGGCCTGCGGACGCATCAAGAACATGGGCACGAATGTGCCGTGGTCGAACGGACGGTCCACGAGCTTGGAGGCAATGCCGCTCTGAGACAGCATTTCCTTCACTCTTGCGGCGAAGTCAGGGTCGCCCTTGGCTCCGTACACGAGCTCGTAGGACTCCGCGGGGAACCCGCTGTAGTCGTAGAACATCTCGGGCGCGGCGGACTTTGAGATCTCGATGCCGGTGCTGCGTGCCTCCCAATGCGCCGACACGAACAGGATTCGGTTGGGCAACTGGGCGTCGCTCGAGTAGATCTTGTTGAAGATGGCGGCCACGTTCTTGGCCGACTGGGACTGCTTGTCAAGCCCGACGTAGCCCTCGTCCAGCAGCCAGAGCGGCCCAGCGCCGTGCGAGACGGCGACCACGGGCTGGCGGAACTTGTTCATGTTGGGCTTGATGGATACGTGTGGCTGAGTGTGTGTGCTGCAGCGAGAGACAAATGGAGAATGACTATCTTGTCGCGTCGAAAGCAGCACCAGCACTACCATGAGCGCTAACGTGTCAGCTCTCACTGCGAAAGCTTCATACGCTTGATGAGTGCTTTGCCGCGTATTTTCGCGACCAAGTTAACGCAAACCTCCATGCAAGCTAACGCAAAACGCAAGCTATGCGCAAGTTCGAAGGCCGCACCACCAAAACGTCCATTTCTCGATCCGCTTCGTCCTCGCCAGCTCAAACCAAGCCCACGCCACGATGACCGCCTTCCGGCATCCCGTCGTCGCCGTCTCGCACGGCCCCGGCCCGCTGTGGCTGCTCTCGTCGGGTTTCGCCGGCATGAGCAACAGCAGTCTGCCCGCTCGCACGCTGACCAGCACGTTCGAAAAGCTCTACCCCAAGGGCGAGCACCTCCCCAAGCGCATCCTCTTCATCTCCGCGCACTGGGAGTCCGAGAGCAGCGGCTTCGAGATCTCCAGCGCCGCCAGACCCGAGATGATCTACGACTACAGCGGCTTCCCCCGCGAGGCCTACGAGGGCGACCCGGCGTTCGCCCAGAATGTGAAGCAGCAGCTGGAACAGCACGACATCAAGGCCAAGCTGGTGGACCGCGGCGTCTTCGTCCCGATGCGTCACGTCGGAGCCCACGCTTGGCTGCAGCCAGCGAGCAGAGCAGACCGTCCACTGGGCAGCCGCCCCCGCCGCGAGACTCGCCCACCCCACAGCAGACCACTTCGTCCCGTTCGTCGCCGCCGCAGGGGTCGGCATGGAGGAGAACAGGCCCCAGGCCGAGAAGCTCTTCGGCGGCTGGGGAATGGGCCACATGTCCTTCGCCAGCTACGCCTGGGGCGTCGAGCACTCGGCGGACACTTCAACTTCCAATCCGTTGACAAAACCGGCAGTTATGAGACCCTTATTATCCTCCGCTTCTGTTCTTCTCTTCCCATCCTAAAACACGGTGCTAAAGCCAGGTACCCCTTCGTTACCTTAAGACACTACACCTAGATCGAAGTGGCTACAGTCTGTAACACCAAGTAAAACACGGAAAATAACCTCTGCGAAGAGACTAGCAGCCTCAAAGATACGCCGCTGGACGCGCGGCGCCGCTGCTCATCTCATTTGGGATTCCGCGGTCGTAGCGCCGTCGCTGCTGCAGTTGCCGTCGCCATGACCGAGGTGCAGTTCGCCGTGCGCCTGCTGGGCGATGCGCGCGCGTGTGTCGTGTGTCTGCTGGGCAGCGCGCCGGAGCTCGGCGCCTGGGACGTGGAGGAGGCTGGTGCGTGGTCTTGTGTGTGTGTGTGTGTGTGGCTGACTGGGAGCTGACTAGACACGTGCCCTGCAGTGCCCATGGAGCTGGTGGACTGTCACGGGGGCGAGAGCGCGTGGCGCGCGACGGTCGCGTTCGCGGCGGCCACCAGCACGCTCGAGTACAAGTACGTGGTCCGGCGCCAGCTCACGCGCGAGCTCGTGTCCTGGGAGGGGCTGCCCGGCAACCGGACGCTCACGATCGCGCGGGGAATCAACGTGGCGCTGTAAGTGTGGCTGTAGTTGCAATGAGCGAAGCCTAGCGAGTCTGCTGACGTTCTGTGCCCAGAGGAGCGCCTTCCTGCCAGAGCTCCACCTACACGACGACGCGTGCCCCCGCGCCAGGGCCGCGCGAGGCCAGACTGGGCAACAACGGCAGCACCAACGGCTTCCAGGAGTGGTGCTGCTGCCGAACCAACAAGGAGGCCAACCCGTGGTGGGAAGTGGACCTGGGCACGGACGTCGCCATCTCCAGCATCCACGTGTGGAACGCCATGACGTACCACGAGCAGGCGCGGCACCCGGACGGCCGCCCGCCGGTCTCGTCCAAGGCATCCACGTCCTCCCCGGCGCCCCCGCTCTGGGTCTTCGTCTCCAAGGAGCCGTTGGGTCGAGGGCCGGCGTCGTTCGAGGACGCGCAGGCCAAGGCCTCGACAGATGCGGCTGCGGTGCGAGCGATGGAAGTGCAGAGCGCATTCGACAGCCGCGCGCGATCGCTGAGCTTGGACGCAAGTGGAGAGGTTGTCATGGGGCGGTACGTGCGTCTGCAGTACGCTGGCGCATCCGCGTGCTCTCTCCAGTTCGCCGAGCTGGAAGTGTTCACGCAAGATGCCGCAGCCGCCGGTAAGAACGCGCCGCGGAAAACCAACTCGTGCCTCAAACGCGACGACGGTTTCTACGGCGTCCCCAGCGCTCTTGACGCAGATCTTCGTCAATACGTCGAGAGTGGGTGGCTGAACCCTGCAACAAAAATGGCGGAGCTGCAACTGTGGATCGGCAGCTTTGATTCTACGAAGCCAGCGATTCAGTGGCTGAATAACGACGCCAAACACACGCACGTCGCGGTTGAAATGCGTCACGAGAAACAAATCAAGGACAACAACCAAGTGACCCAGAGCACGAGTGAAAATCCGACAGTGAAATGGGGGTCTCTTCCAGTTGAGTCTAAAGGTGCAGCATTGCTGGACAAGGAGTCGACTGAACTGCGGCAGCTCTTGGAAGCGCACCAGAAGCAACCTGGAGTCGATATTTCTGATTATCTGAACAATGATCCTAATGGACCCACGACGCAAGCATCATCAAGTGCATCGTGGCTGTCAAAGTTGGCATTCATCCAGTCCTTAGACACGTCCGACGTGGACGTTCTTGATGGCAAAGTTGTCTCGAGAAAGTATGTGCAGGGTGAGACCATACTTAACTACGCGGAGCAGAAGCGCGCAGTCTGCTACGTTGAATCAGGTGACGTTGAGCTCCTGGGACCGTCATCCTCTACCGGATCTAATGTCATCGGAATGGTGAGCAATGACTCTTTCTTTAACGAGATGGGGCTTTTTGGTCGCTGGTCCAAACAACCTGCATTATTCCAGGCGAAGACGGAAGTAGTCTTGCACGTTTTGGAATTTGGTGAGATTCTCGCTGCCGTGGGCAATGAAAAGGTGTCTTCAATCCGTGACGACTACATTCGCACGATACACAAGGAATCAGCATCGTCAGCAGCGGAAACGTTGTCCACCGTGCCTTTCACTGATAGCACTCATGCTCAGGTTTTCCGAGTGAAAGTGCCTGCCACAGTTGTGGATGGGAGTTGGCACCCGGGCAACGGGCTCTCTCATCGGTGGACGCTAGACATTTACAACTACCAGTGCGACGCGAATGGAGTTTACGCCAAAACGGAACTGTTAGGGTCGGCGTACTTGATCCCATCGCAAATCGGCAAGCACGGGGAAGCGGATCTGACGGTTCCGATCTTCCACTCGGGAACGGGCTTGGTTGGGCAACTCACGGTGTCATACCTAGTCTTGACGCCATTTGCCCACCCCAAGAACAACATCGCGAATGTGTGGCGCTCCTACTGGCGGGAACGCCCGCCTCTCACCATCGGTCATCGAGGCATGGGCCGGTCTTATTACCAAGTTGACGGGTATCGCCTTGCGCTAACGCGAGAAAACACTCTAGCATCGTTCATCCTTGCTGGGAGGAGCGGTGCAGACTTCGTCGAGTTTGACGTCCAGCTCACGAAAGATCGCGTGCCGGTGATTTACCACGATTTTCTGGTGAACGTTGGTCTAGAAGACAAGAGTGCTAAATCGTTTGGCACGAAGTCGGAGACATACGAGATCGGTATTCATGACATGTCCCTCCGCCAGCTCACACACTCTTATACGACCCCGGTACCGCACAAGGGCGGCAAAAGTCAGGAATTTCAGAAGCGAGTGAAGAAGCACTGGACACGCCTCCAAGGAGATAAGCAGGTACCCTCACCAAGACGGGAGCCCCTCTCGCGTGATGACGACAATGCTAACGAAGAAAGCCACCTCGTGGATTTCTTCCCTCGCCTGGAAGATCTTCTCAAGCACGTCCCTGCGGAAGTCGGTTTGAACATCGAGATCAAGTACCCCGACAACTTTTTCCGCGCGGCCATGCGCAACCTCAGCTGCTTTGCCATCAACGCCTACCTTGACAGGGTCCTCCAGTGCGTGTTTGACTACGGGGGTTCACGCCGCATTTTCTTCTCGTGCTTTGACCCGAGTGTGTGCATCGCACTGCGCGCGAAGCAGACCAAGTACCCCGTGCTGTTTCTGACGTACGGATCCATGGCGCCGCACGCGATGGACGCGCGCATGACGCTCCAGTTCGCGACCAACCTCGCCAAAATGGAGAAGCTGCAGGGAATCGTGTCCAACTCCAACTCGTTCATCGAGACACCGGAGCTGGCGCCGCTCGTGAAGAAGGACCTGGGCACCGTGCTTATCACGTGGGGCGACCAGAACACCAACCACGAAATGGTGCAGCTACAGAAGCGCCACGCGATCGACGGTGTCATTAGCGACAACGTCATTGACCTGGTCAACCAGGACAAGAAGCTGCAGGCGCTGGCCAAGTAGGTCGTTGCTGGCGGCAACGAAGTGTACGTTCACCAGCTGCTGGACTGCTAAACGATGTATACATGTACAGGCTCAACCCCTTGAGAACGAGCAAACTGTCATGGATGTATTTGGGGCCTACCCCTGTGTCTCTAATCCTTGCGGGTTGCAAAAACTTGGATGTACTTGTTCAGCTCTGCAGTGTTTGTGTGTACGCGGCAGCAGTCTTCGTCGTCGTCTTCCCTCCTCTTCGTGGCTGCAGCGTATATCAGTTGGTGGCGTCGGGGCACGGGTACTTGCAGTCGTTGGCCGGGTCCGGCGACACGGCCATCTGCAAGGACTCGCACCAGAGCGCGACCTCGAAGCAGCTCCGGTGGGCGGGCGCTTCCTCGGAGCCGTCGTCGCTCAGCGAGTCGGAAGTCGAGCCGCTGTCCGACGCCGAGTCGCTGTCCGACTCCGTGACGTTGCACTCCGTTGCCGTCGCCGCGGCCGCCAGCGCCAGCGCCACGGCCGCCGCCACCATCCAGCGCTGCTTGGAGCCCGAGCGGAGCATCGACGCCGCAGACGCTTGAGCCGAGTCGAGTCGAGTGGCGCTTTTTCAGAAATGACCAGCCTGTCTGTGCGTCGCTTGAAGCTCGCTTTAGCCCGTTCTCGTAGAGGGATCTCAACGCCCACTTCAAGTTCTTGTACAGGGACCCCAACGGCCTGCAGCACAAAGCTCCGTAACCGTCGGCGCCTGCGAGCGCCTGGGAGCGCCTGGCCGTCTGCGTCTGCGCGTGCGAGGCCGTCGCCGCCAGTTTCCCCGGACCCATGCAGCGCCCCGGCGCGCGAGGCCTGTCGCCCGCGGAGCAGCAGAAACGGCGCGCGCTGCTGGCCAAGATCGCGCAGTTCGAGGCCCGGGGCGCCGTGCTGCAGGCGGACGCGCGCACGTTGCGCAGCCAGCTGCACGACAGCGCCAGCGGCCAGTGGCGCGCCGTGGAGGTGCGTCTGCAGCAGCTCGCGCGCAGCTGGAACCCGTACCAGGACGGCGGCGGCGCGGCCAAGCCCCGCAGCAGCAGGAAGAAGCTCGACTTGTACGCGCTGCTGGGGCTCGAGAATGCCCCCAGCGTGTCCGCCGACGACGTCAAGCGCCAGTTCCGCAAGCTGGCGCTGCTGCTGCACCCGGACAAGAAGCGCGCGACTCGCGAGCGCGGGGCCAACGCTGGCGATGACGGGGACGACGATCTGCACGAAGACAAGCTGCGCGAGGCGGACTCGACGCAGTTCGCGCGGCTGCGGCTGGCGTACGAGACGCTGAGCGACCCCGAGAGGCGCGCGGCCTACGACGCAAAGCTGCTGGAGGCCTCGCAACCACAACAGGCGCAGCAGATCGGCGAGGTGGTGAAGGACCAGATCAAGCTGGAGGCGTCCACAGACTTTGCCTCGCTAGAGTGGATGGCCCGCGTCAAGCACAAGATGGATGTCATGGCGCGCATCGCCGAGTGGGCGAAGCTGCTGGCGCTGAACGCGACGGAGCTGCGGTTCGAGACGGGCGAGCCGTGCACGGGCAGGGGGTGCGGCAAGATCGTGAGTATGGACCGGGATTTAGAGTGCTCGGGCTCACCACGCCGCCGGGTGTACATCTGCTTGCTGCACAAGTACATTCACGCTTGCGACGAAAGCTGCACAAGCACGTTCGGCGACGCGGAACTGGATCGGCGGGTATGCCCCATGCGTGCGTACTGGCTCATCCAAAACTGGCTGTTCGACCAGTTGCAAGCTGCCGCTTTACAGCGCCAAATGCAGCGGCCTCTTATCCCAACAGCTAATAGTGACCAGGAGGAAGGAGAGCCTGCGCTAAAAAGAGTCAAGCAAGAAGCAGACTGTGAACTTCCGGCAGCAAGCAAAGAAGGAGAAAGAAATGCTGTTACGCCTGCTACCGTCTGCACGTTCGAAGCAAACGAAATCCACCTCGGCGACCAGTACACACGGTTTCAGGTACAAAAGGTTGCTGAATGTGAGAGTGCTCGTTGTCGAAGCAACTTTCAGTTCCTGGAAGACGGTATTTATGCCTGTCGACGCCATGGAACGCCGCATATCTGCACGTTCGAGCAGTGCGACCGACAGGAGCTGCACATGGGCAGCTACATTTGCTGGGTTAGCGGTAAGGTATACGGCCGCGAACGAGAGGAAGCGGGCACGGACGTGCGCACACGCCGCGTTGTGTACTCAGATGCACAGGGCGACGAAAATTCAGTGGAGATGGAGGTTCCGGTGATGCTGCCACTGGGGAAGACGACAGAGTATCTACTGGAGGGAGATCCCTCTGGACAGCATTCTGGGGATGTTTCGTCGCTATCGCCACCCCCGCCGGATGAAAAGGCTTGGAACAAGCGCCACCGCGTGAACTCGGATGGCTGCGATGGAAATGCGAATGACGACCGGTCTCCCAGGCGTGAGACGCGCAAGAAGTTCAAGCGTGACCGAGGGCAAGAGCGGGAGACCTCGCCGGTGCGAAAGCGCTTGCACCAGCGCTTGGCTGCTAAAATCCAGCGTTCGGAGACAACTTCCTTTCACATTTTCCTGAAACTACCCCCTGCGGTTGCCATTTTGCCGAAGGTAGCGCTAGAGCTGGAAGAAGCCGCAGACAGCAGCTCTGATGACGAAGACGCTCCATCGAAAGCGCCTGCAGATAAAAGTACCAAGGAAAGGCTGTTGCAGATTTTTGTGAACTCTCATCATACGGTCAATTACATCAAGTACTGGATGGAGGAGCTCACGGAGCAGCAGTTGTCTATCTGGGATCAACAGATCTATTGGGGTGACACGCTCATCGGCGAAGAGACAAATGTGATGGTGCTTGAAGAGCATGGTATATCGGCTGGTTGTGTCTTAGAGTTGCGCCTGCACGATGACTGTCCACTGTTGGTATCGACCTGGAACGGCAAGAATGCGGTGGCTGGAGGGGGAGGCAGCGCTCCAATGGAGTATAACACAGTACAAATTTCGAAGGAGGCTGCAGAAGATTTGGACGACCTCCAGGAAGAATGGGAGAATGTCGTAGCTGCAGAAGAGCAGGCCTTCGAGCTGTCTCGACTTAAGCGAAAGCGCGAGAAGTTGGAGCTGCGAGGAGCAATTGAACATACCGAAGTACTCCGATATGATAACGCCAAGTCGGAGCCCCGGTTACTAGGCGTGATTCAGAAACGAGCAATTGGTGACGGTGACGGTGGAAAGCAAAAACGACAGCTCATTCCACCGAGTACGGCACGAGAGCTTGACGGGAAAGCTGCCCAGCAAAAGGCCCTGGTGTCCATCAAGAGCGAAATATTGATAAAAGAGGAGCAAGAGCAAGTTCCGAAAGGAGTTCAGGCACTGAGATCGTTGTCCAACGACGCCCAACCAGTGAAAGAAGCCAAGAAAGCTCAAGCAAAGACGAAGAAGTAAGCATGCCATTTGGGCATCTAGTTTGCCTAACTAGGCATCGAGCAGCGAGGCAAACACGCGCCGGCAGCTCTCGAAGAGCGACATCGTGATAGCGGTCGACGGGGCATGAAAAGCTACTCGTGCACCGGCGCCTTTGTACAGTGCCAATACACCCTCCGTTCTGCGTAAAAACAGCACCACGTAAAAACAGCAGTACAGGTCAGTCGCAAGTTTTCGACCAAGGAAGTCGATCAAGCCGAATGATCAATCACAACAAAGACCACCACGTACTTGATGACTTGCGTTAGCCCATCGACAATTCCACGGTATGCTGCGGGGGTTCCTTCTGTCGCGTACGCGCGTTGAACCTGCCGGTATCAAACATAACCACCGTCAGCCTATGATATGATAGGCGCAACGTTGTGAATCGATACCTGTAGCCGCAGTTTGATAAGGTCCAGCGGATTCGTGAGGAATGAGGCCGTAGCACCAGCAGCTGCCGCGCTGACAAGCGTGTAGTGCGCCGGCAGCTCCTCCACTTCGAGTCGCTTCTGTGCAAAAGCCTTGGCCTTCTCGTAGAACATGAAGTAAAGTGCTGAGAATGGCCCGAACGAGAGCAACGTAGCAATATAGCCCTTGTATAGGCCTCCAAGACGTTCCGTACGTGCAATAGTCTGCACGGCGTCGAGCGTGTTGTGGTAGTAGACCTTCCGCGCAGCACCCGACGCAGCCGAGGACTGCACCTGCACCTGCATGCGCTCCTTGATCACGTCGATGGGCACCCACAACACACAACTGAGTGCCTCAGCCGCCATACCCGCCCCAAGATACAACAGCGACGGGCTGGCGCGAAAGCCCTCGACACCCATGAGGGTGTCCTTCGAAACCTCGTAGGACGTCAGGTACAGACAAGTCGCGGGCGCAGACCCCAGCATGCTGACTCCTAGTCCACGGTACAATCCGCGAAGATGCTGCAGACTGCAGCAGAGCTCAAAAGGTTAGAGACCGATAGGTAAAAGACACCCTGTTCGAGTAGCGATCGGCACCTGAAAGCGCGCAGGTTCAGGTGCGACGCGATGGTTTGGCCCGAGGCGGTGCTGGCCTGCAGACGCGCCTTGACCGTGTCCAGTGGGTGGCAGAAGACGCGGCCGATCATTCCCGCGGATGCGCTGCCCTGGTAATTGCATTTGGCAACAGTTGAAGCGTTAGAAGGGGAGCACAAGGCAGCGGGGCACGAAGGGGCGAGCGCACCAGCAGCGTCGGGAGCTGGTTCGAAGGCTGCAGGGCACCACGAGACACAAAAAGTTGTGCAAAATGACCGTCAGTGCGAGGGTTATTCAACTGAGCGTCTTCCGGGGGCGTGCTGGTCCTTCAGCACTGGTTGCAGGGAGTGCACGCACCGTCGAACTTCCGTCACCTGCCATGTCGGCTCAAATGTTAAAGTGGGACCCCGTGGCGCGTACATATGGGTGTTCATTGATTTACGAGGACCGCGGTACGTCATACAAACTCCAAGCGCATCGATGAGGTAACCCCATCGTAAGTGGCATCAAGCTGGTGGAACCAGAGCCTCCGTCGTCCGTCGGAGCCAAGCTGCGATCAGCGCTGAGCCTCTGCCGATCGTTTCTGAATCCACGGATACATGTAGCGGCCCTTGGCGGCGAGACTGTGTTTTGACCGCAAATCCGGGGGCGATATGGTAAGGAGGTAAACCATATCTTCTGGCTTGGCACATGTATGCAGACTCCCGTGACTCTCAGCCAGAAAGGATAGGTATCGATACATGTAATTGCTGTTAATCCATTGACATCGAGCTCGTAGCTCCGAGATGAACTTCAGCCGGTTCGAGACAATGCCTTAGCTATGCAGTAGCCTCTGGAAATGGCAACTCGTTTTGGGCGCTAGTTGCTTTGTTTTGTGCCATGGCGCTGGTGCCGGAGGTGGACAACACAAACTGAGACGTCCGCTCATAGACGATAAGGTCAGGATCGGGTGGACTTTGTGACGCATTGGATATGCCAAATAGTTCACCGAGACAAGCAGGGACGAGCACCACAGCAACTGGGGTGCAAGGGGACAAGGTGTCTACAGTATCTGACTGCAGCGGCTGATGAGATTGCAAAAAGCCAGTCTGGATTGCAACCACTGGGATTGAGGCAAAACCTGTAGCTGCGATGTAGCTCTGATGCCAACTCAACGCTCTGGAAATGTTACGATCCTGGACAACAAACTGCCTTCCTGAGCCTCAGCAGCATCTTGCTGCCTTGTAGACCAGGATGGTATTAATACATGTTGCTCAGCCTGAACAGCTCCGTGTTCAAGTCCTGCACCTATGCAACACTACAACTTGACGCTGTTAGCTGGAGATTCAGCTACAGGTAACGTTCCTGTAGACTTCTTGGGGACTCTTTGAGGACTTCTTGCGGACTTCCTCTACCTCGTTCTCTCGATGCTTCTGGGCTCTGAGATAGCCAAACTAGGCGAGTAAGCATTGACTCAGCAAGGGAGCGCGGTCTTGCACAGCAAAACAAGTTGCTGGGAGCGTTCTGGGTCGGTACACTGTACCGGTCCTATTTCGGCGAATCGTCGACGACTCGCCCATCTTCCGCGCTTGATGGGCTCACTTCGGTTCTCGACTTCAGTCTGGCATGACGCGCGTGTACCTCGACTATAACGCCACGACGCCCGTGGAGCCGGCCGTGCTGCAGGCGCTGCTGCCGTTCCTCGGGCCGCAGTTCGGCAACGCCTCGTCCTCCTACGCGCTGGGCCAGACGGCCAAGCAGGCCGTGGCCGTCGCGCGCGCGCAGGTGGCGTCTATGCTGGGCGCCGCGGCCGCCAACGAGGTCGTGTTCCTCTCGGGCGGCACCGAGTCCATCAACTACGCGCTCAAGGGCGCGGCGCTGGCCGCCCGGCGCGAGAGCGGGCGCAACCACATCGTCACGTCCTGCGTGGAGCACGTGGCCGTGCTGGAGACGTGCAGGTGGCTGGAGACGCAGGGCTTCCAGGTCACGTACCTGCCCGTGGACCGCTTCGGCTGCGTGCGCGTGCAGGACGCGCTGGACGCGCTCACGCCGCAGACGTGCGTGGTGTCCGTCATGCTGGCCAACAACGAGGTGGGCTCGCTGCAGCCCGTGGCCGACATCGCGCGCGCGGTGCGGCGCTTCGCGGACGAGCAGGAGCCGCGCCTGCCCATTGCCGTGCACACCGACGCCAGCCAGGCCATCGGCAAGGTGCGCGTCAATGTGCAGGATCTGGGCGTGGACCTGCTCACTGTGGCCGGGCACAAGTTCTACGCGCCCAAGGGCGTCGGCGCGCTCTACATCCGCGAGGGTACGGCGGTGGATACGATCATCCACGGCGCCTCCCAGGAGAACGGACGTCGGGGCGGCACTGAGAACGTGGCGCTGGTGGCGGCGCTGGGTCAAGCCTGCGCGCTCGTGGAGAAGAACCTGCACGAGTACGCGGTCATTATGCAGGAGAGCAGGACATTCCTCCTGGAGCAGATCCAGAAGCACTGCAGCCTGACGAACGTCAGTTACCAGGTGAACGGCCACCCGGAGCTGTCGCTGCCCAACACACTCAGCATCAGCTTTGAAAACATCAACGCACCGCGAATTCTCGACTGTGAGCTCTGCAACTTCTATCCGGCCTTATTAGTTCCAGGTCGCTAACCTTGTCTTCTTGTTGTTACTGCTTATGTGTGCTAGTGATCGAGGCTGAAGGTGTCTACGCTAGCGCTGGTTCGGCTTGCCACAGCCACCAGCACGACAAGGATGACGACAAGGAGAAGAAACCTGAGCGTCAAGAGGAGCACATTACCATTTCTCACGTTCTGGCTGCAATGAACGTGGCACCTGAATTCGCGAAGGGCACGCTGCGTCTGTCTGTGGGTCGCTCCACCACGCAGGAGGAGCTGTTGCAGGCTGCTAACGCCATCCACAAGGCGATTCAGCAGCTCATGTGAGCTCTCGTGATGGACGGACCTTATAACGTTACCTCATGGCTGAAACCCAGAACCCCCTGTGTGCTTGCTTTCCTGTTTGCCACCACCACGTGTTCTAATGACTGAAGTATCAATCAAGCTCCAAGCAAACGCAAAATAGACACGTTTTACTAACTTGATGCGCTGTTAAGGCGCGAGTACACGATTTCTGGCGAGGTATGTATTTGCTGCCGACATTCTTTAATCAGTCACTTTTGTCCAAACGTTGTCTCTCAGTAACGCTTAGAAATCCAAGCAAGTAGCCACTTGAGGTGCGTGAGCATGTACTTAAGTGCTCGGGTCCATTGCTCATCGTTTCCGAGCGAAATAGGGAGACCGCCAATCTTCCCGCGCTCCACCTTGTACGGGAACTTGAGCGAAGGCTCTTCTTTCATTGCGCGACGGCCTGCGTCCTCTACGCACTCGAGAAAGAGAATAATGGCCTGATTGAATCCGCGGCGGCGAAACATACCACCGTCACTGAACAGGTTGTACTCCCTGCCATACATATTGACCACGCGCGAGAAGCTTCCTCGCGGTACAAGGCGGTTGCGTGAAAACTCGAAGTTGGCGCGATCTGCAATCGTCGCAAGCAACAGCACTGCTTGGCCCAACGCGGCGTTAATTTCCACCCACTCCACTGGCTTTGATGGCAAGCGGCCAAGCCGTAGTCCATTAATTGTACCGAACAGTCCGTCGTGCCAGATATGGAAGACATCGTTGCATACGTTGTAGCGCTGAAGGCGGCGCAGCATATCTGACGCATGCACATTGAATACACTCACGGACTGACGTTCGTCGCGGCTCAGACCCAGCAGATGCTGCAAGAAGGCGCCCTCGCCAAACGTCCCGTGAACCAGCTTCTCCAGGTCGGTTCCTGTAGACCACAACTCACGCCTCCTCGCGGATATTTGCGCGGTCTCGTCTTCAATAGCCTCCAACTCAGCCTGGAGCCGTCGTTCTTCTTCCTCCAGCGCACGCAGCTCTGGATCGTCATTCCACGCGTCAGCATCGTAGTCGCAATCCACGCTGAAAGCTCGCGCTGATGCGCGTTCCTCATCAGAAAATTGGGTAATAAAACTCTCGTACTGGTCTCGATCTTCCTCCAACTCATTCAGCGCCCTAATCAGCAGAAACAACCACCGTTATTTTCTCTCGCTGTATGGCAGTGTAGCATTTACTACGGTTTCACGCACTGAGTGAATCGATTGAGCACTGTGGCTTCGCAATCATGGCAAGTTGGCAGTCGCTTTTTCAGCAAAAGCGTGCTGCAGCAGCCAACGTTACACAAGGTCGTTAGTCTATCATAACCCAACACCCATCCGTTGGCCAACCGGGATTACCTGCAGTCGAGCAGCTCTTGGAACCAGCTGAGATCGCTGCCGTCGATGCAGCGCTTACGAATTAAACGCCGTCGCCGCACAAGACGTTCTTGATTCGCCTCGCTTTTCTGTTCCCCCGCAACAGCGTTGCCTTCGCTCTTCCTCTGTGCTCCAGTCTCTTGGGCCACAAGAGGCTCCTCCATCCTGCCAAAGTCCGCGTACGACGCAGCGTACACCCAGCCTTCCTCGTCGCAGTGCGGGAGGGAGTGGTCCACGTCCCAGTCCGAGATCCACAGGTGCGGTTTGTTCAGCAGCCGCGCAGGCACCACGTCTGCGATATTCTGTCCGATGTCTCCGCGGTTGCAGCTCGTGAACGTGGCAATGCCGTTCATTAGATCGAACTCGGCCGGAGCCCAGACGTCCACGTCGCTGCTGCCGTCGAGACGCTGCCGCTCCCACACAATCTCGTGCACAACAGCGGACGTCTTCTTCTGTTGCTGCTGCTGGCTGAGCGAGGACCTGGCCGCCTGCGCGGCTTCCTCCTCCTCGTCGGCGTCCGTGGTCTCCCCGGCGTCTGTGCCCTCCGTGAGCCTGGGGATCTGGTCCTCCTCCTCGTCGCCCTTGCTGTCGCGCGGATCGCACGGGTCCGCCGGGTGCTCGTAGGCCACAGACCGCAGCCTCATGATCTTCTCCTCGATGGACACGGGGTTGTACTGGAACTTGAGCAGCGCGCCGCACTGGTGGCACGTGAACAGGCTCTTGCCCTCCATGGCGACGCGTCGGGCGTTGAGCGCGGGGCTCTTGGCGTACGGCGAGAAGGACGCGCTGGCGGAGGACGGCGCCGGCGACAGGGAGGCGGCCGACACGCCGCCCGCCGTCGCGGGGGCCCCAGCGGTGGCTGGTGCGCGCGGCAGCGTCGAGATGACCAGCGGCGACTGCAAGCCATTGTTGGTCATTGCGGCGGACTTTCCTCGGGCTGCAGGGGGCGGTCGCAAGCGGTGGGGGCGTCTAAGCGCGGCAGGTCAAGTGCAGAGCAAGCAGAGGTGCGTGTGGCGTCACGCAGCGCGTCGTGGAGGGCGGCGCGCAGCCGAGAAGCCAGGGCGTCGGGCGTGCTGGAAGCGCCGGAGAATGGAAGCGTGCAGTAACGCCACCTTCCGCAATCGAACGATTTCTGGCGGAGGTGATTGGCTAAAATAAAACTATTTATATATATCGCTAGTTGGACGTTTGGAGACGGAGCGTCCTCCGGCAGGTTGAAGTGGCGATCACATGACAGCGCACGATCCGCCGGCCTTGGACGCGTCCTGCGCGGAGTGCTGCTCTTCTTCCTCCTCCTCTTCTTCGTCTTCCTCGTCGTCTTCACGCACTGCTCGTGGTGCCGCTGCTGGTGGTGCAACGACCTTCTTCTGCTCGGGGCTGCCGGCCTTGCCCTTGGCTGCCGGCTTGGCACCACGGTTCACCATCTTGGCGAACGGGTCGTCGGCCTCGGCCTCGTGCTGCAGCTGCTGCTGCGTGGCGGCCACCACCTCCGCGGGCACGCCCATCTTGGTGGCCTCCAGCTTCATCTGCTCACGCAGCACCGCCTTCTTCACCGCGTCGTTCTTGAACGGCACTGCCGTGACGACCAACAACACAAGCACCAGTCAGTAGATCGATCATACGTATTGCCGGCAGCTCAGCAGCGCCCACGCACCGAAGGCGTCCTCGGCCGCGTCGGCGTCCAGGTCGGCGGGCGTGTCCCATCGGTCCTCGCCAGTCTCCGTGTTGTGGTAGTACGTGCGTCCGCGCTTGGAGGTGAGCACGGCCCAGCGCTTCCGCCGGGGCTTCTTCTCTTCCGCGGGGGCGGCGCCGACGCCATCGAAGGCCACGGTCGCCACCTGCACGCCTCTGCCGTCCGCGGTCGCCTCGGGCGCGTACGGGCGCGCGCAGACCGAGCACTGGCCCAGCGCCAGCATGTCCTCCTTGGGCACGTTCACGCGGCAGCCCTCGCACTTGATGAAGCGCTCGTTCAGCGTGCCGCTCGCCGCGCCGTTCACCCCGCGCGTCGCCATCGCTGCCTGCACTCCGAATTCTCTCAGCCAAAGTATCGAGGTGGTGGGCGGATACTTTTGCGAAAAACCTCTTTCCACGCGATAGCATCGCGTCTCGCAGGGGCCTACGGCGCAGCGCCGGGCCATGTCGAACATTTTCGAACCGTCGTCAATCGGCCACCGAGCGGCGTCACAAAGGCAATTGAGTGCAAGTGCGGCAAGCGCAGCGGTCCAGCGCGACCGCCCATTATTGTCCCATTAGCGCCCTTGCAGCCATGATCGTGGACGCCGTGCGGTGCGTCCGTCGCCGGCCTTGTCTTGATGCTCGCGTGCATTCCAGTACGTCTAACGATCGCTTTGTTCTCTGCGTGGACAGCTGGGCGACGACCAAGGTGGACCAGTCCGTGGTGAACCCCGTGGCCGCGCGGCTGGCCGAGTCGGTGGCCAACCCGGCCGTGCTGAGCTTCCTGCTCTGGGACCGCCTCAAGACGCTAACGCCGCAGCGCGCGCGCGACCTGACGCGGCTGCTGGCCACGGCGCTGGCCAACGCGCTGGGCGTGCTGAGCGCCGAGCGCGGCCAGCGCCTCGGCGCCAGCACCAGGCAACTGCAGCAGGACTTCGCGCGCGCCGCCAGCTCGCGCAGCGGCCGCGACGTCGTGCTCAATGGTGTGGCTTCCGTGTCCAAGGTGGCGCAAGCGCTCAGCACGCCCGAGGCCAAGGCGGCCACGCAGCAGCTGTTCCAGACGCTGCAGTCCGTCGTGGACTTCTTCGCCAGCGACGACGGCCGCCGCATCATCTCCAGCACGGGCGAGTGCCTCACCAGCGCCACCGAGATGGCCGCGTCGCCCGAGGCCTCCATATTTCTGGCGGAGCTGGCCACGAACCTGCTGCACACGCTCGAGAGCGAGGAGATTCGGCACCAGAACGCCCAGCAGGAGAAGGAGAAGGGGGAGGAGGAAGATCAGGTTCACGTGAAGCAGGAGCAGGAGCAGGAGCAGGAGCGGCAGCTCCAGTTCGAGAGCGAGGTGGAGACGGCTCATAGAGATGTGGACGACAAGCACCCGTACTCGCCTACGTCCTCCATGGCCGACACTAGATGGAGCTTCGATACGGAGTCGATGCTGTCGTCGGCACCAGGGACCCCGATGACAGACATGTACGCGGCTGGTTCGTCGGCGGATGGACCGATGCCAGCGTCACCTCCGGTGCGGCCAGGACCGAGGCGCCGGGTGTCGATATCCTCACCCGCAGAGAAGAACAGCGGCTATCGCTCGGCGCGCATTGAGAAGGAAGTGCTGCTTAAGATGGGCGTCGACCCGTCGATGCTCAGCGAAATTCAGCGCGTGCTTGATGTCATCGCTGCCGACGAAGAGGAGAAAGCGCGTGTGGAAACGCAGCGCCGGCGTGAAGAGGCCGAGTACGTGGCCAGTCTGGTGGTGCCGGAGCCGAAGAACGATGACGAGGCTATTGCTGCCGCTGATGTTGGTATAGCGCATGCGTTCGGAAACGACGAAGACGAGGAGAAGACGGATGAGGTCGTCCATGACGATGAAGCAGCGCCGACGATGACGCCTGTTTTCCTCCCCGAATGGCATGAGGAACCTCTACGAGAGGCGCTTCGTCGTCGCCACGCTCACGCTGAAGCGGAGACGGAGCAGCGTGACCCAGCTGAACGCCAGGCTCGCGAGATGGCTGCGGTGCTGGCTCAACGCCAAATCAAGCATGGTGACCTGCAACCAGCAGATGTGATCGCTTGCCAGGTCATTGCCAAGATGATCGTTTACGGCGTGGGCCTATTCTTGCTGCTGTCGGGCTATATGCTCAGTCGCAACCTCTTTGATTGAGAAGCGTAGCGCGTTGCCCCAATTTATCTGTATCATTAATCTACCCCCCCCCCCCGACCTATCTGAGCCACGCGATCTCTACTTCGAGTTGGGGCTTGCGCTAACCTTATCCAAGGCCGCGATAGCATCCAAAACATCGCGAACGGGTTCAAAACGTTGGTCAAGTTCCCGCTGGATGACAGCAGCGGAATGACCCATACGCGTCCAGATCCGCACTTGGCGGAAGTAGTCGTCGTAAATCTCAGCTGCACACACGGGATGGAACTTCTCGCCCGCGTCTTCTGCGAGTTCGTCAAGGTGCTCGAGACCGAATGGCTGGTTAATCAAAACGCAGCATCTTCGTGGATCTGACAGCCCGTCACCTGACGTAAGTGTAGCGTGGACAGCGTTGATAGTGGCAGCAGTCGTTGGGTAGTACAGAAGTCGAGGAAGCTTTTCGGGTTTCTTTCCCCTTCTTGCAGCGGGTGCCTCATTCTCCTTTTTGTTTGCCTCCTTCTCTTTGGTCTTGCTCTTCGGAGCCGGCTCGTCCTTTGCTTCTGTGATTATCTTGTCCTGGACAGCATCATCGTCACTGTTCTTTTGCGTTGTCTGGATATCCTGTTTTCCATCAAGGAATGCATCAGTTTGCTGTCCTTTGAGCCATGCTGAGCCTGCGAGCGCGAGTTCTTGCTCCTCTAGCTCTTGTCGATGGCGCTGGTCTTGCTCTTCTGCTTCGGCCTTTGCTTTCGCCTCCGCAGCGATTTCAGCTCGCTCACGTCCCTCGAACTCGACAGCTTCAGTCGGGGTGAGGACAGCATAACCGTGATGTTCAAGGAACAGCCTCAGCGGCGTGAAGTTGTGCGGTGTTACGTCCAGCACCAGCGTCTTCCGATCATCGACAAAACGTCCACACCATTTGAGTACCTCCAGAAGCAAGGGCGCTTTGGAATCGATAAGCACGTTCACCTCCTGCTTGAGCCGCGTTCGCTCGCGTAGTGTCACGAAGGACTCTCCACCGAGGTCGCATGGTTCGCGTGAGTCGCCCAACAGCACACATAGACTGCGAAATGGACGTTGTAACGCTAACGCCGCCTGCCTCTCAACAAGTCGATAGGCTTGCGACGCTTCCTCTACCGAGAGCTCTTCGTCTTTTGGCAGTGGCGATTTGGGCATCACCCTCAGCTCGAACGCCCTATCCTTCAGCGTAGCGTCAGCCTCGATGCACAGGATGTACTTCCCCGTAGTCGTTCGCAGCAAGAAGGACTCGTCGACACGCAGATCTGTCCACGAGTGTCTGAAGCCGTATCGGCCTTTGGGCACGCACCACACGCACGGCACTCGGCCGTTCAGCGACCACTGTGCCACCAAATGTCGATGCTGCTCTGGGTCCTCGAATACTGGCAAGATATGCGCGCCATACCGGGCCATTGACACCTCCGTGACGTCGCTCCCCTTGCCGGCCAGGCGGATGATGCGCTCTTCGACGCCCTGCAGCGGCGGCTCCAGCCCGCGGAAGACGTTTTCCGAGTAGCCCAGCGCCGCCGTGCCGCTCGCGCGGACGATGTTCAACAGCTGCGTGACCACCATGAAGCCGGCCAGCATGGCTCTGGCCGTGAAGACACTCATGGTCCGGAGCTGCAGCGCCGCGTCGGCGCTCGACGTGGCCGGGTGGAAGCCCCGCAGCAGCTGCGAGGGGTCGAGCCCCAGCGCCTGCGCCACCAGCTCCGGCGCGCGCGTCTCCCAGATGCAACTGGCGAGGAAGTTGTGCGTCGCGTACTTGTACATGAAGAGCAGCGAGTCCAGCGTCGTGGGCTGTGCGGGGTCCAGCAGCAGGTGCGCCTCGTACGCCGAGAGCCCCAGCACGCCGCTGGAGCACACGCCCAGCAGCACCAGCCGCGCCGGCTGCGCGATGCTGCGCACGGACACGCGTGCGATGCGGCGCAGCACCTGCAGCTCCCGGTCCAGCGTCATGGCGTGCTGGTCGACCACGGAGCGGCCGGGGAACTCCTGCTCGGGCTTCCACACGACGTCGCCCAGCCGCTGCTCGTTGGTGAGGCCGCTCTTCGCCTCGTCCGGCTTGCTGCTGGTGCTGCCGGCGCCGTTGGAGGACGGCGGCGGCGGCTTGAGGCGGCGCAGAGCCCCCTCCAGGCCGCCCGGGCCGCGGCTGCCGAGCCACACGCGCCGCAGCGAGCGCAGCATAGCGCTAGTGTCGTTGAAGACGGACGCGGATTTCGACGTGTGGAGGTGGTATTAACACACGTAAATTTTTGTACGAAAGATGGACGAGAGGAGGTGAAAGGGACACATTGCACTTTCGACATACAGGCGATGTACTGGATTTCGCCATGTGGTATTACCACTGTTCGTGACTTTCGTCCTGCTCGACGCTCGCTGAGCATTTATTTAGCCCATGAGCACCGACACTGTCAACACAGCCAACGCCGATAGGAATGCCGAGCAGTGACGCTGGATCGGATACATGTACAGTGCAGCACCGGCACCGTATCCCCCACACTTCGTTGAGTTGAGTCGATAGCGACGTCCAGTTCCCAGATGCGCATGCTCTCCGTTTGGACGCAGACGAAAGCCCATCCGGTGGATGCCCGTAGACAAGCGTGGCTGGATCCTTCGGATCGATCGCACCGAAGTGAGCCATACCATCTTGGCTTCTCGCTCCCAGGTTCATTACCTGACCGGATAGCTGAGCGCCACGTCCGGCGAGCGATCTAGGATAGCAGCAGTCTGACCCGCATACTCTGGGATCCTATGCTGGTCGTCCAGGACGACTCGTCCGGAGGTACAGTATAATAGGTGTGAGTCAGTCAGCAGATAATTTGTCCTCAACATTTGTACGCATTGGGACTGTGTGCACTGATCCTTCGGCGATCGAATCCGCCACAGCGAAGCCATTTTGATGTGCTAAAGCTTCCACTGCACCGAGCGCAACGCATTTACGAGCGCTGTCGCTTGGCGTGGAGCCATTCCCGCCGTCCCGCAGCGTGACACGCTCGCTTGCCTTCGCCTTCGCCGAGTTCACATGTTGGGCAGTGCAAAGCTCGTTCGCGTTCATGGCCGCCTGGTTCTGTCCTCCAATGTCCATAGTCGGTCCACCGAAAAGCCTTGGAAGGTATTACATTCGGTTCAACTGCCGTCCAGCGCAACCTGTCAATGCAGTCGGCCTCGGTCTCCGGTACCAGTTGCCATTCACCCCAGCGCCGAGTACTGTAGCAGCACCAGCAGCGCCATGGACTCAGCCCAGCTACTCCGCCTCCTCCGCACGGCGTGTCCTCTGGGCGCCTCGCTCAGCGTCCTTGTGACGCTCGTGAGCTGTGTCATCATCGTAAAGGCGAACGACATTTGGGTCAGCGGGCTCTCGTGGCCCTTCCTCTCGGACATGGGGCGAGGTACGTCTTGAACAACACACAACGGTCCCAGTACTCGCGTCGAATCGATCGTACTAATGCTTTGCCCCTATGGACAGACTACCCGGCCTACTACGTGTTCTGCACGGGCCTCACCCTGGTCGCCACGCTGCTCGTGTTCACATGGACGTTCAACTGGCGCTACCACGTGTCGGCGCTGCCGGAGGACGCTACGGTCTTCCGCGCCATCTCCTTCGTCAGCTTTGTCGCTGGTGTACTGGCCAACCCGGGCCTTCCCGTTCTGGTACGCTGCAGTCCACCGCGACGCATTGTCGACCTGCGAGAGACTCGTCCACTGACTGACCCCGATGCCGCTTCTCCTCGCAGGCTTTCTTCGACACGTCCAAGCACCCCAAGCTCCACGCTGGAGGTGCCTCGTGGTTCTTCTACATTGAGACCATCGCAGTTCTCCTCAACGTACGTAATCCAACTATGGTAGTTTGCTTCAGGCCATTTCTGACAGTACGCTTTGTGCTGTTTGAACAGACCATCGTGAGCTACAAGCTGTACAAGATGCTGACGGGCTTGCAAACGGACCTGGAAAACGCGTGCTCGACCGCCGGTGCCAAGCTGCAGAGGAGGAAAAAGACCCTGACGATCCAGCTCTTCTTCTTCGCACTCTTCTTTGTGGCGTTCCTAATCTACATGCCGATCGGAACGTCGGTGGCCCCGCCATCGCAGCGTCTCTCCATCGACGACTGCCTTGACATGGACCTCGGAGAGACTTACTGCGAGGTGACGATGCGTCTCAATTCGACGCACACCACGCTCTATGACGACGGTACGTGAACATTTCGCCGTATGCTGTGGCTGTATGCTTTTATTCACGCTCCATCCTGTGTGCTTGTGTGGTACTTATGACAGAGAAAACCTTTGGCACCAGCCAAATGCGTGCTGCTGCGCAGCTTGCCTGCATCCTGACGCTCGTAGGATACTCTACCTCCTTCGTCACGAACGACTACGATGACTCGGAGGGCCAGACCTTCACTCCGGAGGCCAAGATCGCCGTGCTGCAGTAAGTTTTTGCTATAGTAGATGGTCGTCGTGCAGTATTTGGTGAATATTAGGCCCATGATGGTACGCGGTGACTTTATCGTCTTCGAATTTGCTGAACAAGACAGTAATTGAGGTGGACATGTGGTTCGCAGAGCCAGTCTACATTAGCGTGAGCTGCAGACACAAGTCTTGTTAGCAACCCACCAGCTGATGGCATGTGGCAACCCGATCCTTCCCGGCTCGGGTGTTCACTACATGTGTAGTACATGAATAAGTACCCCATGCTGGCTGCTGGCGATGTCGTGGATTCTCACTTTTGGCAGCATCGATTCTCAATACGCAGCTCGTTTTGCATCCTCGCTACAATTACACTAATCATGGGTCATGATTGTGAAGGTGAATCGGATTGTGAAGCTTGACTAAGAGGGTGGGGACGTAGTCCACATCTCACTACAACAGTTTGTTTTAAACTGTTTCTCTGGATCGCTATTCCTTTCAGATCCACCTACCTACGAAGTATTTTGTGCAGTCCTCACACTCGTTGCCGTGCTCCTTGTCCCTTTACATGGATATTCACTTTCCGTTACCACACATCGGCACTACTGGAAGACGCGATACATTTTCGAGTGGCCGCGTCCATTTGCAGCTTCGCCGGAGCAATAGCAAGCTTGGGTTTGTCAGTACTGGTATGTAGGTTATCTTGTGTCACTTTTTCGTCTTCGGGCCAAAGCATCGTACTTGTTTGTTGGGCTTTCTTCGACACTGCAGACTACCCAATTGTCCACGTAGCTGGTACTTAAGTACTCTTTGATTCTTCTGCTTTGAAATGATCCTATCTTCCTCAATGTAGGACATCGCCTTGGTCCTCGAGAGGAATGCACTCATGTGTCGATGCTTTACCGACGGACCCTCTTGAGTCACAAGCTGTATAAACTCGTCAGAGATCAACGCGCTGGTGTCGACGGCACAAACATAGCTCGGAAATTTCACAAGCGCAAGAAGTCACTGCTGATCCAGCTTGTCTTTCCAACGTGTTTCTAAGTAGGGTTTGTTATTTATATTCCCGTCAGAATGTCACCAGCACCGGAGTTCAAGCGGCTTTCGGTCGCAGACTGCCTCAACGAGAATCTTGGCGAAACATACTGCACCAAGACACAGAGACTCAACGCCACCTATACCAAGCTCTACGATGACCGTATGCTCCCACTTACTTTTAGTTTACCAATGGGTAGACATCACTCATTTGTGATCATGTACAAGTATCCGATACCAGGAAGCGCATTCACAGCAAGCAAATGAGTGCGGGTGGGCTGCTGGAGTGCATCTTCTCGCTCGTGGGGTACTCGATCCTCTTCGCTACAAACGACTACGCCGATGTGAATGGATCCACTGAGGTCGGCCAAGAGGGGCTCATACGATAAAGTTGGGATCGTTGCATTTGAGTCCGAAATGGGCAACAACTTTGAACAACTTGAAGCTGCTTGTGGCGGAACATACCCTTCGCCGTCGGCGAAATAGTGTTGGAATGTATATGTACGACGACTCTAGGAGTCTGCCGCCGTCGGCAAACTTGTTCGCCGACGGCGGATCGAGGCATAAGGGACGCGTGCATCTGCAGTGTACGGGTACTACCTGCAAGCGGTCTATCGAAGAACGCCCTTTTCCGACGGCGCCTAGCACATCCGTCTGATACTACATGTAGCTCAGTCGTCTACGACATCGCCTTCGTAGTGCGGAACTTTGGCGGTTGCCGTGCTTTTCACTTTGCAATTTTCACCCGTTCACAATCTAGAACCCCCTCCTGCTACCTTCGCTCCTGCAATCCGCGATGTCCAAGCGCTCGTTGGCCCCTTCGAAGCTCCCCGTGACGATCCTGACGGGCTTCCTCGGAAGTGGCAAAACGACTCTGCTGAACCACTTGCTAACGGAAAATCATGGGAAGAAGTTCGCGATTATCGAGAACGAGTTCGGCGAAGTGGGCGTGGACGACCAGCTAATCCGCCAGGTCACCAGTCCGGAGGACATTGGCGGAGGCGATTCCAGGAGCCGCAAGTTCAATATGGGCGAGGAGGTGCTGACGATGAACAACGGCTGCATCTGCTGCTCCGTGCGGGGCGACCTGGTTCGGTTGATCGCACAGATCCTCAAGCGCAACGGAGACCGCAACCAGTTGGACGGAATCATCATTGAGACCACCGGTATGGCTGACCCGGGTCCCGTTGTGCAGACGTTCTTCGCCGAGCCTTTGGTGGCTGCAACGTGCGAGCTGGACGGCATCATCACCGTGGTTGACGCGAAACACATTCTGCAGCACCTGCGTCCGGGTGCCGGTGTCGAGCACGAGTGCCAAGAGCAGATCGCCTTCGCCGACCGGGTTCTGCTGAACAAAACAGACCTGATCAGCTCTGCTGAGCTCCAGGAGGTTCGGACGCGCATTCACGATATCAACAGCGCCGTTTCGATCACGGAGTGCCAGCACTGCCGTGTAGACCCGGCACTGCTACTCAACGTCCAGACCTTTGACCTCGACTCGATTCTAAAGAGGCAGCCGGACTTCCTCGAGGACAAGAAGGTCAGCCATTCTCATACTCACGAACACAACCACGATGGGAAGCAGAATGGCGCCGGCCACGACGACGCAGGAGGACACCACGGCGGACACCGCCACAAACACTCATTGGTTACTTCAGTGGGTTTGAGTCTTCGCGATCCGATCCTGGTGGCGCTACTGGAAGAGTGGATCGACGACCTGCTAGAGACGGAAGGTGACGATCTGCTGCGCTACAAGGGCGTGGTGAACGTTGCCGGTATCGACCGCAAGTACGTCTTCCAGGGCGTGCACACGCTTTTCAATGGTCGGTTCGTCGGCAATTGGGCTCCGGGCGAGATCCGCGAGACGCGGTTCGTTTTCATCGGCAAAAACCTTGACCGCGAGGCGCTCACGGAGGGGTTCCTGGCCTGTCGAGCCACTAAGAACCTGCGCTTTCACGTGGGGGACCGAGTCATGGCTAACACTGGCGACGAAGGCTTCCAGGCAGGGACCATTGTGCAGCTCTGGGATCAGGGCAACCCCTACGCCATCCAACTTGACAGCGGCAGGAAAATGTGGGCCCCGGTGGACGAAGTCGGGCTCGTCCGAGCGCTGCAGGTGAAGCAGGAGACAAGTCCCCGCCAGCCCTTAACGATGGTTCACATCCTCGCCTGAGGAAGAGTAAGAAGTGAATGAACGAGACCTTTTCATGTTGCACACTTTGATAGCGAAACACACACTTGTTTGTATGCACTTTGGTGTTACCCCAGCTTGGGGGAGGGTATCATCTCACAATAAAAATATGTTGTATTTGTGATGCTATCGCTTTGATAGGAACATCTTTTGTTGTTCGCACGATGAATAAACGAACAGAGACTAAGTGTGCACCTTTGCGTTTGAATTTGAATCGTGCGAAGCGAATGTGATGCTCAACAGGGGTAGTACCGTCCCGCGCGGCAATCGGTGGTAGCAAATGTGAATCAGTGACGATACTATGAGCTTTTTTAAAAACTTTAAAACGGTACGAGGACTTTGTTGCTAGTACTGGTACCGAACTCTGGAGCAGGAATCGAGTCGTAACCATCCTAACGACGGTTGAAACGTCGGTTTGAATGATTCGTGGCAAGACTTGTTGTCGACGTTGTTGCACATTTTTTTTCATGGAGAGACTTCAACCGGGAGCGACTCAGCGAGCAGTTCGTTGCAGTTTATTTGGCCGCTAGTTCGCAAGGCAGACGGAGCGATGCCTATCTCAATCTCGCTCACGCATTGAGCTTTGGCGGTTGTCGGTGTGTACAACGCACACGTTGCGCACGACCGCAAAGTGTACATGCAATAGGCACGATGCCACGAAGTTGAAGGCGGCGCGCGGTTGTGACGGGAAAGCCAGCGGAGGCGCTTGTCCGCCCTCAGCATGCGCTTTGCCCGAAACGGCTTGGCTCGGCCAATTTGGCACCGCGCGGCTTCTTCCGCATCAAACTTTCCACTTCAACGTCGGCGATGGCATGTCCGTCGTGGCGTTGCCGGCGGTTTGTCGGGCAACTCACAATTGTAAACTGCCAAGTAAGTTACAGTAACTTACACGCAACTCCGGCCACGAAAACTCAAATCCGTCGACAACACAAGCCTTGTTGCATAGATAATGATGGAATAGCGTGGCAGCCATGTGTCGACTTAACAGCTAAGTCGACACTGATAAACGAGCATCGAGACTCTCAGCGATCTCGACGAGCTATCAGGCGTTCCCCGACATGCGCTGCTTACAGCCTGCGCCACTCACCCCCTGCACATGTACCCGTGTCCACGCCGGCGGCGGCCAGCTTTGCTGCAGGCATTGGCTGGTGTTGACTTAAGCAATAAGTCGTCAGACGCAGTTAAGTCGACGAATTCGAAGGCAGTTGAAGTTGTCGTCGGATTGACGAAATGCCGGTCGCGGCTCGACTAATCCAAGAGGCTTTGCACTCGTCCTCGCTAGACAAGTGCCCGGCAGTGGCTGGCCGCCAAGTCGACACCGCTCGGTCGCGCGCCGACACCGGCCGGCCGGTCGGAGCCGGAGGATCCGGCGCAAAAAGCGCCGCCGCTGGCGTGCGCCGCAGTGTCGCACCACCGAGCGGCGGCAGAACGGGCTGCGGCGCCGGCCACCTGGGGCGGACAATGTGCATGAACGCGAGCGAGAGAAAACTAGATGAACCAGAACCAGACAGCGCTGGGACGATCTCGCTGCAGGGCACGTGGATCCGAGCCGAGATGTCTCGCAGCGAGCAGCAGCGCAAGCACTGGAGCCAACACTTTGGCTCGGGCTTGAAGCCTGGATTCTCGGCGGATCCGTGCTCGCGGCTTTGCCGTCATCGCGCCCGGCTGTGCGCGGCGCGAGCGTGGGTTTGTGCCCGCGGGTCTCCGGCCCGGCGAGCCGTTCCACAACGCAATAGAGCGCGCGGGCCGCATGGAGTTCGACCCGCGCGAGTGCCAGTCCGAAGTTTCGCGCCTGCGAGCATTTTGGCAGCAGCAGGCCAGGCGAGAAGCGAGCCAGGGAAGACAGGCGCCCCCCGGGCTGAACGCAGCAGCAACCGCAGCCGAGCGACCGCGCGCAGGGTCCCATCGAGGCGTGGCGCCAGTGCGAGTGTTGCCCGTAGCAGCGGCAGAAGCAGAAGCAGAAGCAGAGCCCCACCACACAGAGCAGGAAGACCGCGAGGCCGCCCCCGCCCCCCTCCCTCGACGCAGCAGCAGCACCACCGACAGCATGGCCGGCTACAACGAGGAGTGGGTCGACGTGCAGAAGAGCACCTTCACCCGAGTGCGTAGGCAGCTAGCTAGCTAGCTAGATAGATAGACAGAGCTGGAAAGATACGCCCCCAGACGGAGGAGCCTCCTGACTAACGCCTGCGTGTTTGTCGTGAGCAGTGGGCCAACACGTACCTGTCGCGCAAGCGCATGACCATCGATGACCTGTACGAGGACCTGAAGGACGGCATCCGCCTCATCTCGCTGCTGCAGATCATCTGCCGCGAGAAAGTGTGCCGTGTACGTCGCGCCCGCGCCTCTCTCACCTAAGCTCCTTGCTGTCTACTAACCCCCCTCCCTTTGGCTCTGCGTAGAAATTCAACAAGAAGCCGCGCATGCGCATCCAGAAGATGGAGAACCTGAACTTCGCCTTCGCCTTCATGCAGAAGAAGAACGTGAACGTGACCAACATCGGCTCGTCCGACATCCTGGACGGCAACAACAAGCTGGTGCTCGGCCTCATGTGGACGCTCATCAAGTCCTTCCAGGTGGCCGAGATCGACGTGGAGGGCGTCTCCGGCAAGGACGGCCTGCTGCTCTGGGTCAACCGCTCGCTGGCCGACTACCCGACGGTAGACGTCAAGAACTTCTCCAGCAGCTGGGCCGACGGCATGGCCTTCTGCGCGCTCATCCACCGCTACGCGCCGACGCTCATCGACTTCAACTCGCTCAACCCCAAGGACGCGCAGACCAACGTCAAGCTCGCCTTCGACATCGCGCGCGAGAAGTTCCGCATCCCGCAGCTGCTGGAGGTCGAGAGCGTGGCCGGACAGCTCAAGCCCGACGAGAAGAGTATCACCACGTACGTGTCGCTCCTCTTCAAGGAATTCGCCTCGGGCGTGCAGAAGAAGAAGGCCGTCACGACCATCTCCAAGGCGCTGAACATCGCGCAACGCCACCAGGAGCTGGCGGCCGAGTTCAACCAGAACGCGTCGGGCCTCCTCGAGTGGCTCACGCAGCAGACGGAGCGTTTCCAGACGCTCAGCCAGCCGCGCCACATCCCGGACATCAAGGAGGCGCTGGCTCGCCACCTCGAGTACAAGAAAAACGAGAAGCCGCCGCGCGAGGCGCAGTTCGTGGCAGTTGAAGGCTGCGCTGGACGTTGGATCGCCAGTTGCAAAAACAACGGCCGCGCCGTGCCGAACTTGGACCCGCCGATCGAAAAGTTACAGGCACTCAAGGCCAAGCTGGACGAGCTTGAAACCGCCTTCGAGCTCAAGCTGCGTCAGAACTTGGACAGCTACCAGAAGACGGAGATCTTCCTAACGAAGGTGGTGAAGGACCTGGAAAAGGTCGAGGCCTGGGCGAAGGAGAAGGAAGCCCTCGCTCTCTTTGCTGAGGACCTCGCGGTTACATCCACTGCCGACGCGGAGGAGAAGCTCGAGAGCGTTGCCTTCCTTCAGGACATTGAGCTTCCCCGCTACAAGCAGCTGCTGGCTACAGTCGTTGGTGAGGCCGATGGACTGTCGGAGGACCACAAGGAGACCAAGGCCACGCTGGAGCGTCTAGAGGCCATGAAGTCCTTTGTCACCATGGCTGAGGACAAGGTGGAAGGCGTGAAGGTGAGGCTGGAGGAGAGTCTGCGTCTGCAGCAGAGCGTGGACGCGGTTGCCAAGGACGCCAAGGCACTGATGCGTAACCTCAAGTACGTCATTGAGGAGATGGACGAGGAGGTGGATGCCGCCACGAAGCTCCAGGACGTGTCTAAGGCCGGTGTGGTTGCGGCCAAGCACAAGTTTGACACGGTGCTAGTCCCCAAGGTCCAGAATGCCGTCGTGAGCGAAAACGAGAAGCTAATTGAGAAGAAGCAGATCTTGGCAGACGCTGGTCGCGCCAACGATGTGGCACTCATTGAGAAGACCAACGCTCGTGTGCAAAAGCTGCTGGACTCGTTGGCTGAAAAACGTGGCTACTACGAGGAGGAGCTCTCAAATGTGGAGAAGCGCGACGAGGTCTGCCGCGAGTTCGCGAATCTGTCCGCCCGCATCAAGGAGCGTTGCGCACAGAGCACTCAGTCGATCAATGTTGTGGAGGGTTCGTTGAAGGACCAGTTCAACTCGATGGTGAAGCTGCGTCACAGGTTGTTCCGCGCCAACACTGGTATCGTGCTGGAGGAAGAGGTGGAAGGGAAGCCCGAAGACCCTGAGATCACGGGCGCCGAGACGTCTACCACTGCGGAGGTTGCGAAGCCTGCTGCTGAAACTGAGACCGCCCCGGAGAGTGAGGAGGGTGATAAGTCCAAGGATGCGGCCGCTGAAGTTGCTGAGGCCAAGGCAAAGGAGGTCGAGGAGGCTAAGGCCAAGGCTGCGGAGATCATCACGCCTCTCACGGAGGACATGGAAAAGCTCGAGCGCATCAACGAGGAGCTAGAGCGGCTGCAGGTGCACACGAACCCGTTTACGACGGATACGATCCACGGTCTGCGTGCTCAGTTCACCTCCCTGGAGACTGCTGTGCGCGACAAGGTGAAGTCCCTCGAGAAGGAGCTGGCTCTTAGCGAGGTGGGTAGCCTTACACCTCAGCAGGCGAAGGAGATCAAGGAGGTCTTCGACCACTTCGACCTCGACAACGACGGTGTCCTTGCTCGCGATGAGTTCATCATGGCGTGCAAGGGTCTCGGCCTGAGCCTGAGCGAGGATGATTGCCACGATTACTTCGACAAGATTGACGAGGAAGACAACGACGAGATCACCTTCGACCAGTTCGCCACCTTCTGCACGGAGCAGCTGCAGAGCGGTTCCACGAGGGACGACGTGCACGAGGCACTGGACGTCCTTACTGGCGAAGAATTGACGCTGGAGGAGATCGCGGAGCGCTTCGATGAATCGCAGGTCGAGTTCATCAAGAAGCATGCACCGGAGCTCTTGGAGGCGGACGGCAAGTCTGTCGACACGGAGAAGTTCACGGACTTCATTTTCAGCGTCTAAACAAGCGGCCACGATTCAAGAGCCCAGCCTACCGTCCGGAGCAGGTGGTATGGTTTGTTTCCCTGTTCCTCGCTTGCGTTTTGCAAGCTTGAGCCTCACTTCACAAAGTCGCCTAATTTTTTATGGCTCGAATTTTTAGATGAAACCAATTTTACTATGACAAATCAAATGTGTAGGAGACCATGACCGGTTGGTTGTCGTCCTCCTCACTCGCTTTGCTCTCTTTTGCATCGTCTTCGTAGTGCTTGGATCGACGGCTCCTCTTGTACTCAGATCCTGCCGCGGCGTCTTTCGCCTCCTTGGCCTCGGCTCGTTTGGCGTCGTCGATGGTGTACACATGGCCTTTACGTAGCCCCGTGAAGAAGGTGGTGACTCGAGGGGGATTGGTGCCGCGCGTTTTGGCCGTCTGGCAGCCAGCGTCGGCCGGCAGGTAGACCTGGGTGTCAACCTCGCGACGGAAGCTGCTGAGGGAGGTCTGCGCGCCAACAGTGCGGCAGTGTCGGAGATTGGCGATCTTGATGGCCTTGCGACGGAGATTCCACTCGTTCCAGTCGTAGTTGTAGTCGATGCGCTTCTCGATGAAGTGCGTGGGTGTGGCTGTGCTGGCGTCTACTTTTTGCGATGGCGGCGGGGCTAGCAGCGGGTGCACTCCTCGAGCACCTTCAACATGGAAGCGGTGGCACATCTTGAGCAGAGAAGACAACGTAATGTTCGGGAACGATTCCTGCAGACGTAGCAGGTAGATGAGTGCAGGCTGTCGAGCAGCGCGGTGCAGTACGCCTTGGACGTATCGACGCGGATGGATCATGAATTCACCAAGTGCACGCTCATTAACGAAGACGTGGTAGGCATTGCGATACTGCACGACTCCCAGAGACGGATCTCCTGGAAGCAGCAGTCCTCCACGCTCCACCACGGTCCATGGGCAGAATCCCTGGTACTCAAGTGGTAGCTGCATAAATTCGGGTGTCGACTCCACGGGCATTCGGATAGGGAATCCTGAGCCTTCTTCCTCGTTTGGATTGCTGTCGTCCTCGTCGCCATCCAGGTCGTCACCTGCCAAGCCAAAGCTTCGGGTCTTGCCATCACCAGTAAGCTGCCTCTCCGCGGGGAACGTCTCGACATGCGAGAAGAGGTCCTCAGTCGGGATGGATCCCCCGCGTCGTGCTTGGCGCACGATGGGCGACTCGGGTGACAGAGTTCTTGTGAAAGTTGACTTAAATCGCAGCAGCGATCGGAGTGCGCGAGCTCGAGCCTGAAGGAGTTCGTGTTCCTGGTGCAGCTCAGCCCATGAACGCGACACTGCCTCGAACAGCGGATACACATGGGACTTCGGCAGCGATGTGCGCGCTCCTACTAGGTTCTGCAGTGCGCTCATGTCGGCCTGAAACATCTGTAGCCTCGTGCCAACCTTTTCGTGCGAAAATGCAATGTCTTCCTCGAGGCTCTGCAGATACGAGAGGAATTGGCGCCTGTTGCTCAGCTCATCTTGCCATCGTGCAATTTCGTCGGCTCTCGGGGGCGGCTCCGATGAATTGATGTCGTCTCCTGCGGAACCAAGTTGGTGGTGCACATGTAGCAGAACTTCAGTGTACTGCGAGCAGATCTCGTTTGCGTCGCGCACTTCATCGCGCACAAGCTTTGCGAGGGCGGCGACGTTATCCTGAATGTCTTTTGCGCTAGCTGGGATGCCTGCGCCGCCCTTACCCAGCTCCTTGTTAAAAAGACGAATGCCCTCAACGATGCGCATGAGCTCGTCCAGCTGGAAGCGCTTGTCGTCGGGGGACATTGTCGCGAAGGACTTCAAGCCGATGCGTGGGAACACACTTTCCAATGCCGCCGCCACCTCTTTCTCCATGGATCGACGCTCTGCCTGCTGTTTGCCGCTGTTGTTGCTCTGGTGCTTGCCATTATTGTCGCCGTCGTCATCGCTGCTGTTATTACCGAGGCCCTCAGTATCCAGCATGAGCAGCGTGAAAATATGCTTGTACAGCGCCGAGAGCGTTTCGAAGTCGGTGGCCTTGTCCGGTACCAGCGAGGAGATCGTGCGCTGCAGTTTGGCTACGGCCTGCTCCTTGCGCTCGCGCCGTAAGCGCAGCTCTTCCTCGAGGTTCGCGTACGTGAAGTCGAACTCCAGCTGCATCTTGACGGTCTCCATCGCCGGATCATCGTCACGCAGCAGAGCCTTCTCGCACTGCTCGGTCAGGTACAGCTCGTCCTCAGGCGACATGGGCTGCTCCAGCACGAGGTGGCGCCGACTGCGGTGCACCACCAGCCGCGCCGTGAACGCCGCCAGCGTCTCGGAGACCTCCACGCCGCGGTATCTGCATCTTGCCACAATGTCCGCCACGACACGCTGAGCGTTCTCCATGCTCGTCTCCGCTGCCCGCCTGCAAATAGCCAACTGACAAGCATGGGACCACAGGGGAGAATCACCAGCTGCAGCTCCATGCGATGCCGAGCGACGGCTATTTCCAAGCTCTGTCCGACGAAACCACTCTTCGGTGAGAAGAGAAGATCGCCATGTGCCTCAACTTGACCTGGTTGAAGTGGCACAAGCGAACGACCACCACGTCAGCATCCCACTCTCGTATGGCTACACTTTACCGCACGTCGATTGGTGCAAAGCTATCTTTATTTCAGCTAATCACAGCTCAGTACGCGTACTGCACCGTCTATTGCTATCTACACTGCCCAGCAGCAGTGTCTGTTGATAGAAGCGTGCAGGGCACTCACTATTTCCCCCGTCTACTCGCACAGTCCGGCGCAACCGACACACTGACTCCGTGCCCATTTTGGGAACAATCGATCGTGGAGGAAGCGAAGCGCGCGTCCTTCCCCTCCGCCTTGGTCTGGAGCTCTCCGCGTGGAGGATCTCCGGGTGTTTCGATACTACTCGCATAGCCCCGCTCTCCGTCTACACGTCGGCGGTCGCGCGGGCTCCAGACGCGCTCTACAGCCCGAGAACGCGGCCTGCAACGCCAAGATCCAGCCCCGCCCTCCCTCCCTCCTAGCGCGGCCGTTCTCCCCGCCATGGCGTCACAGGCAGGCGACGTGGAGATCGCAATGGACGGAGGAAGCGCCGCAGCGCCCAAGCCGCAGCGCTCGCCGTCGCTGTCGCTGAGCCACGGCCAGGGCCTGTCGCTCTCGCTGCTGGCCATGGACGGCGGCGTGCTGAGCCAGGCGTCGTCGCGCGCGCACGAGGAGGTGGCGCGCGAGCTGCGCGTGGACGCCAACTACGGGCTCTCGGAGCTGGCGGTGCGCGAGCGGCAGCGCGAGTGCGGCCTGAACGAGCTGGCGGGCGAGGAGGAGGAGTCCATCGTGGTCAAGTTCGCGGGCCAGTTCAAGGACCCGCTCATCATGCTGCTCATGGCCTCGGGCGTGGTGAGTGTAGCCATGGGCCACACGGACGACGCCGTGTCCATCGCCGTGGCCATCACCATCGTGGTCACCGTGGCCTTCGTGCAGGAGTACCGCTCCGAGAAGACGCTCGAGGCGCTGAAGGAGCTCGTGCCGCCGCGCTGCAAGGCTGTGCGCGACGGCGCCGTCGTGGACATGCTGGCCAAGGAGCTCGTGCCCGGAGACGTCGTGGTGGTGGACGTCGGGGACCGAGTCCCGGCGGACGCGAGGCTCGTCGAGGCGGTGGATCTCGAGGTCGACGAGTCCAACCTCACGGGCGAGAACGCGCCCGTCGCCAAGATCACAGGCGCCATCGCGGACAGCCACTTGCACCCGATCGCTGACCGCAAGAACGTCATTTACATGGGAACTTTGGTGCGAGGCGGCCGCGGCCGAGCGGTGGTGGTCGGGACGGGGTCTCGCACCGAGTTCGGGAAGGTCTTCGACGTGGTACACAAGGTGGAGGAGCGCAAGACCCCGCTGCAGAACAGCATGGACACGCTGGGCAAACACCTCAGCATGTTCTCGCTCTCTGTGATCGCCGTTATCGTGATGATTGGAGTGATTCAGCACAAGGGCATGCTCACGATGCTGCAGATTGGTGTCTCGCTGGCCGTGGCTGCAATCCCCGAGGGCCTGCCTATCTGCGTGACTGTCACGCTGGCTTTTGGTGTCATGAAGATGGCGAAGCGTCACGCCATCGTGAAGAAGCTTCCTGCCGTCGAAGCCTTGGGCTGCATTAATGTGGTCTGCGTGGACAAGACGGGCACGATCACGACAAACAAGATGGAGGTAATCGAGATTTTTGTTCCCTTCGAGAGTGTGACCGCAGAGGTGAATGGTGTTGGCGAACGAGAACGCTCGCCGTCACAGACGTCTGAACTTGATATGGCCAAGAAAAGCACGCACTCTGCTGTCACGATGCGTGGCGAGCCTATCGCAGAGGAATCCCACCCTCATGTTTACCACTGCCTCCTTTCCGGCGCTCTGTGCAACAACGCAGTTATTGTGGATCGAGAAGTGCTGGGTCAAGCTACCGAAGGTGCCGTTCTGCTCTGTGCGCAAAAGGTAGGAATCACACCGGCGATCATCCAGCAGTTCCGTCGTGTTAGTGAAGTCCCCTTTAGCTCGGAGAAGAAGTGGATGGCTGTGTGCTGCGAAGCACCGGCTGGTGGCCTCTCTCGCTGGTATCTTAAGGGTATGACAGAAGCTATCTTGTCGCGCTGCGATAAGATCGAGGACAACTGCGGCCGTGAGAAGGACATGACGCCGGGCGATCGCGAACGCATCTTTGTGGCGTCCCAGCAAATGGCGGCACGCGGACTACGTGTGCTGGCCCTGGCCTTTGGCGAGCATTCTGATCGTGGCATGGTATTCGCTGGTCTTGTGGGTATTTCGGACCCTCCTCGCGTCGAGGTCGAGAAGTCCGTGTTGGAGCTGTCGCTGAGTGGGGTAAAGACCATCATGCTTACTGGTGATTCTAAGGAGACTGCCATTGCTATTGCCAGTAAGGTGGGCATCATTTCAAACGACAGTTTCAGCAGTGTTGAGTGCGACGATGAGAGAGCCAAGGCCGTAGACGAGCTGGTGATTTCTGGTCAGGAGCTGGAGATCATGGACATGGTGGAATTGGAGCAGCGTATTCTGAAGACGTGTGTATTCTACCGTACATCCCCGCACCACAAATTGAAAATTGTCCGTGCTTTCCAGGAGGCAGGTTTGATGGTCGCCATGACAGGTGACGGCGTGAATGATGCTCCTGCCCTAAAGGCAGCCGATATTGGTATTGCTATGGGCACAAACGGAACTGATGTGTCTAAGGAGGCGGCTGACATGATTCTCTTGGATGACAACTTCAGCACCATTTTGTGCGCAATGGAAGAGGGCAAGTCAATTTACCACAACATCAAGCACTTTCTGCGTTTCCAGCTCAGCACGAGTATTTCGGCGCTATGCCTGATCGCGTTTTCAACACTGTTCAATTTGCCGTCTCCGCTAAATGCCATGCAGATCCTGTGGATCAACATCATTATGGACGGACCTCCAGCACAGAGTCTTGGTGTGGAGCCTGTGGATCATGATGTGATGAAGGAGGGCCCGCGCTCGAAGGATGCCAGTATTATCACGCGCACGATGATTTGTCGCGTACTCACGTCGGCTTGCTTTATCGTGTGCGGCACGCTCTACGTGTTTTGGGTGGAGCTGAGTGCAGATGGCTCCATTAGCAAGCGTGACCGGACATTGAGTTTCACGACGTTCGTGATGTTCGACATGTTCAACGCGCTCTCGTGCCGGTCTGATGACAAATCCATCTTCGAGATCGGTATTATGTCCAACACGGTTTTCGTGTACGCTGTTGGCGCTTCGCTGCTCGGCCAGTTGCTCGTCATCTACTTCCCGCCGCTGCAGGCCACATTCCAGACCGAGGCTCTGACGCTGGGCGATCTAGTGTACGTCTGCTGCATTGCGTCGAGTGTGCTTATCTTCGATGAGATCCGCAAGTGGTGGCAGGTACGCAAACTGCGCGGAGCGATGCGCTCCGCCTCCATCGCCGCTGGGTTTAAGCCGAAGAAGAGGAAACACTCATGGGACAACGATGCAAAGGCTTACGACACCGTGTAGATCAGAGAAACAGCGGAGCCCCATGTATTATGTTGGTGCCATGGAAAACGAGCTGAATAGACAGAAAAGCCTGCCAATAACTTATCGTTGCTCTATCAAAGCCTAGTCTGAGGGTGCCCAGATCCGCTGCATGACCGTTTCCACAGCTTGCAGGATGTCTAGACCCACAAGAGCAAGTGCACAAGGCACGTTCGCTGGGAAAACAGCATCACTGCACTCTGCGTAAAAGTCTCGAGCTGCTGATAGGTCACGAGGGACACCATCGCCCGTCAGCAGCATCAAACCACAATTGTAGCCAGCTTGAGCATCGCCTAGTTTAGCAGCGAGTTGATAGCGCTCGAGTGCGCGAGTGTGGTTGCTCTGACACACCCCACCCCAAGGCTCGTGGAAACACATGCCAGTCTTTCGAACAGCCTCGGAGTCGTTCAACGCCGCCGCCTGGGAGTACAATTCGAAAGCTTCACGCAGAGGCGGATTCCTGGAGTCTCCAGCTAACTTTGCAAGCCCAAGCCAGCGCCACTTGAGGATATTTTCGCCGTGGTGCTCTAACAAAAAGGCAGCATTGCATTGCGCATCTTCATCCCCAAACTCTGCTACTAGCCGGTAGTGAAAGTAGGCACGAAGGTAATCGCCCTTCTTGTAGCACTCGTACGCCTTAACCAGCGAAAATGGCAGACCGGACAAAAGGTCTGGATGTAAAGCTACCGTGCGGAATAACGGTAACGCGGTGCTGCACGAGCGTGGCGTGCCAATGCCCTGGAAATGCATGACACCCAAGTTGAACAGCGCTTGGCTCGACTGGCCATCCGTTCCATCCACTGCTGCCTGGAAGTGTGAGAACGCCAGCTCATTATCGATCGGAACGCCACCATCACCATGCAGATACGCTGAGCCCAAGAACGAGTGCGATTCAGCGTATCCCCGTGCGATCGCCTTCTCAAAATATTCCAGAGCAAGTGTCACGTTCTGAGGCACGCCATTACCCGTAAAGTACATCACACCGAGGCCATGGAAGGCGAACGCCTCATTCTGCCGAGCCGCACGGTTGAAATACAGAAGCGCTTGCGGGATATCTCGATCTACACCCATTCCATTCGCGAGAAGCATGCCGTAGTTGGCTTGTGCCAGCGCGTCACCGGCTTCCGCTGCTTGGCGGAAGTACTGAGCTGCAAGCGCATGGTTTGGCGCCACATGAGCTGCTGGATTGCCGAAGAAGTAGATTTCTCCAAGTCGATGCATGGCCCGCGGGTACTGCTCGTCCATAGGATTGTTCGCAATAGCTCGGTAGTATTCAAGCTCGTGTAACGCTGCGTTTTCGTCAAGTAGGGGGTCAGCTCCACCAAAACCATAGTCGTCGAAGAAGCCGCTGGGCAACAGCAGCTCGTCTGAAAGACGAACTACATCGACCGGTCGTTCTCCACCTTCATCGACAATAATGTGCACGTTTTCCTCTGCGCACTTGTGAAACAACGGCAGTGCCGCTTCGCAAGCTGCATCAGCGTCAGCAGTAGCCTCCGTCTTCGCGAGTTTCGTCGCCACACGAAGCCTGCCGGACAGAGTTCCGTATGCTACTGCGAGCAAAGACATAAAATCATGGTCATCAGCTAAAGTCTTCAGCGCACGGTCCCCCCTGGCTTGCCTCTCTAGCTGCGTCAGCGGATCTACAGTCGGGTCCTCCAACTCCTCCGGGTCCGGCACTCCGATCAAATCCATCATTGCTAGCGCGCCCAGTGCTGACTGCACGCCTGCATCCGCTGCGACGTTGAGGTTGTGGATTGCATCAACGAAAGGCTGTTCGTCCGCCGACTCGGCGTTGGGCTCGAAGAGCTGCATGTACGACAGCTTGGTGACTGCGAAGGCCCAGTCGTCTGCCGTCTCCGGGTCTCGACCGGCGTCCGACTGAGTGCCCGCGATCCTCACCAACTCGTCCACCAGCTTGGGGGTGTGTCCCTCCTCTGCGATGCGGTCTTCTAGCGCCAGGAACGCCTCGGAGGCCTCCAGCATCGGCAGGGGCGAGGCGTCCGAGTCCCAGGCCTCGTAGGCGCCGTCTTCCTCCACATTGTGGACGTCGTCTGCCTGTTCATGCTGCTGTTTCTTCTCCTTCAAGGAGGAGGACGCGTGGCTGCTGGTGGACGCCTTGTCGCCCTCGTGGTGGACGATTCTCCAGTGTCCGTTCTCGTCCCTCCGGAGCTCCGTCCTGCCGCCTGTAGGGGGGCTTTGAGCCTGCCGCTTGGTGGACGCGGATCCGTCCGCGTGGACCTCCCAGGACGCCACTTTTTGCGCGTTGGCGCGGCCTGTGGACGGAGCTGGGGCGGGATTCGTCGCGGCGTCCAGTGTGACGCCCTGTTCCTGCTGTTTCTTGGCTTCTGGGGAGGCGACGGAGGCTGCGGAGGTCGCGATCGCGACTGCAGAGAGCAGAACAACCGAGAAGCGGAGAAGACGAACCATCCGCGCCCCTCGAACTGAGCACGGGGACGTCGAGGCGCGGCGTAGGAAGCGGCGATCGCCACGTGTGACCTGCGCCGTTTGTGAAGGAACTGGCCAAGTTTGGCGCCGCGCTATTGGCGGAAAAGCAACGGATAACGACACCGCCTGGGTGGATAGTGACACTGTCCAGCGACTGTGCAGGAAGCGACGCGATGCGAGTGCACGCAACGAATGAGTGAGCAGTGCAAGCGCATTACACGTGCATCTGCCAGGCAGCACTCTTCTGCGTGGGTTGCAGGTCGCTGCTTGGGTGCACTCCAACCACCGCAACGGCGCTTTTGAATCGTCCGCGAGCTGTCACAGGATCCGCGCGCCACAAACCTCAGTCGGCCGCGGTGTTGCCAACACTGTAGGCCCAAACGAGTTGTCGACGCGCAAGCTCTGGACCGAAGCCTCTGTCAGCGACCAGCCCATCGCACTCCTACTTTTAATGTGCAAGCCTTGAGCAAGGAGCGAAGCGAAAGCGGGTGAAATTGGTCGCTCCCCTACAAGCAGAGGTTCGCGCGAAACGGCTCGGCAAGTAAGCGTCCGCTGACGCAAAAGCTGAAGCGAAACGCTCGAGCGAAAGCTTGGTCGGAAGCTTGGTGATCCGAAACGCGGAGGGCATGGTTGCAGCTTGCAGGGCAATGTTGGAGGGGGGGGGCTAGGCTAGACTCTGGCCATGGCGATTGGCGACACCGTCGAAACGAGGACGGGCACGTTGAGGTTGGTCGATCAGACCGCGCGATCCCACGCGGCGTCATGCTTACTCCGAGCCGCTGGGCGCTTCAACGTCAGCAGCAAGTTGCTGCAACAACAGCAACAACAACACCGCTTTCGATACACACAGCAACAATTCGTCCTCGGCCCCGCCCTGCTTGAAGCGCATGTAGCCATCATGACGCGCGCCCGTCAAGCGCCGAAGCCGCGGCGACGCCGGATGAAACTGAGCCCAAGCAGCGCTGGGCCGCGTTTCAGCGGTCTGTGTTAAACGTGTCTTTGAGGACGTTGAAGTTGCCCCGTTAAATGGCGTTCGCTGGCCCTGCAGCTCGAGCGCCGCCAAGCACCGCCGCGCATTCGCGCCAAGCCGGTTCTGCCCGGCAGCGGAGACCGAGGCCCGCCACCGCCGCTGGGCAACGCGAGCCAAGGCGCCTCGAGGCCATCGCGACGCTACGCCTACGTAAACCGCCGGCATGGTGCAGCGCCGGGGCAGTCTCCAAACTACCGTTCACAACATCAACATGCAACACTTCACCACGAACAACGCATGCGGATCCGATCCCATCCGCCTTTCAAACAACCGTTCCAGCGCCTTGAGAACGCATATAATCTCCAATTTGCTCCAAACGAGATTGTTGCAAGTATGCAGCGTAGCTGACACGCCCCGGTCAGCGGTAGACGTTGAAGTGGGCCCGTGCACAGCCAGGCCGCTTGGCTCGCTGCCGCACACGAGCAGGACAAGCAGGTCTCATTCCTGAACTTGGCCGCCGCGGAGGAAGCACCTCGCTCTCGCCCGTCCGCTTCCAGCCCCGACACAGCCTCCTCCTGCCTTCATGCGCGCGTCGTCGCCGCTGCACCCACTGGACGTGGTCCCCGCCGCCGCCGCCTCGTCCTCCGCCGGCACCAACGTGGTGTCGGGCGCCTCGGCCGCCACGTTCCTGCCGTCCTCCGCCTTGCGCCGCAGCCCGAGCTGCGAGTGGCGCGAGTGGGAGGAGACACTCGACAGCTTCGGCGCCTCCGCGGGCCTCGCGGGCGTTGACGCCGCCATGGACGTGGACCTGGACCAGTTCCTGCTGGCCTCGGCCGATGACTTCCTCGAACCCTTCGCGAGCCCCAACGCCACGCCCGACTCGCCCATCTTCACGGCTGACCACGACTTCCTCTACGAGGCGGAGCAAGACCTGCACATGCTGCAGGCCGCGGGTTTCGACCCGCACGTCGGCGCGGGCGTCGCCGGAGAGCTGCAGACGCTCGTGGAGTGCAAACTGGAGCTGCAGTCGATGCCGATGCCGCAGCAACAGCAGATGCTGCCGGTGTCGACGCCCACAGCCCACCGCCATCGCAAGCGGAAGACGGCGGAGCTACACCGCCTACGGGGAGAAGTGGACAGACTCGCAAGGGGAAATGCCCACTTAGTGAAGAAGGCCAAGAGACAGGAGCAGCACAGCGCCGCACAGATCGCAGCCGTGAAGAGAGAGGTGGAGGCCAATGAGCAGGTGGAGAAGATCTACCGGCGGAGATACGACATCCTGCACGGGATCTTGGAGGCCTGGAACACAGGGGGCGTCGAGGACCTGGAGGAAATCGCGGACAACGTGTACGATGAGGACGTGACGCTCATCAGCCCCGACTACTCCGAAGGTCTGCACGGCGTGGAGGCTGTGATGTCCCACTGGAACATGCTGCTGGACGCTTTCCCGGACGGAATCATGGAGGAGTACATCATCCAGCGAGAGGAAGGCAGCACCGAGAAGATGAAGGCCACGTGGACCTTCAGCGGCACTCAGATCTTCCCTATCTTCGGCATCCAGCCGCGTCACAAGAAGGTGTGCATCAGTGGCAAGTCCTTCTTCACGTTCAAGGGCGACAGGATCCGGCAGATGGTGCTTTCGTGGAACTACCGCGAGACGCTGCTCAAGCTCATGGGCATGCAGCCCGACAAGGCCCACGGCGTTGTGCTCAGTGCTTCAGCATCTGCAAGCTCTGCCCACGCAATGGCTCAAGCTGGTGGAGTACGGTCATGAACAAATCCAGCATGATGCTTGATTGTACGTATTATAACGTAAGTAGCGCTAGTACGAGGGCAGGTTGAATGACGCATCGACTAATAATTATCTATCGCCTTTGTGGTGGGGCGTTGCAAACACCGGAACCGACGACAGTTTTCTGTTTGAAAAATCTTAGTTTTGATTAACCTGATGCCCGCTGGAGGAGGTAAATGCGGCCAGGAATTGGCTCGCCACTTTCCTTGCGAACGCTAATGTCTTGCTGGACAGCGATGCTGAAACCTGTGCAAGTGGCCAGAGATGTTATGTACTCGTGTGAGTGCTGGAACCGCCCGGACGGGGCTAGACGGTAGCCCACTGCCGTTCCGTTGATACCCTCCTCAAGGTTTTCAGCGATGCCCTTAGACAGTAGCTCAATTGAGAAGGCCATCCATCCGGTGGAAGCACGGAGCTTGAGGGCGCTCAACTCAAACACTTGCTCTAATGCACCAACGTAGATCCACACATCGGCAGAAATGATCAGGTCCACCGATTCATCAGCGCATGCCTCCAGGAACGGCACAATGTCCGCCGCTGTAAACAGTAAAAAACAGTAAAAACAACATGGCATCAGCGGACGGTCCCTGCAATGCATGAGAGTCTCACGAACAACTAAGCTTATCGCAACACGTACTCTGAAGCTCGTCGTAACTGCCCTCAGCCCGTGTCTTCTCAATCATCAGAGGCGAAATGTCGATCTGAAGACAATACAGTACGAAGGCGTCAATTGTTCAGAATCCCTACAAACATTGAAACGAAAAATCCTTCTCACCCCGGTAATGTGCTTTACATGGGGACGAAGGAGGCGGCCACAAAGGCCGGTGCCGCAACCAACGTCCGCCACGACCCACTCTGGTTCCTTGGGAGAGCCCTTTGGAATAAACCCGGGAGGCGAAAACTTCTGCAGAGCTTCGACGAGCTGCCACGGCACACGATATTCTAAATGTGCCACGAGCTTCTCCTCAAAGGTATCAGCGAGCTCGTCAAACACTTCAGCAACATAAGCAGGAGCGGCCGTTTTGGTTGTAGTAGCCCCCTCGAGCGTCGCAAGTGAGTGTACCGCTCGAACGTGGCTATCACAGTTCTCAGCAAGAATTGAGTGATACCCAGCTACCACGAGATCAGGTTCCTCCAGATAGTACACGGATCTGCAATGATGCAACGGTGAAAACAAGTTAGACAGGCAACCTACTCGTAGTAGCACTAACGTGCTTCAGTCGCCGCGAAAACAGAGCTATACGCACCGGAGCACCGTGTGGGCAACCGAGTCGCTATCATCAAGAGCCACAGCACGCAGCATGCATGACACGGCAAAGTACGTTTCACCTGCACAACCAGAAAACACACACGAGCTCAACCACATTATTCTTGCTGCCCCCCGTAAGAGGTCGGAGTTTCGCGTACCGATAGTCTGCAGGATAACAGCGAGATTGAAACTGGATTTGGTGCACGAGGGACAGCGTAGCAAGACGTTCACAATGCCCGACGCAGCCGGGAGGAACTGCCCCGTTTCGAAGAGCTCCAAAGCCTCCTCGCGCATCTCCACCACAGCCGGGTCGTCCACTGCCATGGATGTAGGGATATCTGCGCCTGCAGAGGAAACATCGACTTGCCACAACGGCCGAAGTGCCGTCCAGGCCGCCCCTGGTGCTCCATTCTCTTTCAGCAGTTCACCCAACACTTTCCCTACCGACACCAACCAACCAAAGGTCAGGCAAAAGACCACTAACTTAATCGAGTCACGCCATCAACCGCCCCTTACATGGCGAGTCGGAGCCACTTGGCGGCGCCGGAGCTGCGTCCTCTTCGTGGAGCTGGCGGAGTTCGGTCTGCTCACCAAAACCCGCTCCGTCAGGAGTCATCGTACCCTTACTGCCATACACAGCAACTATCACCTCCAGAGCGTTGAGCGAGCCCTGCGTCAGCGCTTGGCCCTGCGCGTCCAGCAACACACACGCCGGCAGGTCCGTCACTTGGAAGTGGCGGCACAGCGACCGGAAGGTTCTGAAGCCGCAGCACCAACAGCGACAACAATTAGTAACTGCAACTCAGCAGCAGGAACTGAATTGCATTGCACTGCTGCGCTCGTACGAAGGCTCGAGTCGCTGCACTGTGGCGTCTCCGCTGCTGTCTCCGTCGTCTCCGTCCTCGTGGCGACGAACTTCCAGCAGCCCGATCAACTGGTGCTGCGGGTTGAGCGCGTTGACGCCTTCCAGCAGCGCGCGCAGCCTCGGCAGTGCCAACGCGTCCACAGGCCGCGCCCAGGCGGCCGAGAAGAACGCCAGCGTGTACAGCGCGGCGTCGTCGCCCAGCCCCAAGCTCGCCATCGTGCGGATACCTGCACCGTCCAGGAGTGCATACGTGATCGGAGCTGGTGTGTCCAAATCACCTTCGCTAAGTACGATCAAGCGTCTCCTCAGTGGCTGAAACTACGGAAATGCCGCCTGGGGATTGGCGCAAAAGGCGCGCGTATTCTCCTGGCGAGCGCTCCTTTGAGCCGCTCGATCTCCAGTCACCAGCAGGAGCTTCCAGCGCATTCCACCCGGTAGCGCGCTTGCCTGTCCCCTCTCGTCCGCCCTCCGTCCGTCGCCATGGGCAGTGCACCGAGCAAGACCGAGCGCCCGGCCAGCAAGCGGTACCCCGTGCTGGCCACCAGCGCGGCCCCCGAGGGAGAGCTGCCCGTGTTCATGCAGCAGGTGGAGGAGATCGAGAAGGAGCGCGCCAAGCTGCCCAACCCGGGCCTATACGAGAACGCGCCCAACGAGCTCAAGGGCCCCGTGAGCCCGGACGCCTTCGACGGCTTCCGCTTCGACTTCACGCGCATCCTGGGCGCGCGCTGCTCCACGTCGCACTCGTTCCTGCTGGGCACGCCCATGATCCCGGGCGGACTCTACCAGTTCGGCGCCAACGTCGTGATGGGCGACCCGATGGACCCGTCCACCTTCCTCATGAGCAAGATCACGCCCGACGGCTACCTGGACGCGCGGTGGAACCAGCGGCTCTCGAGCAGCTGGAAGATGCGCGTCAAGTCGCAGCTCAAGAACGAGGAGCACGGCTCCCAGGCGCTCGCCGACTTCGACTACGCCGGCGAGGACTTCACGTGGAACATGAAGATCTCCAACGGCCCGCTGCTCGGCGTCAGCTACCTGCAGAGCGTCACGCAGAACCTCGCGCTGGGCGGCGAGGCCTACTACCACGGCAAGCACCGCAAGGTCATCTCGGCCTACGCCGGCAAGTGGAGCGAGCGCGACTGGGTGGGCATGGCCACCTACGGCGCCATGGGCACGCTGCAGCTCGCGTACCTGCGCAAGGTGGGCCACCGGATCCGCTACGGCTCCGAGCTCGTGTACAACCACGCCTCGGGCGAGGCGCAGACCACCTGCGGAGTGGAGATGGACCTGGGCCAGACACGGTTCGTGTCCAGCGTGGACTCGACGTTCCGCGTCGCGACGAGCATCGAGGCGCGTGTGCTGCCCAACTTCGTGCTCACGCTCTCGGCCGAGGGCTTCCCTCTCAAGGACGACTTCAAGTTTGGCTACGGCGCGCAGCTTTCCTTCTAGATAGAGAGTCGCAGCACAGCACAGCGCAGCTCGAGGCGGAGTAGTAGCCAACCTGCCTGCCAGCCAACTGAATAGCACGAGGCGGCGGGCAGGCAGGCAGGGGCGAGATAGGAAACGCCGAGGGGATCACTCGTGCTGATCGTCCGGGATGGCTCAGCCAAACAGCTCAGCGCGCTTCCCGCGGCGCAGCTCTCCCGGTGACCCCACTTTGTGAGTTCGCGGTCTAGAGAACACAAGGAGCTCGGTTTCTGCAACTCTTCCAATTGACTGTTTTGTTTGCCTATTATGCCGTGCCGTTGCGGGTTCTTGCATGGAGATCTACGCTTTCACATCCTGATGCACTTCACCGGTACTCTAGGGCGTGGTCGCTAACTTCAACTAAAGGACCAACACTCTTGCGGCGGAGGGATCACTTCACACTAAGCATGGAAGAATACATGATGATGGAAACTAGTTCGCCTCTGGGCGTGGAAGAGTCGGCGTTCGTCAAGACTGCTCTGGAAGATGACGTCCCGGACAACCTGCAGCGCGCCTTGGCGGAAAACAAACGCTTGGAGACTCGCAACCTCCAGGTCGCAACTGAAAATCTGAAGCTCAAGATGGACAGCACTCGACTCAAGAAGGGCCTGAGGAACCTGGCGCTGGTTAAGCGAATGGATCAGGAGCTCGCAGCTAGGGTCAACAACCTGGACAGGAGAACCTGCAGCTGCGCGAAGAAGAGGAACCAAGAGACCAAAATATTCGAGCTTCAGAGGAAATTTGAGTTTGCAGACAAGGCTCGAGCCAAGCTACTCACAGAGAGTTGGAGAAGTGTGTCGTTGTGGACATCCCTAGCGGCTCCGTAAGATCTGCCTTCACCAAACTGCTATGTTGATCGATGTCCGTCAAAATATGCAGCAACAGGCCCAGGAGGCTTCTCTGCGAGCGGACGCGAAGGTTGAGACGATAGACCAGTGGCTCAAAAGCGGGCTGAAGAGTTACCGCAAACGCTGTCTGGAGGGCATCGAGGAAGCGCCAATGTCAAAGCGACACTCATCAGAGATGAATAAAGAATGTGAAGGTCCGATACACGACTTGTACAGTAGCACATTCCGACCTGACCAAATTAAAGGCGCTATCGGCTGTGACGTCGTGCAAAGAATTCGAGTTCCGAAGGAGCATTGCTTTCATAGCATCTGCAGAAAGGAGATATTCCTACCTTATTCATCCTTGATGTCCAACCAAGCACCAGCAACCAACTGCTACAAGTATGTAACATGTGTGAGCACGTAATTGCATCATGCAATTGTCATGCATTTGCATGTAAAACTCTGTCTTCACGTCCACAGTTTCGATGCTCAACTTGCACTTTTCAAAAGACTTCATTCTGGTCCATCTATTGCAGCTACTATCAGCATTCGATGCCTGCCAAACACTTCTTGATCACCAGGGCTCCTCCAAAATCTTGAGGTAGTCACCGCAGCTTAGAAGGGCCAGTCACCAGCAGGCTTGTTGTTGCCCCCGCGGTATCCGCCGTTCGAGCCCGACGAGTACGAGTTACCGCCGCCCTGCGAGAAGCCACCGCCATTTCCGCCTTCGACATTCCTAAACGTTTGCAACAAGCAAAAGAAAAGAAACGATTAGCACTCAAGGCATGCTACATAACGCTACTTCTCAAATCTTACAGAGGTCCTTCCAGCACCGAGTGGAAGCCGTACAGACGAGGAAGAGAGTAAGTCAACAGTTCCTGCACAAACAAAAAGAGATATCGTCAGTCACTCCCCAACACAACACAACACCTCTGCAATGCCCTCTTACCCGGAAGACACGGGCCTCTCCCACGTTGAGCGTGGCGACAGACTCGCCCTCGTGATTGACCTTGATCAGCACCAAGGGGTTTCCGTCCGAGCCCGACGCGCGCGTGATGTGCAGCGACTTGGAGTTCTTGTCCTCCTCCGACGCGTTCATGTTGGGTGAGTGCGTGAACGACAGCTCCGGGATGCGCGAGTCCAGCAGCTCCAGCACCAGTCCCACCTCCGTCGGGCTCAGCGAGAAGAACTGCACCCACAGAACCAGTCAGCCACCTACAGCGCACACTGCAAATTGCCCAACGAGCCCGCAGCGCACCGTCTTGTTCTGGTAGTTGTAGCCCGAGTTGGTGGCCTTGGCCCACGAGAGCATGATGGCGCCCTGACCCACAGCACCAAGAGCTCAGTTTTAGCGCTACAACTCCTACATTTCAGCTCCTGGCAGCGCGATAAACCGCCGGTTGGCTCACCACGCGCTTGGTCTTCATGTAGCTGCCAGCGCTGGTGTACTGCGGGGCGCTAGGGGCCACCTGGAAGGCCGAGTCGCTGCCGTACACCGAGAAGTTGGGGAACACGCGCTCCGTGGCTGATTGCAGCGGCCAGAGCATGGGGTGAGATGCGAGAAGCTGGTATACGCAGCTCAAGACACTCAGCGACACGTACAGTACAGCGCGGAGCTGCGAGGGGCCGCGCGCAGCCCGTGGCTCGCCGTCTTCCGGAGCGTCTGCAGCAGCGCCATCTTCCTGCTTGGTGTCGAGTGGGACTTTGGTGAGTCTTTTGTTCGCATTAAGTACGCGTAGCCATGTCGAAGTGTAGCCATGTACAATCTGGCCGCGAAACGACGCGAGCGTTGTCTACCTGCTCCCCTGCCTGCCATTGCACCTGCAGCAGTGCACACCGAGCTTATTGTAATTGGGCGTGGTGTAGTTGGGATCGGGGCAGAGGATGTTCCTGTGCTGCGCGGCTGGGCCCGTGGTCAAGACCTTCGAGGTCACCTCGGAGGCCATCACGCACCAGCGCACTCTGAGCTCGCTCAACGCCGACGTGACGTGCGTTCGGTACAACCACAACGGAAGGATATTGGCAAGCAGCAGTGCGGAGGGTGGCATCTGCTTGGACGTGGCGTCCTCCGGAGAGCTGCTCTCAAGGTTCTTTTACCCTGGTGACACACCCGCAAACCGAGTACGTCCGCTGCAAAGCGCTGATGCGATGCCGTTGATCTTTTCTAATGCGTGAATTGCAGCGCGTGAATGCAGTGCAGTTCAGTGGTGGGTCGAGGTTCCTTGCATCCGGCGGCAACGATGGGTTTATTCGCGTGAGTGCTATCATGTCGAATCATCTAATGAGCTCAACGAGCAAAAAGTCTAATCCGAGTTGTCGACTTCAGTTGTGGGATCTGAAAACGCAGGAAGTCATGCAAACGTACGATATCAGCGCGAGTGCTGTCACATCTGTAGCATTTAGCGGGTACAAGGACGAATACATCGTCGGAGGCAGCGCTAGGTACGTTGGCTGTGGCAATGCGATATGCATCATAATTGCGCCTAAACTTTATCGTGTACATGTTGCAGTGGGGCGATTTCTGTGTGCGACGTCCAAACAGCAGAGACAGCGGGATTTCTAACTGTTGATCCGGCCCATGGGGTACGTTTGATCCTCCGGCAGTTGCATGTCTAGCACACTTAAGATTGACATCCCCCATTGAGCAGGTCCACAAAGTGATGGCCATTCAGGCGTCACCACATCCGTATGCTCGCCACGCACTTGGATCCACCTACTCGGACGGCTCAGTCCGTGTGTGGGACTTGAGCACCGGCCAACTGACTGCAGAGTTTGTACGGCAGCACGAGGCTCCGTCCACAGCCTTGACCCTCTCGCCCGTGAGCAAAGTCCTGCTAGCGACAGGTGGCCTTGACGGTCGAGTGATTTTCTACGATACACTGCAGCGAAAGTAGGTCACGTGGTGAAGTTTTCTCGATCATCTCACGTCGTAAGGCATGCTAACTCGTGCCTGTTTGTCAACAGAGAGTTGCGGTCTTTAGATTTGGAACAACCCGTGTCGTCATTAGCGCTGTGCGCCGACGGAAAGACACTTGCCATGGGTACCACAACAGGCGAGATACTTGTGTACGATCTTCGAGGAGCGATCACGCCGTTATTCTCCACCCTTGTCCACGAGACTTCAGCTGTTCAATCGCTGCAGTTTTCACCGCCAATTCCTGATGTTGCTACCACTGGAATGATTCCGGAAGGGCTACCCGTAGTGTCGGCTGAGCATGTATCGCCCTGCAAAGGAGAAACACTGCAGGAGATTGCGCTGCGAAAACTCGAAACACTGGGCATGGGAAGCCCAACAAGAAGGAAGCCTCAAGACTTGCAAGCGGAGCCAAGGTTATCGACGCCATCTTCTCCGACTCGGTTCGCTACTCGATCAGGTGAGTGCCGCAATGCTGGGCTTTCGTAGGTATACTGCAAGCTTCTTACACGTTTGCGCATGAACTAAACAGCGGAACCCCCTGAACCCCCATCTTCACCAAGTCAGTCCAACGGCTTTACCCAGCACTCTTCTAGCCGTCCATTTGTTAGTCACGTTAGTCCTCATCGCTTGGAGTCAGCAACAGATTCACAGTTCGAGGACGAGAAGCGCCAATCCGAGCCGTCTCCCGTGTCATTCTTATCGACTTCGCCAACAAAACTGCCCAATGAGACGAACAACACCTCTTATTCTGGCGGTTCTCCATCTAGACAGGCAGATTTCGGGTACACCACGATACGCGCGGAGATCCAGCGTTTACGAGAAGAGATGGAGTTGCGTCGCCAGGAAGAGGTAGACCAGCTTTCTAGCTTGCTCCAGACCTTGATGGATCGCTTGGACGCGGTAGTGGAGGAAAATCGATCGTTGCGTCAGGAAAACGAATGGCTGAAGTCGCATGTGCCAGCATCTTAGCCTCGTTAGACGGACTGCTACCAGATGAATTGAGATAATAGCGAACACATTTAATCTATATCGCCTAGTGCTTCCATTGCGCGTCTGCGAATCGAATGTGGCCTCCCTGAGCAATAGCAATGCGGTCGTGGAACGGATCCGCAGCAATACATGTGGAAGCATCGCTAACGTAACCTCGGCTAATAGCGATGCCATCACTTGTTTTGTAGAGCGAGAGATCTTGCCCACGAGCAGCAACGACACCGCGGCCGCTGCACACGAAAATCGGGTGAAAAATTGCCCTGCCATTGTCTTTTGATTGAGGCGATCTTCGGAATGTGCAGACTGGGGCTGACGCTTTGCGCAAGTCAAACATATAAAAATCTGTGTCGAAACCTGCTGATAGCAGCAAGTTCTCATCTGTCGGGTGGAACTGCACACTGTTAATCGCGCGATAATGCATTCCCTCAATTGCGATAACCTTCGGATCGGTGGCCACGCGAACGTCAAACACGCGAACCGCTTTATCGTTTCCGCCCGACGCAAATAATTGCGGGTTCTCCTTGGCAAACCTCGTGCATTTTACGACGCCGTCATGGTCCTCAAAGCGCCGAACTACCTCCAACGAGCCGTTATCGCAGCGAAACATTGATAGAGCTATCGTGGCGTCTTTGGAGCACGTCAATACCGAGTCGCCACAAACATCCATGCCAAAGATTCCCTTTTGGTGCAGGCTGGTGCTAGTGAATATTTCCTTCGGGGTACGCAGCATATTCGAGCTCTTGTTAAGGTCCCAGAGCTTGACGGATCCGTCGTTCGACGCCGACAAGAGCACATTTGCCCTGCCTTGCACGCTTTTTGCCAGACTGACAGCAGCAACCCATCCGCGATGTGCTTTAAACGACATGAGAGGGATGTGCGCACCAGGGTCATCGACAAATCCGTCGACGATTTCCGGTTGGTGGTAGGAGTTGGAGAACGGGAAGATCGACACATGACCACCATGGCCACCGGCTGCAACGAGTCCGTGCTCCTTGAAATCAGTAAAAGAGATATCGTACGCTTTCGCAAGGTTGGCATCGTGCAAATAGGATTTAGGATCCACTTGGAAGCCCACCAGCTCCCGATCGGCACCGTTCATCGTCGAAGACGGTGGCTCCTTCCGGGTATCTTTATTCTCATTGACGGAGTACCGCAGGACATTGGACTCTGCAAACGAGGCTTCCACCTCGAACGAATCAGGCCCACTTGACTCGTAACCTTCGTCCTCAATTACCCTGGGCGGCGGCGCTGATCCTGGCGCCGTCTCTCCACGTAGTCGCCGTGATCTCCGCACAGGCTGCGCCTCCTTTAGCTGTCTCTTGGGCTTCGGTTGCCTCTGAACTCGGTCTTTTCTCTGCCTTGAATTGATTTGAAGCTGTCGCGTTATGTCCAATTGGGCAGACGTTATCCCCAGCTCCTCTAGGAATTTGGCGTTTGCCGCCATCTTCGCCTGCCGCTTCTGCTCGTACTCGGAGAGTCCGACGGGTCGGTCGACTGCGTAGACCGGCTCAACTGACGGCAAAGGCTCTTGGTGTATAACTCTGGGCTGATCATTGCTCTGCGTTGCCTGCCGCTTGGCGGGAGGCGCAGAATTGTTGTTCGGCTGGGACTTCTCATTGGGATTGGCGGCGTTTCTCTTGCTGGTGACGGCGGTTGTGGGCGAACGAGGCGGCGTTGACGCGGCAGGCGGGGGCTCTTGATTTGACAAGGTGGCTGCAGCATCCTCGCGCGCGCGTTTGTCCTGGCGGAGAGGCTTGAAGAAGTCCAGGATGCTCGGCATCTCCAGCGGCGACACGCTTATTGGTGTTTGAACGCCCATTCTGTCCACTTCAAAATCTAGAAATGGCGCAGGTTGCAAGTTAAGGGACGGCGTTTTAGCCCTACAGATCATGTCTAACTACTATTTTTGTTGGCAAGTGTTTTATGTCATGCAAAACCCTGTTTACAGATGCAAATCAAAATTCTAAAACGTGGGTAGGGTTTGTATCTATCCCATGCCCAATAGATATGCATTTTGCCTGGCTTTAAGAACTTTCCATGAGATCAAATCTTTAACGAAGTTACGAGATCTTATAGAGTCACCTTTGAATAACGTGCATAATATACCTATCTCGAGGTTATTTTCATCGTCGCTGTAAAGTGTCGATTAGTAGGGTGAGAGACGAATTAGGTTGCCGATACTCTAATTGTTCGATAATTAGACAATTCGTAGGTCTTCTCCCTTAGGTGCTACACCGTTTTAACGGGCGTAGGAGAGCATAGTTGTAAACAAATAGGCCCTCTTGTGCTCCGTTGTACTCGCTTAGAGCGCGAACACCTAGTACTCGGGTAAGACGGTAGCCATTTTTGACGCACTGGAGTAACAAATTCGCTTACCGGCATTCAGGAGTATTGGGGGTGTGTAGGATACTACCCAGACTTGTGATACTCCACATCCTGCTGGCGTTGAAGCACAAGTACACGCACATCTTCTGAGTTTGGGGCACACTCTTCGGTTGACCTCCTGCGAGTCCCCTTCGTGCGACAAAGGTAGCATCGGTGGCGAGAACTATCCGTGGCTTGCCCTGGTTTCTCGCGAGGAAAAACGGGCGGACTACTGCGATGTCTTTGCGCGTCTTCGTCCTGGGCAAATATCCAAGAGATGCTAGATCCTGTCCAATGACCGTGGTAGGAGCTCTTGTCATAGGCTCCATCCCCGTCACCGGCTTGCCTCCTTTCTGCAGCCAATTGCCTCTTCTCCATCTACAAAGTGAGCAGTCGCTCTAGGTTCGTTTCTTCGAATGTAGATCGTGATGCATTTATTTTTCCTCTCGTCCACGAAAACAAGGGGCTCGCGTATATTACCGAGGCAAATATTATTAATATACGCCGCGTATATTACCGAGGTAAAACTTCTACCTGTGTGCAAGCAAACGGAACTACGGGTTTTGGTACAGCCAGTCAAACCGAAAGGTGAAATCGGGACCTGGTAGTCCAAGAAACATTCGACCATTAGGCTGGGCGTTCGTTGAGAGCAGTGAAATGGTTCGTACCTGAATGCTTCAACGAGGTCAGTGTTGTGTAAACCACCCATAGCAAGATCCTGCTGAAGACTACTTCCCACTGGTGAATCAGCACGAAGGCGATCAGGTGGATGACGGAAATACCATTTTGCGGCTGAGAACGACGCACAAGATGCAGAAAGGAAGTATTTTCAGAAAACAGTAGAGTTTGACGTTGAAAACGACGTTGTTCAGGTTTTGTGACGTCATGGACTCGAATTGGTTGTAATATCGCCGGTGCCCAAGATTGAATGCAATCACAGAGAAGGCGACTGTGAAGCAGAAGTTTGTTCAAGTTAGTAGACATTATCCCAAAGTGTTCAACAAATATTTGAGCGCACCGTAGATAGCAGGAACGATAGCTTCGACATACTTGACGAGCAGGACAAATTCAACTGTGTAAAGCACTCGAGCAGATTTTGCTGCAAACCGCTTCTGGTCCTTGTTGGACAAGTGAGATTGCGCTGTCACGGGAGTAAGGCTACGGCAACGAACCATTTCACTGTTTGGTTTGCCTCTGACGACACTATTAATGCTCTCACTATTTTGCTCCCAGGCCTGAATCGATCCGCCATCCGTTGGATGTATACGTGCCACTCGGAGTGGCATTTGGCTGGCTTGTGGTCGAAGCACGCCAACTTCCATCGATGCAGGTGACTGTGATACACCCCGCTCTCGGGGAGATGGCACTATACGACTGTGCTCGTGCTTGTTGATCAACATCATGCGAAAGCTGCTGGTAGCGGTTCGAGGTCCAGCGGAAAATATAATCCGATTAATGCCTCGCATCATTTTGCTGACATCATTAATGGCGACGATCGACTGAAGAATGCCGATGGCGATCGCAGTTAGTGTAGTGGTCAGTTTTGCCGAGTTCTCCAATGCAACCGACATGTACAGTGAGCTGCAGACCTCAACGTTAAAAATCACGATTCCAGCCTTCACGTCGTAGTAATCGCCAACCAGCCAACTGATGGCATTACGACCCACAATCTTGACGAGGGGGAAAATACTCATGTAACCAATTTGCCAAAGCGACCCAAGTCGGTGGAAACCAAACACATAAATGGGGTAGATTATCACAGACAGAGCGAGCCACATCAAAATGAGCCAACACCGAACGAATCGCCGGATGAGCGCTCGATCGTTCCGAAGCCGAGTAACATATATGGTGACAATTGGCGGTACTATAGCAGCGAACCACCCAGGTATACTGACGAGCAGCGTGAAGGGGACTGGAAACCCGATCAAGAGCGACGCCGCAAAAGCAGAGCCATCGGATGTGATTCCTCCCAGAATGCTAAGTATCATTGCTGGAGTTCTGGTAATATTTAATTCAGGAAGGTAAGACTGGAAGATTGACAGACCTCCGGGTGTCAACACAGCTAATGTTGTCACGTAGCAACACCAAAATGCGTAATTGGCAAGTGTTCCTGTATCCGGTGGGGCCAACGGGATACTTTCCAACACCAGCAGCACGATCACGCACGGAAGTGGCAGCGCGAGGCAGACCACAACCGACTTGGTGAGTTGCGCTCGGTTTAGGAAGGGGCGGAGCTTGTCCATGTGGTCGATACTAATTCGACCGTGAAGTTCCACTTGTGCCAGCTCCCATACGTACACCACGGAGTAGAGGAATTTCCGCGCGCTATTCACGATACCCTTGCCGCACAGAAAGCAGAATGCATGTATTGACATCCAGTTGCGCATTTGTCGTTTTACAGCTGAGTTCGATCAGTTGTCGAGACGAAGCGAAAATGAGCTGGTTCAGTGATCACCGACGTCGGATGCCCCTGGCTATTATTGCCTGGATAGTTGAAGTAATCTAAAATTTCGTCAGTTTATTTTGCGCGCGATCCGTCCAGATTCGTTGTTAAGTCACAAGTCGGGGTGGGTAACACAGGTATGGGGCACGGGCGAGAACAAGCAGGGTTGATAACTCGCAAACCGGTCGCGTTTTGCGCATTGCTGTTCACATCAAAATGCTTGCGTTCGGAACAATTTATTTCCTCCATTGTTTCACGGCCACATTGCGAAACACAAATTATTTCTGATGCTTTATCGATGATAAATTAGTTTTCATTGATTTACACTCACCTCCAGTGCCGTCCCTCACGAAGATACCAGATTCATGGCCGATCAGAGTTGCTTCACCGTACAGTAACATGGGAGTCTAATAAGAAATTGACGAAGGAATTGGCGCGACATCATTCGGTGATCTTTGCATTTCGCGAAACCTCCTGTATTCGTACCCTGGTCGTCACCACCATCGTCGTTCTTGACAAACATTTTCTTCACACATCACAGCGTTCAGAAGTTTGAAGTCGTGTCGTACCTTCGATTCGTCGACTGCGTTGGTTGAGATGCTAGCGGTGTCATCTCCACCGAAAAACTATCGACGTTAACGGTATTAGCTGATGCCCTGCAAATAACAATTGTTCAGCGCATATGATTGGCTAAAACGGCGTACTCGCTTTGACGGATCTCGTAGCTCCCCGGTTGCTACTGTGCTGCACGACGTACAGGATGGCGGAGAGCCCGCTCCCGATGGTTCTGAGCGCCGTGCAGGCGCTCTACGGCATGGTGAGTGGTCTTGCAACGCCAACCGTGCAATCCCCGCCGTCTACCAATGCCTCTAGCCGCCGCTATGCCTGCCTAAAGCAATTGACACACTCTCGTGAATGCCCCCGCAGGAAGGAGCAGCGCGACAGCGAGAGGCCAACGAGTTCCTGAACAGCTTCGCGGCCTCGGACGCGGCCTGGGGCGTGGGCTTCCAGCTGCTGCGGGACGAGGCGCTGGCGCTGCCCCCCGAGGCGCTCTTCTTCGCGGCCAACATGCTGCACTCCAAGGTGCGCAAGGAGTGGGTGCGGCTGTCCGCAGAGCAGAGGGCGGCCATGACGGCCTCGCTGCAGACGCTCATGCAGGTGCTGCGCGCCGGCACGAGGCCCGGCTTCCACCAGGGCCCGCTGGCCAGCAAGCTCTGCGCCATCTATGCGGTGGCCATGATCTCGGCCCCGGACGACTGCAAGGCTCTGCTGTCGCAGCTGCTGGCGAGTTGCTCGGCTACGGGCGACGCGGGGGAGATCGCGTTCTTGCTGGCCTTCTCCCGCTGCGTGTGTGAGGAGATGGAGGACGCTGAACTGGCCTTTGCAGCCAAGGACGCGATGGAAGTGAACCTCGCGACGTTGAGTGGCGACCTGGTGACCCTCATCGGCAAGATTATCCTTACTCGCGAAGACCAGGACTCTCGAGTGGCTGCTCTGCATGGTGAGGCACTGTCGTGCTTGAATGTTTGGGTCAAACGTGCGGGGCTCTCCTTGGCGACACTGTACTCTAAGGACGAAGCTGTGCTGCTTGCTCTCCTCGAGGCACTCCAGAGCAAGTCGAGACACCTGCACGCGTGTGCAGAGATCCTTTCAAAGTTAATCACGGTGGCGTCGTACCCGACGCCGGCTCAGCTGGAAAAGACTCTGTTGGTTGTGGCGCAAGGACTGCTTAAGACACGAGCGGCTTGCGAAAGCGCACTTGCAGCTGACGAAGACGAGGTGGGCCACGCGCTTACAGATGTGATCTCCACGTTCTGTGAAACCTACGCTGACTGGATTTTAGAGGGCGAGCACCCCCAGGAAGCCGCCGGTCTCGGTGAGCTCATGCTGTATCTTGGCTCCCATCCGCGCCGGCAGATTGCGTCACTCACGCTCGAATTTTGGCTGGTAGTGCAGGATGAGCCTGTAGCTTCACGGCTGCATTTTTATCAGCATGATGCCTTCATGCAACTTTTTGATGTTTTGCTCAAACAATGCGCCTTTCCAGCTGGCAATGCTGAAAATATGGACGAACTTGAGCGAGATGACCTCTTGGCTTTCCGGGGTGGCTTTCAAGGCGTGTCAGAGGCGTTTCTAGCGATTTTCGCGCTTCTCAAAGAACAATTTCTGGCTCACCTACTGCCAATTCTAACGTCAGCAGCTACGAGCGAGTGGCAGAATATCGAGGTTGCTTTGTTTGCCGTCTCCATTGTGGCGGATGATATCAAGAAGAAACTTCCAACAGGTCCTGCTACCACCGCACAACAAGCAGAATTGGAGAACATTGTCTCGCAAATTTTCCAGGCGGTGTTAAACTCGACAGCGAGCTCACACCCTCTGGTGATTACAGTGGCTTCACGACTGCTTGGTCAGTTCAGTGCCTGGATCAATGACAGAGCTCTAGCTGCTCGTTCATTTGATACGGTTGGCACTTTACTCCAGTATTTGACAGGGGCGCTTGGTCTCAGTGCAAGCCGCACAAACGCCGCCAAGAGTTTTATGCAAGTTGCAACAAGCTGCACTGGATGTCTGAAAGAAATGCAACCTAGTGTCCTAGTGGCTAGCGTGCTGCATTTTGGCGCTACTGCTGGACAAGAGGCCATGCCGATCGAAGATCGGTTATTGGTTGTGGAGGGTCTAGTACGAGCTGCTGCCGTCTCGCCTCACTGTTCGATAATTTTGCAGAGCGTGCTCAATGATTCACTGACTCGTCTAGACCAAGTGCTAGCTGTCACGGGTACTGATGATCCGGCGGTGGTGATTCAAGTATGCAGCGAACTCCAAGTGCTCGGAAAGGTTATGCGGTTCCTGGATGCACCTGAAGACGTGGCCGGAGGTAAGACTGTTACGGCGTGGGCAGTTCAACTGATCTGGCCTCACTTGGACCCGATCACACCCCGCTTTGAGGCTGATGAGGCTGTGATGACAGCCTTATTCGAATTATATGGATGGTGCCTGCAGAGTTTACGACAGGACATGGCACTGCAGCTGGGAAACATTGCAACTCTGATTGTGAGAGTGTTCGAGCAGAGACGCTTTGTTGCCCCTCTCGAATGTGCATCCGTGGCAGTTGATGTCTTCGGGAAGGGTGCGAGCGCCGAGATTGTTGACAGTTTCCGGGGGCTTATGGGCGCTTTGAGCCAGTCAGCATTCCAATTCTTCACGACGCATTCGTTGGCAGAGTCCCCGGAGGTTCTTCGTTCGTTCTTCGAGCTGGCCTACCGATTTTTGTTATTCTGTCCAGCCGCGGTTCTTACTGCAGCCGAGTTTCCTGTGCTGATTGAGCTGAGTTTGGCCTGTCTTGGCAATCAGGATCGCCCGTCCACAAATGCGGTTATCATGTTCCTCACATTCCTCGTCAACGAGAGCACGTTCAGGCTGGCACCGTTTACAGCAGTTATCAACGCCACTGTGCTGGATGCCGGTCAGACAGAAAAGTGGCTTGACGGCCTCGTGGGTGCGCTAGCCTTAAAGAGTCCCAGCGGCTTGTACGACGCGCTATCCAAACTGTTATATGCGCTGTTGACCAGCTTCACAGATAACGAGCGCGTCCGGACATCACTAATGCAGTCATTGAGCCGCGATGCACTGGGTGTTGCAGAACTCCGGCCTGAGGATCGTCAACAGGTGCTGCACTTGTGGCTGTCGCTCGCAGCCCAGCCCTCAGCTTATTCCAAGCGGCGTTTCCTCGGTTTGTGTACTGACTTCGCGAAGGTATGCCGCAAGGAGTTGACCGCCGACACGCTTCACTCTATCGAGCCGCCCAACTGAGTACCGATTTGAATAGTTTTGAGCCGACGTAATCGTCATGATAAAAATTGTCAACGAATGGAGTCGGGTATGGAATATTCATGAAAAAACTTTTTCACATGTATGGGCTTCATCTCTGAGCCAGGCACAACCACTGTTTCTAGCACGTTTTCGCGTTGAGTGCAACCGCAGGCTTAAGCTAGCTCTCCGACCTGCATCGCCACCAATGACATATTAGACCACGACCATTGAGCCACCAGCGTTAAGAGTACGTAGCCAGTCGACGTACAATAGGGTACTTCTCGTAGTAGAACTCCTTGGTCTCATCGAGCTCCTTCATCTTCTTGTCGTCAAAGTCCGAGATGTCATCGCTGATATCCTGTCCACACCACAAAACAAGAATCCTCGTCACTCTAGCAAAGCCGTGTCCCTGTGTCCCCAACGTGTCGTACCTCCTTCTTGAGCGAACCCAGGGTCAGCGCACGCGTGCAGGCCTGCAGTACCAGCAAAGGCAGCACCAATCCGATTCGCAGACGCGTGTCAGCAGCCACTTCAAGCCAGCCAATCGGCCAAATCAGTCCTGTCTTCACCGTACCGTTCCGGCGAACTGGTTGTAGGACTTGCCCTTGGCGTAGAACTTGGCGCCCGACGTCACGTCCAGCACCTGCAGCAACAAACAGCCGGACAGCCAGCAGCCCCTCGTTAGCGGCCGCGTTCTCTCCCTCGACGCTTATGACGCCATCGTACCTTGCCGCCGACCGCCAGCAGGATGGGCTTCTCCTCGTCCGAGCCGTCGTACCTGCAGCACCAGCAGCGCAGCCCCCACATATTAGTACAATCCACACGCTACACCACTCTTTAGCTATTAGCTGTGCACGCACATGCGCAGCTGGTCCAGCGTGTACTTGGGCAGCCCCTCGGCCTCGGCCGCCGCCTCCTTCTCTGCGCCCTGGCCCGTCAGCAGCATGGAGAAGGGGTACGGGCAGCTGTAGCCGCTGGCGACGAGCTGCTGCTCGATCTGCGGCCAGGCCAGCGCCACGAGCGCCACCACGAGCGCCACGCCGAACAGGAAGAAGCGTCCCAGCCCCGCCATTCCAATTGATACAATAGGTACTGTGGTCCTGAGTTCCGCTGGTGCGCTGGAAAATCGCGAAGTGATTTGGTCCGCGCCACGTACGAACGACCGCGCGACCCACAGCTTTTACATCAAATCGTGTGCACCACACAACGTACCAGCCTGGTGGTACACTTTTGTGTCGTGTCAACAGAGCCCCGACTTGTTCAACGTGAGCAGCTTGGCTCACTTCCGAATTTGCCACGAACTGAGCAAGTCGAGCCCCTCTGCAGCCATGAGCGTGAACGTGGACCGCATCCTGCGCAGCCCCGAGGCGACGTACACGGCCAGCTACAACCAGCGCGACCTGCTGCTGTACGCCGTGGGCATCGGCGAGTCGGCGCTGCAGTTCACGTACGAGTTCGACGAGCGCTTCTCGGCCTTCCCGCTCTACTCCGTGTGCCTGCCCTTCAAGGGCCAGTCGCAGGACGTGGTGCCCTTCCCGCCCGAGACCATCTCGGCCGCGCCCGACGGCATGCCCAGCTTCAACCCGGCCATGATCCTGCATGGCGAGCAGTCGGTGGAGATCCTGCGGCCGCTGGACCCCGCGGGCGGCACGCTCACGGGCAAGACCAAAGTCATCTCCTTCTACGACAAGGGCAAGGGCACGCTCATGGAGACGCAGACGCAGTTCGAGGACGCCAACGGACCCGTTGCCAAGCTCATCAGCGGCTCCTTCATCCGCGGCCTCACGGGCTACGAGGGCAAGGGCCGCAAGCTCCCGGCCCGCGTGCAAATCCCCAAGCGCCAGCCGGACTTCTACGACGAGTTCAAGACGTCGCCCCACCAGGCGCAAGTCTACCGGCTGTCGGGGTGAGTATTCAAGCTGAGAGGAGCTCTTGTCGAGGTTGGGTTGGACTGCTAGCTAACTGGGTTTTATTCGGTGTTGTCCTCTGTTGTGGCTGCTGCAGCGACTACAACTCGCTGCACATTGACCCGGAGATCGCCAAGAGCGTTGGCTTCAAGCAGCCGATCCTGCACGGCCTCTGCTCCATGGGCGTGGCCAGCCGCGCGCTGTACAAGCAGTTCTGCGGCGGCGACGTGGCGCGCTTCAAGTCCATCCGCGTGCGCTTCTCGAGCCCGTGCTTCCCGGGCGAGACCATCCAGACCCGCATGTGGCAGGAGGGCAACGGCAAGGTGCTGTTCCAGGCCGTGGTCAAGGAGCGCGGCGTGGTCATCGTCGACGGCGGCGAGTTCGTCTACGCCCACGACGCGGCCTCGCGCCTGTAGGCAGAGCCGCCTACTGTGACTGCACTTTGCAGCACCCTTATGAGGGCAAAGCGGTTGATCTGCAGGCAGGAGATCTATCCATCGTTTAATGAATGTACGACGTCAACACGTTGAAGCTTGTTTGAAGTCGATGACGTCGACACTGTCGCCCGCAATAATCGATAACGCAGGGTATTTATTCTTAAATGTTTATTTGCATAGAAATGTTGTTTCCGTTCCGGTGTCTAAGACATCCATTCTCACAGGTTCGTGTCAGCCGCACAAAAATACAACCGCTGTGCTCCGCTTTCGTATCAACCGGCGGTATGAGCTCCTCGCGTGGTGCCCCGCTGTCTCCGTGGGTCAAGTCGGTGGCCGCCGGGTCCGTCTCGGGCATGGCGAGCGTAGTGGCGTGCCACCCGTTCGACACCATCCGCACGCGGCTGCAGCTGTCGCCCACGCGCTTCCGCGGGTTCTTCCACTGCGCGCGGCAGACCATCCAGCAGGAGTCCGCGCGCGGCCTGTACAAGGGCTTCCTGCCCCCATTCTTCAGCCAGGGCGTGTACAAGGCCGTGATCTTCACCACGTCCGCCACGCTGCGCAACGACGTGCTGCCCCGTGTGCCGCTGCTGCAGCCGGTGCTCACGCCCACGGTGGTGTCGCTGACGGCCGGCGCAGTGGCGGGCGGCGTCAACGCCTTCCTCGTGGCTCCCGTGGAGCTCGTACGCAACCGACTGCAGGTTCAGTACGACAACCAGCCAGAGTCGCGGAGGTATCGAGGGGCTTTCCACTGCGTCACGCAAGTTGTGCGCAACGAGGGCGTCACGGCCATGTGGAAGGGGCTCACCACCACCGTAATTCGAGACTCGCTGGGCGTGGCCTTCTACTTCCTGGGCTACGACTTCGCCAAGCAACGACTTACTGCAAGCGGGAAGTTGGGGGAGACGGCGACACTGCTGACTGCTGGGGCTTTTGGCGGTGTCAGCTTCTGGGCGGTGGCGCTGCCGTTCGACACCATCAAGTCGCTCATACAAGCCGACGGACGAGACGGCAAGTACACGGGCCTCGTGTCGAGTACAGCCAAGTTGGTGCGCGAAGAAGGCGTGATGCAGCTCTTCCGAGGCTGGCAGGCTGCGTTCTCGCGTGGAATCCCCAGCGCTGCCATTACGTTTTGGACCTTCGAGCGAGCAAACAAATTCCTCAACGAGATGTGATCAAGCAGCATCAAAATGTGACCACCTTGTTGCCACGGCTACCCAAGCTGGGGGCACACTACAATATATTCAGCAATTTTAACAAGCACTGCAACGCTGGGTAATATGTTAATCCTGGTCCAACAGCGCTCCCCTTGCGCGCCGCAGCTGTGACGCGATCGAAGCAGCCCGCTCCCCCAAACCAATCGCTTTGTCCCTGAACATGTCATGAATGGCATCCGGGTCTGTCGGGTAGCAGATCGGCGGGAAGTCGCGCGTCTCCGGACTGTTTTGCCCCGCTGGCTCAAAGGGTCCTTCCCCGACGATGGCCGACGCGCCGAACGCGCTCGTCCAGCGCTCACCGCCGACGACGATCATGCGGAAGATCATGAGCGAGTGCAGCAGGTTGACCATGGTCAGCTCCTCGCCCGCCGAGAGGCCTCCGCTCGTGACGAAGACGGCGCCCACCTTCTGACTCAGATCCTCCGCGAACGACCACTCACTCAGGAACTTGGTCATCTGCAGCAGCAACAGCAACAACCTCAGTCAGCCCACCCACACCACTGTCCTCCAACTTCCGCCTCTCCGCACGGACCTTCGGCTCGACGTTCGCGTTCACGACGTGGGTGCCGAGCACCACCGCGTCCGCCCACATGACGTCCTCTGCGAACGACGCGTTCTCCAGCGTGCGGACGCGCAGGGACGCCGTCTCGTTGCCCAGCACGTTGCGCGCGCCGACTTCCACCGCCGACGCGAGCTTGGACAGGTGCGGGCCGTCCGAGTACGCGACCAGGACGTTGGCGCCCTCGCCTTGGCGCTGCCAGGCGCCGCGGACCACGTCGCGCGACTGCGTGTGCGGCTGGCGCAGCAGGCTCGGCTGCTGCGCCTCCAGTCTGGCCAGCACCTGCTGCGAGATGCCGATGACGTGGACGAGGCCGACGGCCGTGCCCAGGCAGAAGAGCAGCAGCAGCACGCCGGCCGCGCGTCGCAGGCGCAGGCTGTCCTCGTTGCGCGCCGCGTCGCTGGCGCTCATCCGCTGGAGCTGCGAGTACGCGGGCGCGACCGGGACGCGCGGAGGCCGCAGCGGCCGCAGCTCGCTCCGGCTCAGGCAGCCGTGCGAGTTCACGCTCATCCCCGCCAGACGCTTGCGTAGCTCCTGGCAAAAATCTATGTGACAGTCGAGCACGCCATCGTGTGCACAGACGAGCAGATGGCTACATGTACATCAAGGTCAGGCGAGGCAACGTCCATACATGGATTACGTTATCCGCCGGTGGCGCCGTACTTGAGCTCGTGGAAGCCGCAGTTGGCGATGGTGCCGGGCCCGCCCTTGCCGTCGCTGCCGCCGTAGTTGGGGTGGCACGTGCAAATTCCCGTGGAGAAGTCGCACACGCCGTGGTTGGAGCAGAAGGCGTTCTCGCGCGTGCCCTTGACGGACGCTTGACCCTGGAGAGTGGCGCCGCCCGTGGCAAACAGCAGCGAGCCTGAGCCGTCCTGCGCGTTGCCGTTGATGCTATCCTGCAGCAGCGCCTTGGACCCTGACATCGGCGGGAGGTCGCCCAGCTCCGTGAGGAAGTCCACCACGATGACGACGTTGACGCTGTTGGAGCAGGCTGTGGCGCCGCCCACGAACGAGACCGCCACTTCCCCGATGGTCGACAGCTCGTCCAGTGCGGTCTTCACGATTGCGGCAGTGGCGTCAACAGCGATGCTGACGGTCGTTGCATCCCTGAACGTGAGCGTGAAGCTGCCCGCGTCAGCGATGCACTGGACCAGTTGCCGCTCGATGGCGTCGCTGTCGGTGTTGAAGTCGTCGCCGCGCGGGCACTCCTCTGACAAGCGCAACAATGTCATAAGCATGTTAAAACTACTGCTGACAATCGAGAAGATGCAACGCAAACTTACTCAAGGAGCAGTCATAGCCGAAGAAAAACGGGTCGCAAAGGCAGGTTTGAATGTGGTGGGCGTCCCAAGTGGCGACGTTGTTCGGATCCTCACCGTAGGTGAAGCCGCGGGTGACGCCGTTGATCCGAGTAATTGGTGCCAAGTCGTACAGCGTCAGACACTGACCATTTCCGTTGCACTCGATGTCGGTTCCGCCGCAGGCCACTGCAATAAGGAAAACAGAAGTGTTAGTGTTCGTGTTCTCGTACGAATTTATTATTCATGCGGAGTCAAAACGTACTGAGCTCGCAGGCACTCCCCGTGTAGGGCACCTGACATTTGCACTGTCCGTTGCTGCGATCGCATTCTCCGGCATCACTGCACTCGCTACGCAGTTGATGTGCAACGTTGTCGTCGCTGGGGTAGCTGAACCACGAGTAACCAAATGGACACACTCGCTCGGAGCAGTCTGCACCAGACCAACCCTTCGCACAGGCGCAGCGATATGTCGGGCTGTTAGAACACGTGCCATGTCCACTACATGCCAAGTCTCCCGGGCAACCGACGGGTATTCGTGATGGTGCTCCACAGTCGCCACGGCTGAAGTCCAAGGAGCCAATATTCCCATTGCCATCGCTGCCGGTGTAACCTGTGCTGCAAATACAGCGACCAATCGTGATTTCATCGCAATAGCCCCGGTTTGAACACACATCGCTCTCTTTGGTGCCATCTACCGACACGACATCTCCAATCGCGTTGCCGTCGCCGGCGACGACAACACTGGAATTAACACTCATCATACTGCCATCAGCCACAATAGTTGACAGACTAAATCATACAACAACGAAGTAGATTAGCACCGAATTGTGTTCTCCGCGAAAACAAACAACTTACTTTCCGAAGTTCTGGGTAAATGTGAGACTCGCGAGGTTTGCCGGGGTTTCGCACGCTTGCGAGCCCGAATAACTCACGTCGATGCCATCGATCGTAGGCAACTCCAGTAAAAGTGCCTTCAGCTGCTGTGTTGTAGATTGAGCCGCAATGGGGCGAGTTGTAGCTCCTCGAAAGCGCACCGTAAACGCACCCCCACCTTGTTGTACAGGTGCCAGCATCTGCGCTGTTGGAGCTGGGGTAAATGTTTGGTCCAAAGGTTCACAAATCGCTCCCTTGACAGTCTCAGTAAAGCTTGTAGCAAACTGCAGGCGGTTTGAAATATGCACGAGGCCATCCGTGCCACCATTGTTCGTCTGATCCGTTAGAATTTCTGCGAGATCTCCGTCTCCGTTGGTCGCTTTCGCTACAACAAAGCGGATGGTCGAAGTCGTGCCAAAGTCGCTGCAGAATGTTGTCAGCCCACCCGCAAACGAGACGTCAATGTCAACGATGTACGGAACTTTGCTTTGAATTGTCGACTTAAGAGTGTCTGCTGTGATGCTGAAGGGTATCCCGGTCAACTTTGTACCATCCTCAAACGTGAGCGCAAAGTTACCACCGGTAGCTCCACACAGAAATTGTTGCTCTTCGGTGACGCGACAGGAGTCAAACCCCTTTATGATTTCCTTGGTTTCTGTATCGATAAATCCGTTAGTATTGTTTCGAAACAGAGTCTGAACTCCCTTTACGTCCAGAGTGGAAAATGTCATCGCTGGCAAATCTGCCAGTAGCGCTCGGTGCCAAAGAGAGGTAAAGGTCATAGTTACGAATGTGCCGGTAGGAGTGCACACATTGTTGGTAAAGCCCCCCACACTAGTCATCATCGTTACACTCATCTGGCCGTAGAAGGAGAGTTTAGAAAGGTACGAAAGGAAAGTGTTGCTGTCGGCATTGTACGGGATATTGCTAATCGTCTCGTTTGCAAAGGTGATCGCAAACATACCGGCGTCGGCAGCACAAATAAATTGTTGGACTTCCACCACTCTCCACCCGGGCACGACAGCGTTGTGTTTCGTGTTAGTCATCGGGAAAGTCACACTCCACTCAGTTCGGGCTGGTTGCGGGTCTGCACGGGATACTGTTACTGCATCCACACCCCTCAAGGCCAGCAAAGATGTAGCAATTGATGGCCCAAAAGAGTCTTGATCGGCGAGAGCCTTGAACGATATCGGGCGAGTGTACTGACTGCCGAATTTCAGAATGAACTTGCCTTTGGTCAGTGGGGCATCCGATTGCAGTACGATCGTTTGCTGTAGGTACGTTGTCAGGCACTGAAGTAGCTGCACTTCGTTGACCTGGCCTGTAGTGAGCGGGTCATCACCTACGGGACAGTCTTTCAGCGAGCAACTAGGGCCATGGAATCCTTCGTCACACAAGCATCCGTGAATCACGTCAAAGTCCCAAATCTGATCGTAGACAAAGACATCTCGGTCGTACAATTCGCGTGAAATCACTTCATTCTCCGCCAGTGTTTCCATGGAGATGCACTTGCCGTGCTGCGAACAAGATTCGAGACACTGGGTGTACTGGCAGGCTGCGCCAGTGAATCCGGACTGGCAGCTGCATGAACCACTCGTATAAACACACGTTCCCCGACCGGAACATTCTTCGGGCTCATGGGCATCGTTGATTCCTGTAATTACCCCCCATGCCTTGCCAACAGGACAATACTGGAGCGAGCAGTCGTACCCGAAGAATCCCTCGTGGCATTGGCACGTTAGCTTTTTATCACAGAATCCATTGCCAGAGCACCCACTTGGACAGGATTCATCTGTTGCAACGCTTGGTAATACTGCCAACGCGAGCGCCACAGCGACTAGAGACAGCGATGTCCTGTGCCGCATGATGATGCGGCTTGGATCGGGCTATTCAAGAGGTTGAGTGCCAGCAGTTTCTAGGCGTCGCTTCGTGTTGGGTCCGCGACAAGATATCCTCATTGAAAATGAATCGAGGCACTCCGGAAGAGCGGCGATGGGAGAGCGGGCTGCGTCAAGGTGCTCGCACTTCGGATGTCTCGGAGTCAATGAAGTCCCAAGCGGTTCACCGACGATCGGCATTGAGAAGACCGCAAACCGAAACCACCAAAAGGGGCGAAGATCGTATCATTCCACCTCCGTTGGCAGCAACTGCAGCACTCCAGGCTTATCTGTCCAACGATATCGATGCTCGAAGCCGGATACCATGCCCCCGTCCTGTCGCAGCTTCGGGTGAAAAGAAAGTAGAGAAAACCACACTCTCGCCGAGCAAGCGTCACAACCTCGAAAAAACAACCCAACCTCGGGTATCGGTCCACGCAGCCCCCATCGTCACTAGTGCTGCTTCTCAATCAGAAAGCCCGTTGTCACGATTTCAAAAACATGTACGAGCAGCTCATATTCGGTACAGCTCAAGCTTTGGCTAAAAGTGATTTGGTGCGTTGGTACAGATGAAGGAGTCAGGAATGAATCGGTATCCCTCACCAGCCTCACATCAAGCCCAGTCTCCACATTGCATTAATGTTCAAGGAAGAGATTTCTCGACACCAAAACGACTAGCAACTGGATCATCACAAACTTTGACTCGATCGCTGATAGATAAAATCCGAGAAGCAAAGCGATTGCGGCATGCAGAAGTCGTACACGGCACACGTCACAACATTGAAACTAAAAGTTCAGTCGCCTGCACGGTTCCTGGGAGGTGCCTTGCTGGTCCAGTAGTCTCAACCGACGTTCAAACGAAGTGTTCAAGCCTCGCATTGCAAGAACAATCATCACCAAGCAGAGCCTATCAAAGCACGTCACCGTCCCCAGAACCAATAAAGGTCTCGACGAGTTCTCCTCCGGTTCCGCATGCGAAACCAATAAAACCAGTGATTTCATTGTCACCGTCGCGCCCAACCTCAGCAAAACTACTGGTGCAAGAATACCAGGACGGGAGACTCAAACAGTTAGCCAAAGAACACGAGACAAAGAAGATGTCATCGAGCGTCAACACGATTATCGAAGTCACAAATGCGGTGTTGCTAATTCAACGAATGTGGCGTGGCGGCAGACTAATCCGTGGGGCGCGGTGGCGGCAGTGCAAAGGCCGTGGACAACAACCGAGTAGGCCTGAGCATGCTGAAGTGACTGTTGTTGTGGACAGAGATTTTGGTGTTAAGCCTCTGTTTGCTACGGTAAAAATGAATCGGAAAGTGGCTCAAACAGAGCAACAGGATACCAAGGAGTCAGATCTTAGCGATGGTTGCGATCCAATGCTAGATGAAAACAAAGGTGTCATTACCTGCAAGCAATATCCGGAAGATAGGGGGTCAAACCACACAAGCGATCCGTGGACGGATCATGAGCTTGTTTTTCTGGAAGAAGGAAGGTGTATTGGTGAACTCCAAGAATCTGTACGCAAAGGCATATGCATGGATGACGATGAGCTCGTATGGAAGCATCCGCAACAAATCATACAGCGGCTAGAAGCTGCACGGGCCATCTCACTCCAGAAAACCCGCAGAAAGTGGCCAATCAGTCACCAACTTCACTATCAAAGTGATCAGAACGTCAATACGGAGCAATCTTTTGTGCCTGCTACGATGTTGGAATCATCACGAGACGTACTTCCTCGTTCTCGAGGAAAACATGTTACAATTGCAGTGCGAAAGCGGAAGTCATGTCGAGTGTCTTCACTAAAACGCAGGAGCCGTAACAAAGTAGCTGTAGCTTGTAGAGCTTCCGAATCGCGGCGAGTGTTTGTCCATGTACAACGCGCAAATGACTCTCGTCCTGAACATTCCAATGGAGGGCCCATCAGTACAGCAACCCAAGACGGAATGAGACGCGAAGCTCCAACAAAAGATCTCCAGGGTAGTGAGAATCAACCCGACTGCGGTGAAAGCGCTACGGAACAGGCTGGTAACGCATCAAGTGTTATGGATGAGCTCGAACCGCAAGCAGACCACAACTTGACGGGGCGTGAAGAGACTGAAGGTCCTTCTAGCTCACTAAAGCTTGATCAGTTCGTGGTTTTCTCGGGTTTTGTCGAAGCAACAAGTGGAGTGAATACCGTTTGCTCGCGAAATGATTTGATCAGCGTGGGCGACCTCGCTCTAGCTCGAAGTCTTCTTTACGACAGAGACCACGGCCAAACTGCTAACAGTCTCGGCGAGTATTCTGGCGATTTTATACCTTTGACGCTGTCAACACCTCCAGGTCCAGTCCAGTCAAGTAAGCAAAGCATGGAGCCTGGGAATGAGCCATCAACAGAGCCAACGCAAGTTGCAACTGGTTGTAGTGACGACTACGAAGATGACAACCAAACAGATCATAACTTCAGCGATGCTGACGGCGACGACGTGAAGAACTGCGGTCAGTCCATCGACGTCCAGCTTTTTGGTCGACTTGTTGAAGACCCCGAGGTTTTCGCGCTCCCTGCGTATCCGTGGACGTGGGACGACGTGCTGCCGCGGAAGGAAGGTCATCGCGACGACGGCGTCTCACTCGCTTCCTCTGCGTCTTCGTCCCCGGGCACGAATAGCGCGCGCAGCGAGGTATTCGAGCGGCAGGTAGAAGTAGATACGGGGTCTCGACATTGCAGCCAGTCCAGCTCCGCGGACCCGATGCGCACGCTGGAAGTCGTGAAGACTGCAGTGACCACGACGATGGCTCGCATCCACAGCGCATACCAAGACGCCTCGGCCCCAGATGAGCAGCAGCTCGAGATACCGTCAAGCGCAGCTGCAACTTCAGCAGCCGTCAGCGCGATCCGAGTGGACGAGGCCAAGCGCCTCGAGTTCCTGCGCGCGCTGGACGACTTTAAGCGCTGTCTGCGGCCGACCTCGTCGTCAAGTTCCCTTGTGTCTGGCGCGTGAATGGGAATTTTCCGTTGGGCGTTGACGTCGACGGGGGCGGCAACGTCAACGGCGGCGGCAACGTCAACGGCGGCTCTGACTCAGACCTGTAGACGAACGCAATTGGCACAATCGCGGCCAGCGTGTCGTATGTGACGCGCCAGTCGCGGCAGACGTAGCGCAAGTCGCACCATGTCCACCCGTTCGAGTGTTGGTTGCCCTTTTGAATATCCCGAGCACGGGAAAGCTGCGCGCGCAGCAAGCTGAAGCTGACGTCGTCAAGCGCTGGCCAGCGGATCCCGAGCCGTGCGGTGCATGACCCGTCCACGCTGCTCTTGAACCGATCTTCGTCGATATCGTACCGGTTCAGATCAGTAAATTACCACGCCATACAAACACCAAGTTAGCTCCTCTGAAGTAACACAACGTTGAAGCTGGTATTCATTAGTACCGCGTCGGTATTACCGAATGTTTCCCGAACGCACCTGCGTAACGGCTCTTGGCGTCACCATTCCTCAACCTGCCGCGTCGGCGACAAGCACGTGCCCCCTCTCCGCCCCCGTTCGTCTACAGCCGAGATGGCTTCCCCGCAGGTGACCGCGTCCGCGCCGTGCGCGACGCCCGAGACGTGCTTCGTGCAGCAGCCGCACGTGCACCGGCCGCGCCAGGCCGAGCCCAAGATCCTCAACTCGATCCTGGACCACGTGGGCAACACGCCGCTCGTGCGGCTCAACACCATCGCGCGCAAGGCCGGGCTCGAGTGCGAGCTGCTGGCCAAGTGCGAGTTCTTCAACGCCGGCGGCTCCGTCAAGGACCGCATCGGCAAGCGCATGATCGAGGACGCCATGGCCTCGGGCCGCATCAAGCCGGGCGACACGCTCATCGAGCCCACGTCGGGCAACACGGGCATCGGCCTGGCGCTGGCCGCCGCGCTCTACGGCTTCCGCATCATCATCACGCTGCCCGAGAAGATGTCGCTGGAGAAGGTGGACGTGCTCAAGGCGCTGGGCGCCGAGATCATCCGCACGCCCACGGAGGCGGCCTGGGACTCGCCCGAGTCGCACATCGGCGTGGCCAAGCGCCTCGTCAAGGAGATCCCGAACGCGCACATCCTGGACCAGTACAGCAACCCGTCCAACCCGCTGGCCCACTACGACGGCACGGCCGAGGAGATCCTCGAGGCCTGCGGCGGCCACGTCGACATGGTCGTCATGGGCGCCGGCACCGGCGGCACGCTGTCCGGCACGGCGCGCAAGATCAAGGAGAAGTGCCCGAGCTGCGTCGTCGTGGGCGCCGACCCCATCGGCTCCATCCTGGCCGAGCCCGACACGCTCAACGACGAGAACCGCCTGCAGTCGTACCAGGTCGAGGGCATCGGCTACGACTTCATCCCGCAGGTGCTGGACCGCTCGCTCGTGGACCGCTGGGTCAAGACGGGCGACCAGGAGTCGTTCCTGCTGGCGCGCCGCCTCATCCGCGAGGAGGGCCTGCTGTGCGGCGGCTCGTGCGGCTCCGCTGTCGCGGCGGCGCTCAAGACCGCCAAGGACCTCAAGGCCGGCCAGCGCTGCGTCGTGGTGCTGCCCGACTCGACGCGCAACTACATGTCCAAGTTCCTGTCGGACGACTGGATGTACGAGCACGGCTACGTGACCGACATGTCCAAGAGCGCGCTGAGCTCGACGTGGTGGGCCAAGAAGAACGTGTCGGAGCTGCTGCTGCAGGCTCCCGTGACCATCACGCCCGACCTCACGTGCAAGGAGGCCGTGGACATCCTCAAGAAGGAGGGCTTCGACAACCTGCCCGTGGTGGCAGACGACAACTCGATCGTGGGCGTCGTGTCCGAGGGCAACCTCATCGCGCAGCTCATGCCCGGCCGCGTGCACCCGACCGACGCCGTCGAGAAGGCCATGTTCAAGCAGTTCAAGCAGGTGAACCCGCAGACGTCGCTGTACGAGCTGAGCCGCATCTTCGACCGCGACCACTTCGCGCTGGTCGTCACGGAGCAGAAGCGCATCCGCAAGGGCGGCGAGGCCGAGACCAAGTCGGTCATCTTCGGCGTCGTCACGCGGATCGACCTGCTCACGTACATTACGCGCCACAACGAGCAGTAGACCGAGCTGTCCACACATTCACATCGCCAACCGTTAGGACAAGAATGAGCACAATACAACTTCAACTTGATTAACCCCTTGGGATCCGCCCGATCCACTCGCGCCTCTTCCTGCTCTGGTGAACATGGTGAAGCTGCCCCCGCTGGACACGGGCGTGCTGCCTCTGCAGAAGCTGCGCGACGAGTACGAGCGCTCGTTGACGCACCTGCTGGACCACTTGGGCACGGATCGGGTGTCGCTGGTGCTCACGAAGCGCCTGGCAGCGCTGCTGACGCACGTGTTCGTGGACGGCCTGGGCGTGTTGAAGAGCCATCACGTTGTCGAGTGTCTGGAGCTCGCGGACGACCTCGCCACAGTCTCGGCGGACACTACCGTCGTGTATCTGGCGTTTGCTCGCACAGGAGACATCAGAGCAGTAGCTACCCACGCTGAGAAGCTGCTGGGCCGGGAGGACGATGGCGGACGAAGACGCCGACTGGCACTCTACGTCGTCGGCAAGTGGACGACCATGCTGGACCATGCCCTGGACCACAGCAGGCTGAGAGGCAGATTCCAGACGGGAGAATTGGCCTTGGGCTTCTTCCCGCTGGACACGGACCTGCTCACGATGGGCTTCCAGCGGAGTCTGTACGAGTGCGAGGTGGAGGGGAACGGCAGCTCGCTGGTGGACATGGCGGCGGCGCTAAGCCTGCTGCAGCAAGTGTATGGCAAGTTCGCCAGCATCAAGTACAAAGGCGAGATGTCGATGCTCGTGCTGAACCATCTAATGGAGATGAATGCAGGCGGCTCGGGCATGATGAGCAGCGGGGCAGCGAGTCAGGGAACACCGGCCGGAGCTCAGCGATCTCGACTCGATACGTTGATTTTGCTGGACAGAAGCGTGGACTTTGCCTCGGTGTTTTCAACACCGTTGACCTACGAGGCAGCACTCGACGAGCTCATGCAGATTCAGGATGGATTCGTCACGGCGTCGCCGCAGATCCTACGGGCAGATGACAACGCGAGCGACGTTCCTGTGCCGGTGGCCTTAAACTCAACGGATGATATCTACCGTCAGATTCGAGATAAACACATTCACACCATTCCAGCAGCACTCAACGTGCAGGCGGTGACTGTCAAGAAGAGGTTCAACGAGTTCCAGCGAGTGAGTGGCTCTGCCAGCGCGGCAGAAGTAAACGAATTTGTGAAGACCGTGCCTCAGATGAAAGCGTCTCAGCAGTCGATCGAGCAGCACATTAACTTGCTAGAACACCTCGAGTCAACCACATCAGGCAAACCATTTCGCGATCTCTGGCATCTGGAGAGGAAGATCATGGACCAAGTAGACGGCGTATTGGACAAGATCGAGGACCTCATTTTTCGGCACGAAGACCTCCGCAAGGTGCTGCGTATCCTTTGCTTGTATTGCATCGTCAACGACGGGATGCTGCGCCGCAAATTGGAGCGTTTGAAGATGCACCTTGTTCGAGCTTATGGACATGAACTGATTTTCTCTTTCCGCAACTTGGAGCGCCTAGGCGTGCTCTACGAGCGACAACCTTCTGGTCTTCTTGGTTCCAATGACACTATTTGTTCATTCCAGTACGCCGCGCAGAATTTGTCGGTCATTGACGTCGATGTAAACATCAAGAACCCAAAGAATGCGGCTTTCGTCACATCAGGGTACGAGCCGATATCTGCTCGCCTTGTGGAAGAGATCTTGAAGTTTGGCCACTGGAGAGGCATCGACCACGTTATGAATCATCTTCCTGGGCCACGAGCAGAATTGCATCTTGCTGAGAATGACCGTCTGGACAAGACGAGCAATGCGGATGAAACCAAGAAAAGCAAGCCAAAGAAAAAGACAGTCGTGGTGGTGGCGTTTGTTGGCGGCGTGACGTTCCTCGAAATTGCAGCGCTGCGGTGGATCGCATCTTTTTGTAAGAAATCCTGGAGCTCCTACGTTAGGACGAATGTTTAACTGACTGACCTATGGTATTTGGTTATGTGCGTGTAGATCCAGTTGAGCTCGTCGTCGCCTCAACGAGTATTCTCAACGGCAAGACGTTTATTAGCGAGTTGCTGGAGCAAGTACCCCCCACGACAGAAGCATAACTATTCTGTGGTTCAATCGAAATACACGGGTCAAAGATACTTCAGCGGCAGTGACTACTATCATAGTAGATTTTTAAGGGTAAGCTGTAAACACTGAGGTGGGGCAAATGCTACTCTACTTGTGCGGTTTGTAGCTATCACCCGTGGTGGTGCCCGAGTCGCTTCCAGCACGGCACTCTCCGCGATAATTAACGCAGTCCACGGGTTTGTGTCCCGTGTAACCCGGAATATTGTCGCTGTGAAATAGTCGAAGTGCTACCCGTGGAGTCGGGTGCAGTGAATCGATATCCTCGGGGCCGTTAGCATGTGCTAGCGCTTCTGCATTGTGTGATGTGAGGGGCAGGAAGCCTGCGTAGCCCGGTATCTGGTTCGTGACGCGGCTGGTTCCTGGGTTCATGTCCATTGTGGTCGACGCCATGCCACGCTTACGCATGTACGGGCGATCCCGAGGATTCTCGCCGTAGGTGCCAAAATCCATTTGGTAGCTACTCGCGGGTGTTGAGGAGTGAACAAGGTATTCGTTGATCTGTTTGTCTGCAAAGCTGGTAGACCCCCATGTCTTACTAGCAGAACTTGTCGTGGTTGCGCGATTGAGTTCGTGGTCGAATAGGTCATCGACGTGGTCGATAGCCTGCCGAAAGAGGCCCCACGAGATTTTGTCGCAGATGCTTCCACGGCGATCCAGGTAGCTGTGGAACACTTCGATCACTCGAGAAACTGCACCGTCACCAAGCGCGAGGTTGAGGACCTCCTGTACTTGGGCCAACTGGATAGTCTCTCCATCTTGCTGCTGGTTGTTCTTCTTTGCTACAGACAAGAACGCTCGTTCGTACTCCTCGAGTGGCACGTGCAGTACACGCCTGCGCTCGTCATCGAATGCAGGGAAGTCGTGCAAGTACGTGCTGTTTGCGATGAAAGGCTTTGAGGCCGGTCGTTTCTGGTTCACACTCACCCCGCGACGATCAGGGACATGGTAGTCCTCCGGTTGTACGTGTTGTCCACTCTGCATAGCCACCGACTCGTGCGTGCTTTTGCCCATTCGGTTCATCGTCGGCGAAGCAATGATGCGCGAGCCCATGGACGAGAACTTGGTGGCGCGCTGCTCATAAGTCTCGCCTGGCTTGAGCGTCGCGCAGTGCTGCACCGCGAACGACTTGAAACCTTGATATCCGTACGTCTTGGAGGCGCACATCACCAGCGTTCTGCTCAACAAGTACAAGCACAACAACTCCTGAAGTGGAATACGCGAGTGTCGACATCACCCGCCCTACCGTTCACAGCATCTCGACACTATTTTTGCGGACAAGATCAGATGCAGCATCAACGTACATGGAGAACAGGTCTAGGCAGCATGAGGGAGAGGCAAGCACAGCGCAGAGCGCCGAGGCAATCGTCTATTTGTGGAGGTGGTTCTTCCTTCGAGGGAAAGTGTCGCGCTCTGCAGTTGGATGCTGCGGGAGCGGCACTTCGCCTGCGAAAGTTGCTGAGGCACACGCACCGCCACGAAATCGCGGCTAGCAACGGGGCTCTTGGTCTACTTGTCGCGTTGTAGCTGCATCACACACGGCCGGGCAATGATGACCCCACCGGCGACGCGCTGGCAGAAGTGATTTAGTCCTGGAACTCGCAGTTCTCCGGGAAGGTGCAGCCCGAGCGGGCGAGCACGACCTGGGCGGCCCAGTGGCCGGCGTTCACGCACTGCTCGAGGGGCAGGCCCAGGGCGAGGCGGGAGATGAAGCCGCCCACGAAGGCGTCGCCGGCGCCGTTGGTGTCCACGATCGCCGAGGCGGCCATCTCGGGCACGTCGTAGGTGGTAACCTTGCCCTGGTGCACCACGACCGTGGCGTCGGCGCCCTGCGTGAAGACGACCGTGCGGCAGCGCACGCCGCTAGCCTTCTCGAGCTGCGCGGTCTTGAGGGCGATCTCCTTGACGTCCTCGCCCCAGCCCTGCACCTTGCCGAGGGTCTTGGCCTCGCTCTCGTTGCCGAAGACGAAGTCGGCGGCCTTGATGGCGGCCATGAGGGGCTCCTTGAAGAACTCGACGATGAAGGGGGCCGACAGGTTCATGAGGAAGGTCTTGTTGTGGGCCTGGGCGTGCTCGGCCAGCGTCATGACGGCGGTGGGGGAGACGGTCAGGTGGAAGCCGGCCGAGTAGTAGTACTGGCCCTGGTTGATGATCTCCTGGCTCTCAGGCTTGGCCAGGTGGTCGTGGTGGAAGTGGTTGGCGGCCGACAGGTCGGCGACCAGCGAGCGCTCCGACTCGACCACGCACACGGCGCACGTGCCCGTCTTGACGTCGGCGTTCTCGAGGTACGACACGTTGACGCCGTCGGCCTCGGCGCACTCCTTGAGCTTGGCGCCGTGCGCGTCCTTGCCCACGCAGCCGAAGAAGGACGTGGCCGTCTTGTTGTGCTTGTTGAGCATCCACTGGGCCACGCGGATGCTGTTCTGCGTGGCGCCGCCGGCCACGTACACGGGGCTGCTCTTGACCAGCTCCTCGAACATGGGCGCGTGGCTCTCGTCCGCCAGGATGGCGTTGTCCAGCTTGAGGCCGTACTTGGCCAGGAACTCGGGCGTCACGTCGGCCGAGATGTCGAGCAGCGGGTTGCCCAGGCCCACGATGGCGTGCGTCAGGTGCTCGGAGGCCATGGTGCTGAACGGAGTGCGCTGCTGCTTGTGCTCGGGCTGCTGGTCGGAAGGCGAATGGGAGTGGGAGCGTTTCATGATTGACAACCGTTTCAAAGTGGGATCGGACGGACCAATGAAACGCCGAGGGATCGGGCAACGCTGGCCAGTCAATGCGGCGCGCGCCCATTGGGCGAAATCCGCCCACTTCAACCACGGCAACTACCGATATCTGTCAGAGCTACATGTAATATTTGGTTCCTTCGTCCCAAGCCCGAGTACCACTAAGCCACGCCACTGTCGAAGTTCCGCACAACCCCGGAGGTTCGCAATGCGTATGTGCGTGCTCACCCTGAACTCACGCGGATGTGTTTCATCTACAGCGTAGTTTATTGCTGTACTGGTTGGCGATGAATGTAGTATTTGAACAGGAAGTGGCAAAGATCGGCCGATTGGTGCTCGTCCACGATCGGACCCTCGCTGCGCTGGTTATCGCCATTTCCACGACAGTTGCTTGAGAGCAAGAAGGATGCGTAAATTTATTGTTTTATGCCTCGCGTTTGAGTTCGACGGCATCGACGAAGTTCGTTGAAAGCACCTGAGCATTCTTAACCAAGTGAACATGGTTGGAATTACCCTTCAAAACAGGCTTACCGTTGAGAAAAATCGACGTCCGTGCAAGTAAGCTCAGATGCGGGTAACGCACTTTAAACCATCGGAAAAGCTAACAAATGCAGTCGACAAGATACATCAGTGGTATCTACTGTTTGCATTCTAATTTCTTCATGTACCGAAGCTTGTGAAAAAACATCGCCAAGTTGAACTCCATGTTCCGTTTGCATCAATTAATGATGATTTCTTTCGAGACCAGCTACAGTACCCTGCTACATGTAGATACATCAAGTTTAATTGCAGCTTCGCTGATGTGAAGCAATGAACAGTCTATTACTTTTGATGCCGTGATGGCACCTGTCTCTCATCTAATGTCTACTGCTGCGCCTTCTTCTGCTTCCGCTTTTTGTTCTTGCTCTTCGGCTGCGCGCCGTGGGTCGATTTGCGCTTCTTGGACGCCTCATCCTCGCCCTCGGTCTTTCCGTCGTCCAGTTCGACAACAACATGCGGGACGCCGGCAGCAGGGGCGGTAGGCTTCTTGTCCACCACCTTCTTTGCCTTCTTTGTCTTTTTACTTTTCTCGGCAGCAGGCTCGCTCTTGCTGGTCTTCTCGCTGGTAACGCACACGGACAGACACGTCACGCGAGGCTTCGTTAGCAAAACAGTCGAGGCCATGGGCTCCACCGACTTGTTCGCTCCCTCCGGGGACGCGGCATCCAGTGTGAAAGAGGCAAAGTCCCAGATCTGGAACGCGCCGTCGGACGTAGCAAGCACGACCCACGGCAACTTGTCCTCGCCATGCGGATACACGACCTGAATACATCGAATACGAGCGTCGATGTCCTTGTGGGTCACCTTAGCAACCAGCCTGTACATTCAGCAGACACCCATAACTTTTTAGTGAACCGCGCAGAAAGCTATCGGTGGGTCTTAGCACGTACGTTCCGTCGGTCTTCCAGATATAAATATGTTTGTCATCGCCACCGCACACAATGTATTCATCCGTTGCGAACGCGGCGCAGTGGATCTTCTTCGAGTGTTCCAGCGTGCCCACAAGCTACCAAATAGCAACACTCAACTTTTAGTCATCACGCAGGTGCGACCGTAGCATTCGATCAAGCGCCCAACTCACCTCAGCGTTCATGTTGAAAACAGACAGGTCCTTGCCGAAGCCGAGCGCGTAGTGCGTGCCCTTCTGGGAAATCATGGCGAGCTCCGCCTCCTTTTCCAGCCGGCGGATGAATGCAATGCGGCCCTTCACGAGGTTCCACATGCGCAGCGTGCGGTCACGCGCTACAGAGAAGCACAGCTTTCCACTCGGGTGCACCGCGATCGAGTTGATGTCGCCCCTGCCCAACACCAACGCAGCCCAAACGTTTAGGATCCTCTCAGTACAATTCTCCCGACCAACCGCCACGTACTTGTGGCCGCCAAGAATGTGCAGGCAGTTCCAGTCCGATGTGCGCCAGATGCAGATGGAGTTGTCAGCGCTGCCGCTGAGCACGTGGCTTTGGCCGAAGAACTCGAGGCTCGTGATGGCGCCGTGCTGCTCCATCAAGCTGCCGACCTCCACGCGCTTGTCCACGTTGTAGATCCTGCACGGAACCAATGAATCAGCAACGCATTAGCTCTCTGTATACCTATTTGGGACCGTTGCAGCGCTGCAGCCGGAGACCACGCACTTGATCATCTCGTCGCTGCCGCCCGACAGCAACGTCTTGCCCTGCTTGGCGGCCATGAGCGCCACGCTCTTGATGCACTCCGAGTGCGCCGCGTAGCCGAAGGTCAGCTTCATCTTGGTGCTCTCGCCAGCAGGCACCGAGGGGCACTCCCAGCCGTACAGCAGGCCCTCATACGTTCCAGCCACCACGCGGATCATCGTTGTCAATTTTCACTGTGGGTCGACACTGTTGGCCAAGGGCAGGCAACTCGCGTAGGTACGAATCGGGGTGGAAAGGTGGGCCGAGAGTAGGGACGCGTATGTGGCAGCAGCTAACGGCAACATGTGACGTGTGAGAAAGTGTATTTTCATCGCGGCGCTGGGACTGTGGCGAGAGCGATGGGATGCAGCGGACGCGGTGCGCTATAGTCAAGGGCGATGTTGCTGTACAACATGAACGCATTGCGCGTTGGTTTCGCTGGCTAAGTACTGCTCCAAGACGAGTCTGAAGAGCGCCTGAGGTGGCTGGGTGGTCACACTTTCCTTTTCAGCCGAGAGCTACCAACAACTTCGTTCGAAGACACACAGCCACTTACATCGACAGCCATGGACGTGAACATGAGCGTCGAGATCCCAAACCACGAAGGGAAGAGCGATGTACGAGAATCGGCTATGGGCGGCAAGCTCCAACGCAATCTCTCGTTGTCGGCTAAGTGGGCCAGCGACAAAGCGATGGCCATCGAGTACCTGCACCGACAGCGCGTAAGAGGCATTGCTAGTCTCTAGATGTGTATGGAACTACTTGAAGAACTAACGGGTACTCGTCCTGATTACAGGAGGTGATGACGTGGATTGAAAGCGTATTGAAGCGCGAACTGCCAACCACGGATCTGTTTGAGGCGCTCAAGTCCGGTGTGGTGCTGCGTGAAATGGTAGGTGCTGCTCCTAGTTCTGATGGACGCGTCACGTCATCTAATCGTCGTGCTGTTTTTCAGATGGAAACGCTGTTTCCCGATGTCTCCAACTGCAAATCGCCCATTAGCCGCAACTACTCGAAGCGAATGGCTCCATGGAAGGAACGCGAAAACATTTCCGTCTTCCTAAAGCAATGCAAGTCGTACGTGACGCCGTCAATTATTTATTTCGTGTTGCAGCACATTTTAACAGTGTGGTGGTTGCAGGATTGGAATGTATGACTTGTCGCTGTTTTGCACGGATGATCTATACGAGGGCACGAACATGGTGCAGGTGCTGTTCTGCGTGCAGCACTTCATGATGTTCTCTGAAGAGCACGCTGGTCACCTATTCAAGCCAGTCCCCAAAGCTGAACCTGCCGAGTTCTCTAACCAAGAGGTACGATACTATCCATGCTTCAGAACCTACCTGGGGTTGACAGTGTATCTAACTTTGTGTTTCTGTCATTTGGTTGTTCAGCTGGAGATGGCGATGGCAAAGATTGAACAGGCAGGCGTGGATGCCACAGCATTGAAAGGATTGATCTCGGGTGCTTCAACCATGCCTGAAAGGGTTGCAATCCTCGAGAAAGAGAGCATTGTGCGAACTGCATCCGAGACAGCTGTGACATCGACGGAGAAAGCGCTCGGCCGTGTCCAGGATGAGGATCCTGCTGAGAGCGACCCTAAAGAGAAAGTTGAGAGTGAGGTATGCAATCAGGCGTCGGAAGACAAGCAGGATATCGACAATCCTGCTGACGACGACGATTTAAATCCTGAACAGGACTCTGGAAGTGACGCCGGAGATGAGGAAGAAGTTACTGAGCTCGAGGACATTTCCATGCCTGCCCAAGACAACTTCGACGTCGAGACTCCCTCCTCAAAGCATTCAACGGCTGATGATGAAGAGGCGATGGCAATAATCCAGCAAGTGGTATCGGAATTAACCGCAGTGATTGAAGAAAACGAGCAAATCGAGGCTCAGATGAAGGCGACACAAGAAACTAGTGTTTCTCAAGGTGAACCCGAGGTATCTACCGTGGTAGACATCAGTGTCCCCGACGAGGGTGAAGAGATATTTACTGCTCCAGCGGAGGATCTGGTGGTGGAAGTCCAGGCAGAACCTGTCGAGCAAACGGACATCGAAATCGACGGGATCGAGACAGCCGAGCTCCCTGCTGTGGATTTGGCGGACACTCCTGCAGAGTCGACCCCGGTTGAGAATGTTGCAATTGCTCAGCCTTCAGTCGAAGCAATTGGCACAGAGGCAGATAACCCCACAGAGGATGAAGAGCTCGAAGCGAAGGCTATGGCTAAGTGTACGTGCGGTAGGTGCACCATCATGTAGGCCGGTGGCTGGTAGATTCGTACATGTAGTCCTAGAATCGTTGGGGGCACGTAAGACAAATTCTTATTGCATTAACATACATGTAGTGATAGGCTGGTGCATACTTACGTAGTGCGCTTTGTGACCGAATCACGATCAAGCTACAACAAGAACATTGAGGGCGTAGCACCTCAGCAGGAATCAAAGCAAGAAAGCAGTGTCATCTTCGGTGCGTCGCATGTGTTGTCAAATCAAGTCATGGCTATCAACCACCATGGACCGCCAAAGTGGCTAACCTCAAACGGCAAAAACGCTTCGAAGTAGGAAAAATCGGCTACTTTGGACGACCAGTGTCGGATCTAGACGTTGCTTTGCGTCTTATCCAGGGCATCTATTCCGCCATCGCGACGTTGACCTTGTGCATTTCGTTATGTTCAGTCTGATCTCATGCCGCTAGAACCTGTCACACAACGGGACCGTTTTCGATTCGCCACGTTCTCACTATCGTTCGCCACGCCTTATCATCTGCATCGCTCTATTACGATGCAAGATCTATGCAGCGTGCCAGGTATCCCAGGACCTCACTTCTCTCACCTGCATTGTCGCAGGACAATCACCAGGGCTCGAAAGTGATCTCAGAACTAACTATACACCGCTTCTATTATTTTTCAAGCGGGTGGCGGTATCCTTTGCTGTCACTCGCCATTTCCCCGGTAATCGAACAAGACACCTACAACTCAATCCGCCCCAGCCCACAGCACATACTTCGAAGTGTTAACATGGCAGACGAAGCCGCGCCAGCTCCCGGGAAGAAACAAAACGCAATCCCAAGCTCGATGACTTCCCACCGAAAGGCGACGAAGCGTAGCAAAGACCAGGTAGGCAAGCTCCGCTACGTTTGCTTTGACTCTCCCTGACTAACTTACGTGTGTAGGGAGGGTGCTGCATCATCATGTAGACACACCGGCCTTCGTTTAGGACACATTTGAATCAACAAGGCATCAATACTTTTGGTTTTGTTTTGAAATGACGAACTTGTCAATTGGTGTTATCGTACGAACTGGCCTCGAAAACTAAGAAAGGAAGTTGCACTAGTCACCACAACAGATGAGGGCATCGCCCGTGATCTCAATGCATGGAGTTTCGTTCTGCTTGAATGACAGCATGAGACCTTTGAACTCCTCAAAGTCCGAGCTGCTCAGTAGCACGTCGATCACATCCAGTGGGATCTCGTCTGCAGCGTTTTTACGTCCGAACAGCAAACCAAACACATGAGACCGCATTCTCCACAAAAAGTGACTAAAAAGCTTTTACCTTCGTGCTCTTGAATCTGGTTGCACAGCTCGTCCATCGAAAAATACTACAAACAAAAATATAAAGCATGTGCAAGTTAGCACGCACGCACACGTCTTTCGTTTACTGCTTGGGGCGGTTGCTACCTCGAGCTTTTCGTGCAAACGCCGCTCAATAAAACTCTCTGCAAGCGTTGGGTCGTACGGATAGATAACGTCAGATAGGCTAAAGTTCGCAGGTTTGCTGCATTGCGAAGACGTACCGATTAGGTCAGTGTACTGCTGGAAGATGTCCATGTAGATTAGCTTGTTCTCGGACACGTTGTCGAATATCTCTGTAGTCAGGAACGTGGTGAGCGCTATGAACGGGTAAAACTCGTCAACGACCCCCCCTCCCCTGCACACACGCCCTTGCCTCACCGCAGTTGTTGCGACAAAAGTCGTTCTGCATATCCACGAACTCGGGATCGATCAGGATGTCCTGCAGCACGCCGATCATCTCGTCGAACTTGGCCTCCTGCACTCACCCCCGGAGCATGTTAAGAGGATATCAACGACAGATGCTGGACGCCACCCAGGTGCAGTGAGGCACGAACCCCCGTACCTCCGTGTTCTCCTCGCCTACGTCGTTATCGAACACTTCTTCTTCCTCCTCTCCGTCAAACCCGGCTAGTTCCGGCTGGTTCATAGTCTCCTCTAATAGCAGCGACGGCAGGACGGATCACGGGTTAGCCACCGACAGCACGAGACACAGCGATCACACGAGCACAGCGCACGCACCCTCCCTCGACATGGCTGGCTTCTCGATGCTTGACCCGGCGTCTTCGCTCCAGAGCGCGAGCGAGGATGGATTTTGAAGGGGCGCTGCCCCCAGTGCGCTGAAACGCGCGAAAGCTTCCGGTCGGCTTCCACCGCAACGGCCGGCACGAAACCAACGGCCTGAGCACTATAGTGAAGGGCGATATCAAAGCCGCAGCGCAAGTCGCGGCGCTGTTAGCTCAGTCGCTCGGAGTGACGGTCCCATAGTTGCCTTTTGAAGTCAGCCTGACACCTCGCACAACCGATATCTGCGACACCCTAGGCAATAGAGAGCCGCAGGTTATCGCTGCGAGAGAGGTCATCATGCTCCTCTCGCTGCCGCCCGAGAGCACCCGTGAGTAGCTTGTCAACCAAGCCGCGCTGGCGACAGATTTGGCGTGACGCCGGCATTATCACAGCGCTTAGAGCAATTGCACTCAGCGCGTAGCCAGCAGCTGGCAAGACGCTTCAGCCACCAAGCAGCACCGAACAGTCTGTGTCAACCCTACCCCACCCCGCCAAACATGATATTACGCCCCGATTCTCGTTTTAGAGCTGCTTGATAGACAGCACGGAAGAGCAGCGCCCGACGACACCGCGGGCAACTCGGCGACAAACTCGGGCCGCCTCCTGCGCGAACCGCGGCGCTCCAGACGCCCATCCGTCCCCCGACACCCCCCTCGCCACCCGCCATGCGCAAGAACGGGTGGGAGACGCCGTTCCACGTGCTGCAGCTGGCCACGTGGGTGGTCTTCCCGGCCGTCATGGCGCTCTTCTTCGCCTTCTACACGCCCGTGCTGGACAGGACGCCGGCCATCGTGCTCAGCGTCGCGTACGCGGCCGCCTGCCTCGTCACCGTCGTGTCCGTGGCCGTGTGTACGGGCACCGACCCGTCGGACGACTGCATCCTGAGACCGTCGGTGCGTCTAAAACGGAGGACAATTCGGAGGCGGCTTTGCGGCTAATTCGGTGGAGCTTTATGCTCGGTGGTGCTTTATCTTGCTGTTGTTGCAGACGATGGCCGACGCCAGGGACTCGCGCCCGGACAACCGAGTCTACTGCAATGTCTGCATGAAATACGTGTACGTGTTGCTGCTCACTACATACCGGTAGGTACTAGCGGAGACCGTCAGCGTTCTTATTGGCGACATGATTGGCTGCTGTGCAGGAACAACCAGAGTCGACACTGCCGCCTCTGTGACAAGTGCGTGGACGTCTTCGACCACCACTGCAAGTGGCTCAACAACTGCGTGGGCAAGAAGAACTACAAGTTCTTCCTGGGCTCCGTCGTTGGCGCCTCGGTGTTCTTGGCCGTGCAGATCGCCGTGGGCATCTATCTCGTTGTGGAGCTCTACACGAACGAGGATGACATCCGGGGCAACTCGGCCACCAGCTACGGCTGCTCGACTGGGAAGGACAACGTCACAGGGCTCTGCGTGGATGGAGGGTACCGCGTTTCGCTGCAGACGCTGCGGATCATCCACATCGTCCTGCTCGCCTTCCTGAGCCCGTGGCTCTTCATGATTGGACAGCTCGCGCTCTTCCACTTCCATTTGTGTACGTGCTGTAGTGTCTATCTACTTGCTGCTGTGGCAAGCTCGCTTACGCTGTATTGCTGCTTTGTTGGTGATTTGCATTGCAGGCATGGAGGACATCACGACGTACGACTACATTGTTCGCCAACGCAAGCGGAAAAATGCCCAGGATCGACAAAACACCGTACGTATTTATCCCGTTAGCCACGATGAAGTCTCGGTGACGGAGAGCTGTGGCTCCAGCACCAAAGGTCTAGCGATGACCAGCAGCCACAGCTAGCAGACCAGAACACCACTTTCCTTATTTATAGACGTTAACCTATGTGTTCGTGTATTTTTGCGATGTGTTGGTGAGTTTACAGGTTCGTGTGCCTTGGTGGAAGAAACTGTGTGGAGGAGAGGCGAAACCCAGTGGCGCTCTCGACAACTCCAAACCCAGCGTCAACCAGACCAGCGACTCCCGCCTTTCGGGCGAGAGTATTCGCAGCGAAGAGGAGGAGCTGGCAGAAATCGAAGCAGAGGTGGACGAAAGTCTGGAGGTGCTCAGCAACCAGAGCGGCGAGATCCGCGAGCGCGACAGCAGTCGGCGCGGCAGCAGCTCGTACCGCAAGCGAAGGAGCAACAGCGGTCCGAAGCGAGGCTTTGGTCTCCATGTCGACCTGGCGAAGCAGCGGTCTGTGCAGACCAACGCCAGCTCCAATGCCGACGTGTACACGCCAAGGTCAGAAAGCGGCGATACGAGTTACTTGGCGGCCCCGTACTCCCCCGGAACCCCCGCTTCTCCACGCTCTGATGCGGGCAGCGCATACTTTTCCAGCTCACAGGTTGATGAGATCGACATAAGGGAGGCTGGTGAAGCGACGAACCAGCCCCTTCCAGCATACAAGGTGTCCAACAACTCGTCCATGGTCATGTACGGCCGACCACCGATCGACGATCTGCCTTCTTCGAGTCACATCGTGTAAGTGCCTTCCCCCTCGGCGAAATTCACCACAGCGAGCACCTCGCTGACTTCTCCGCATGTGTAGAGGAACTAGCAGCAAAGAGGGAACGCTGTAGGCAGGAGCAGGAGGCGCTCAACCCCCAGCAGCTTGCTGGCGGACAGCAGCTTGGACAAAGACGACAAGTATTTATGGCGCACACGCAGGGCAAGCTCACCACACACAACGCACGGCCAGACCAGACCAGGCGACACCGATTGCTAAACTCTTCATAAACATCGAACGAAAGAAAAAAAGGTTTTGTTTTAGAACGAAAAGGAATCGACGCACACTGGAGCTCCAGCACTCAGCTGTAGACTGCAGCCAGCTCAGGCCTCGCGCACAGACGCGACCTTGAAGCTCTTGGCGCCGTCGTCGGCCCCGATGTCCACGTGCAGCACGTCGACAATGCCGCTGACGCTGGGCGTGTACAGCGTCTTGCCCAGCAGGCCGCCGTCCGTCGAGTGCTCCACCTCCAGCGAGTAGAGCGCGGCCACAGCCGTCCAGCCGCCCATGTCGTACTCGTGCTCCTTGATGCTGGCCTCGGCGCCGGGCGCGAGCTCGCGCGTCTCGTGGATCTTGGCCTTGCCCTCGGCCTCGAATTCGTCCGAACCGAAGGTGGCCGTCACCTTCACGGAGTGCGCCGTCGAGTTCTTGAGCGCGACGGCCTTGACGTACTGCGGGGGGGGCGCCATCTCCTTCTGCTTCAACTTGAGATCGGCGATGATTTTTCACGAGTGACACCCGAAGTTCAAAGAAAGAGAGGCGGATGCGGGTGGTGTGACGCACACCACGTTAACCAACACTCTTCCCATTTTCGTACTTAGTGCAGACGCGCTCTTGGACGCCGTTCAAAAGCGAAACGGGAGAAAGCGACCTGCAACCACCGCGCGGCTAGAGGAGCTCCCTACGACGCCCACAGAGCCGCTAGCGCCGCGAATTCAAGCCCCTTTGAAGCGTTTGCGTCTCGTCTGCACATAGACACCCTATTTATCTCCACTTCACCGCCTGCATCGGTCGTAAACTCGAGCGGACAGCATCCATCGGCCGCCGGAGCATGGCTCGCAGCAAGGAGCAGTGGAAGGCGCAGCAGAGAGCGCAGCATACTCAGACCAAGTCGAACGCCTTCTTCCAGATGAAGAGGCCGGGCGTCGCTCACCCTACCGGCGCGAGGCCTCAGGCGCTGCCGGCCACGTCCGCAGTCTTCCAGCTGGGGAGACCCACGTCTGCGGCGGCGGCCGCTGCGGTCCGACCGGCGGTGATGAAGCCAGACCCCGGGCAAACTCCAGGTCTCTTACGTACAAGTGCGTCGGGCCAAACTGCGTGCATCGACTTGACGCTGGACGACGAAGACGAGGAGGAGGACGAACCCATGGGGACGCAACTTCAGCCACCGGCTGCACGGACCCCCGCTGCTACTGCCGCTGCTACAGCTCCTGCTGCGCCTGCTATCGCTACAGCGACTGCAATCCCGGCTCCGCCTCCTGCTGCAGCTACGATCTCTGCAGCTTCCGATGGAGTCAAGTTGAGAATGCTGGACGGTGGGAGCGCACCTATAGTTATGGCTCTGCCGCTGGAGCGATCCGAGTCGGCGTCGGAGCTGATGGTCCCTTTGGCGGAAGACGTCGAGTCGGATGTGGACGAAGAGTGGCCTTCGGTGCCTCTGTCCGTTAATGAGCAGTCCCCAGCTGGCCAGAAGGAGGAGGAGGTGAAAGCGGCGCTGGATGCTATTCGCAAGACGATCCCGCTTTCCGAGGAGAGGCAGGGGCAAAATGTTGCACAGCGAATCGCTCCGACAAAAAGTATCGCTCAAACCGGTGCACTACCGCTAAATGCAAATGATGACGACGAAATGGAGGTAGATGTGGATGAGGAGCTTCCGAGCCGAGCGACAGAAGGAGGAGATTCTCCCACCACGGTGAATCGAATTGTCCGAGTTGAGAATTTGGAGGATGGAGAAATTTTTGAAGAGGGAGCGGCTCCGAAACCGGCGATAGAGGTGCAGCGAGCGGTTATGCTTGAGCAAGAGACTGATGCGCACCCTGTAGATGCAATGGAGATTCGTCCTCATCTGCGTAATAAGAAGCAAAAGAAACGTGGCAAGAAGAAGACAAAACGGAAGCTAGAGGCGATGCAGATGATGGATGCACCGGCAGGTGACATGCCGCCTGACTTCCAACGGATGACGCGCCAATGTCCATTTGGAGACGCTCCTCCACCAGGCCCATATACATACGCATTGATGAGGAATGGTCCTAGAGGCGATCCTGTAAATGTGCGCCCCGTATTCCAAGATCCAACTTCAGCGCCATTTCACCCTGGACGAATGTTTGTTGGTGTTCCTCACCCCCCGATGAGACCGCCGTTACCGCAACTGCCAGCTCCTTCAATGCCACCACCGCCGTACGATGACAGCCAAATTCTACGCGTGAACCGTCAGGGCAATATGGAGATGCTCGATAATGAGGCTCAAATGCAAATTCATGCAATGTTCTCGAAACCTCCAAGACACGGTGGATTCAACTACCGTTCGGTGTCAATGTCTCCACCTAGACCCGTACGTAACGAACCAAGTCATCTGCTGCAGCGCTCAGTAAGCGATGCGTCTCGCCTTCCTCCACGTCCCGCTTCGGGACGTGACGTTTCTCTCAACGTTGCAGCCAACGAAGGACGTGGTGATTCGGATGATCTTGATCTTGATAGTCTTCGAGCTGCTGCTCTCCGAAGCAAGACGAAGCGTCCCGCAAAGAATCCGACCCCCACGACCCCGAAAACTACCGAATTGCAGTCAACTTCGTCATCGTCACCGTCTTCTCCAATTCCAGAGCAGAAACAGTCCGAGTCTACAAGCCCTGAGATCGACAAGCTGCGCCTTGAAATCTTACGATCCATGCAGCGAAATCGAAAGCGAACTGCCAACAAAGGTGCAGACATTGCTTTGTCTTCGACATCGCCAGCAGCTCAAACGACAGCGAACGGTCAGTCTGGTCAACGTACTTGCGAAACAGCCAAGCATCGGAAAGAGGGTGGAAATGTCGGTGTTGACAAATCTCCCGCTGCTGAAGCAAACGGAAGTGCTGCAAACAAGTTACCACAACCTACGTTGAAGAAAATATCAGGACCTGCTCAAGTCGAGGGTGCGCCAAACGATGGATCTTCATGTGAGACCGATAGATCTACCACTCTATCTGAGCTGAACGAGTCGAGTGACAAGGGAGAAACTCCTTCGACAGACTGTACTAAGGTTCGGGCAGAAGTTCCAGTGACAACCCCCGAATTCCGTCCTCTGACGGCGTGTTCTCAATCGCTGGTGATTCGCCTCAGCCCGGAAGACTTTTCACCAAGGAAAGGTGGAAATGACGCTCGGGCAATGATGGCAGCGTCAAGCGGCGTCCATGATGCAATTAAAGAGATGCGACGACGAATTGCTGAACGCGAGAAGGCGCAGACGAATTGCTTATTGGAAAGCGCAGCAGCTAAATTATCTAACCCGTCTTCTGAACAAGGGTCTTCGCCAAGCCCGGTGTCTCCGTCACCCTCACCTCCAGATATGCAGTCTGCGGTAAAGGAGAAAAATGCTGGAGTTTCTCAGCGATCAGATTCCACGACTGCAAAACTCGAGGAAAATTCGTTGCCGACCACAAAGTCGAAGGAGGCGCAAGCTGCTATAGCCACGGCAGAACCTGGGACTAAGGCTACTACTAATGGCAACGCCAAACAAGCGGAGCTAGCGGAGACGAACAAGAATATGGCCAAACAGGGATTGCTATCTGAAGCACGTTTACCGGTGGAACCAGTAGCAGGCCGAGACCTACTTTCTTCAACACCTGAAGAATCTCGTGAACCAGCGCTGGAGTCGCAAAAGCGGAACAAATCAGGGGTCAGTACATTCGTGGATGTACACGTTTTGCCTCCTGCCTTGCAGCACCAGGTGCCAGCGAGCAGTGATAGGCTAAATGGAGATCCGGCGAGCGAACCTTGCGTAAAGAAATCTATAGAGCCTGTCGCGTCGGCATAGCGCCAAGTGCGGGTGAGTCCGGGTTTTTGGGCACCAACACTAATCGCTGTTGTGTGTGGTTTATTTGCTTTAATGCTGTTGCGGCAATAGGGTGTTTCCACGTCGACAGTCACTGGCGGTTCAAGCAAAGCTACTTCGTGCAAAAACCAAACAACCAAGAAAGCAGCTTCCGCGAGTCCATCAACTCCCGGGAGCGATGATGAACTTGACTTCTGCGCTATCCGAGCGGAGTATGAACAATGCGTGAGCGAATGCGAGGAGGCAGATGTGCAGATCGCTCGGTTATCAAGAGAAATGGCTCTACTTGAGAAGGAATTGCAGCCGATTGAATCGACCGTTGGAGAAGCCTAGAGGCAACACCGTGTCGCGTAAGTCCTATGAGGTTCGTCGAAGCTTTCGCGCAGCTTTGGCGGCAACTGACACGGTGCTGTTGGTGCCAGGAGTTCGAGATTTTGCTCTGTGCGTGCGTGTATTGTGGAGAGAAGTGTGGGCGGACGAGATTGTGAGGATGATGCCCTGGAATTGTATGCAATGCCGAATAGCAAGGAGATGTAGACTAATGAGAAGTGGGGTTCGCCTGGAGGGCTGAACGCGTCATTTGGCGTTGCAGGCACACTGCCTGCGCCGATGAACTTGTACGCAGTAAGAGAAGGTAGTAGGTGATAGCTAAGGTTCTAGGCAAATATATTTATCGGAAATCATTTTTCCCATGCGTTGGCCGCTCTATCTGATACTCGTTGGTCTTGCTCAGAAATACAGGGGATTCGAGTACGGTGGGTATCGATCGTCGATCCAAATGTTCACCAAGTCGTCCACTTGGAGAATGATATCAAGCAGGTTCACCTCGTCGTTGAACGTCATTGGACTCGGGTGCAGCGGTGATCCACATAACGTCACCATCAGACTTTCGTCCTCGTGGATAAACGCTCTCGCCATGATGTCGAAGTCCACTTCGAGCTTAGCTGACTGTAGCATTTGCATGATAGCTGCTTTAGCAGTGTCAAACAACACCTGGTGCTGCGGGAACGCCTTCAACAGTTGTGGCCGCACGTACTGTGTGAGCAGATAATCAATGATCGACAACACGCGCAGCATGAATGATCCTGCTTTGGCTGTGGTGTGCAGTTTCGTGAACTCACTGGTACTCACGTTTAGCTGTCCGAAAGCTCGGGTCGGTGGCTTGTCGTTTACTGCTGCGTTGTCACCGTTTTTGTCGTAACTGGAGGTTGGACCGAATGAAAAAGCGAGCGCGCAGTGCTGGGTCGCCTTCTTAGGAACTGCAGCTCCAGATTGATTAGGAGACCCAGGAGTGGCCGACTTCTTTTTGGCTGCGGCTAGGGCTTGCTCTCGGCGCTCTTCCTCGCGCGCCACTAGCGCATCGAGGTCTAACTGTATCTCGGTGGATAAATCTGCCAACATGACACGGCCAACGGGCTCCAATGGCTTAATGGTTTGGGGTTTTGCGTCACTAGTCGTTGTCTTGGCGGATACCGACGGAAGCATAGCATCCAATTGCATCCCAACGCGATTATCCCCCAGCGGGATCATCTCAGCTCGATAAAACCCCATAAAACATGGAGGTACTCGTAGCCCCATGCTCAGGGGTCCATGGTAGTCGGCATCTTTAAACGAACCGTTGAGAACGCAATCATTACCAGTACCCTTCACACTCCCGGCGAGCTCGGCACTCACATCGTCGACATTTTCGCGAACAAATTCAATCACCTTTTTCAAGGTTTGCCAAAACTTGCTGAACGTCTGAACTCGAGTTCTGAATGATACTTCTGTTGGACGGTATCGCCTTAAATCAAGGACGGGAGGTGTGCCAACCGGGTGGATTTCACCTTCAGAATTTGCAGCAGCAGCCGCAGCGGCAGACGCTGCTGCCACCGCCATTGCGGGGTGGACGGTTGCTTTTCGTCCAAGTCGAATGCCGTAGATGAAACCATCTGCGCCAGTTCGTGGCTTGCTGTAGTCAATACCTAGCACGATACGCTCGTACAACTTGGACAGGGCTTCGACGACATTCAGTGCATTCAAAGTCGAGTAGAAATGATTTACGGCTACTTGCACAGTGGCTGGCTTCTTCGATAATCGCTGGATCGCATCGAAAAACTTGTCGATGTCGAACAGCTCATAAGCACTTTGGGTCTCGGTAGGACCACTCTCTGGTGCTGATACCTTTTGACGCGAGTGTGCTTTTGGCGAAATTCTTGCAGCTTGCATTTTCTTGATGTACACCAGCTCAAGAACGTGCTTCCACACCGAGCGTAGCCTTTCATCTTGACTTGTTCCGTCACGTCCTTCTTTTACCTCAATAGTTTCTTCATCAATGGAAAAAGCGTTGTAGTACGCACACATTGACGCGAGAGATTGAAAATTGTGCGTAGAGGGAAAGAGCCCACTAGTCTTCAGAGCTATCAGCAAGTTAAACTGTGGTGGCGAAAGCTTCAACAACTCTGCGATAGCTTGCATTGCCTTATTCGAACCGGTCAGCAATGTCGAAAACATTTGCGCTGCAGCCGCTGCAGCGTCCAGAATGGGTGCCAAAGGAAGTAGAGATTCTTCATCAGTCTGGTCAGTTTGTCTGCGTAATTTCTGTTTTGCTTGCTCTTCGCGAATTGTGTCCAAGTCGAGCTCCTCCAGCTCTTTCTCCATAACACCATCGATAGCTTGGCCTGCTATCTTGATCTGCCCTTTAATGTCAAGCTTGGCCGGTGGCAGGTTGAAAGCCAGTGCTAGCTCATAGGGGAAGTACAATAGTGTCAAGTCGCGAATGAGGGAGGTTAACACATCAGAGCACAGTTTTCGGACCATCGGTTCGGGTAGATCCATCCCTCCTTTCACGCGTCTTGTGAAGTTGATAAGCTCGACACACGTAGCCTCTGGCGAAAAGAGAAATTCCCATCTACCTTGACTCACAGAGCCTGGGTCATCAATATCCTCCACGTAAATGAGGTTAATAGAGGCCTCAAAATCCGAGTCCATGTACATGCTGTCCCAAATCGATTTCGGTATGCGCGTCCCCTTCTCACCTACTACTTTCACGTGCTTGCCACAGCAGATCGTGTGGCCTTTCATCGTAACTTTGCACGTGGGAGTGATTCCCTGCGCGCCGTTAGTCTGGTGGCTGATCTGGATCGAGAACGAGCTATCGAAGTTCTCGACAAAGAAATCGCGAAGTCCGTAGAAAATGCCATCAATACTGAAACGCAGCGAGTAGCCATTCTCGCGTGGATGCCAATAGTATCTCCTCAGTGCATCTAGCTTGGATTGGGCGCAGTGCATTCTCGAGGCCAGGTTAATGGCATTTGTCGGACTGTCCATCGAGGCAGCTGTCGGCATTGATCTGCTTGTCGGGGAAGGCATCGACGCTCGCTTTGAAAAACGAGGGCTACCCGGAAATTTTAACCGTTCGGTTTGTCGCTTTTTTTCTTCCTCAACAGCAACCGCATGCATCGAGATGATTGTTTTCTCTAATAGGTGGATCTGCCGCTTCAACTTTTCCTTTTTGACGCCCCACTTTTGCTTCTTTTTTGCTCGCTGCTCTTTTGCTCTTGCATACACTTGCTCGAGATCTTTCACAGTTGATTTCCACGCAGCGTCGAACTCCGACTTGTCCATGCTTATCGAATAGTGTGTTAACCCAATACGTGAAGGTGATGTGGGTTGCTCTTTCGGCGATGTTGCTGTTGGATGGTCCGGCTCTTCTGGATTGGTGATTTCTTGTGCTTCAACGGTCGCGATGCTTTTATATTCAGGCTCTTCATACCCCTGTACAACCCAGTCCACCCCATTATTTGATCCATTGTCGCTACCCACCTCAGTATCGCCCTTGCTGTTCCCTGTACTCGCTAGTTCTATCGGCGGAATATCACTGTGTACACGCCGACGAGTCCGGACCCACCGTCTTCGGCGGACATAGTCAGTGGCATTAGGCTCGCAGCGCTCTTCCCCTTTCTTGATCAAATAGTTGATCATGGTGAAGTCCAAAGCGTATACCCATCCGTCAGCATCGCACTTGCACGAGTTTTTATCAACAATCCAGTCGCTCGTCCATTCCCAATTCACGGGTAGTTGAGGCTCCACTTTCGAGCGAGTTTGGCTGGACGGCGAGCCGTGCAGCCCGCTCCATTGATGGCGATCTGTCGGAAGAAGATGACCTGAACCACGCCACAAAAACAAAAAATATCCTTGCCGTCAATAAATCTACAGCACCTGACTTTTCATCAATTCGATTGGTGCGCGCACCTGGGTAGGAAGACCCCCATGAGAAGCTCAGGTACGAGTATCGCTGGTGCTCGTAGATATCGTCGATCGCTTCTTCTCCGCTGAAGTCGCGGACTCCGAACTCGCGATGAACTTGCTGCAGGAACTGCTCCTCCTTGCCCTGCCACCCAGTCACTCCTGGTTACAACGTCGCTCACTGGCTCCGCTCCTGCAGATAAGCAGCAGCACGCACCTGGTGCTTGGCGAGGATCTCTTCGACGCGGTCGACTTTGCGAGGATCGTGCGCCCAGTAGAACGCTCTCAGCCGAGCCTGCAGACTCTCCACCCTGTCTTCCTCGTCGCCTGCACGCCACCAAATGAATCGCCAGAGGAAAAAATGAGCCGGCGCCGTCTATTATGTTGTCGTCACGAGCTAGCACGTCTCCGCCCCACGATCCGCCCGATGAACTTCAAGCAGAGGCTGCCAAGTGACGGCCGAACGGCAATGGTTCTCGCCGCAATTCCGGCACGACCAGCACCACAAGACGACGTACATTCAACTACGCTGCCATTGTCCGCCAATGGGTCCTCACACGCGGCGCTGGGGCTTCTCGCCGCCGCCGCGGTCTCCGACATCTCCGCAAATGCACGATGGCTTCACTCGGTTATTTGTGTACGTAACGATTAAATCATTTTCGACCAATCCGGACCTCGCGAAGGCCACTGCCCAATCAGAACCGTGTTACGCAATCCACCATCCATCGCTGTAACGGCCGGCGCCTGTATCGGATTTGCATCAAGGAAGGAGGCATGGCGGATCTCCTGGCGGCGGTGGCCTCTGCGCACACGGCAGACGCCGTGGAGAGCGGCGACGTGATCGGCCTGGCGCCCGAGCAGCTGGCGGACCTGAAGGAGCAGGCCATCGCGTACGCGGCGGCCCACGGGCTGCTGGTGGGCTGGCGCGACCCGAGCAAGCCCAAGGAGCCCACGCCGGCCTTCACGCACATCCCCCTGTGTCTGCTGCCCGTGCAGTTCCCGCGCGCGCAGTTCCAGCACGGCACGCAGCTATCGCCGGTCTACGGGCGGCTCGTGGACCGCGTGAGCCGCGACGTTGAGTGGCTGCACGGCTGCGTGCAGAGCGTCGTGGCTGAGGACGCGTTCACGGCGCGGCTGCTGCAGCTCTCGCGGCTCGTGCACGACGAGGGCGTGCAGCAGAGGGCCTACCTGGGCATCCACCGCTCCGACTACATGCTGCACGAGCCGCAGACTGGCGTGGCCGGCGACTCGCAGCGCCTGCTGCAGGTGGAGCTCAACACCATCTCGTCCTCCTTTGCCTGCATTAGCTCGCTTGTCTCGGGCATGCACAGGTGCGTAGCCGGGTAGGCCGGGCCGCGCTGCTTTTCGCTGCCCGTACCTGACGTTGTGTGTTGGATAGCTACCTTATTGGCCGCCACGGAGTGGGCATCCCGGCGCTGGAGAAGAACTACGGCATTGCGGCGACGGAGCTTGAGTGCGGACTACCGCGGAACGACGCCATCAAGGAGCTGCCCAATGCCCTCGCGGCGGCGCACAAACACTACGGCGTCAAGGAGTGCGTTGGCTTCTTTCATGTTGTTGCGGTGATTGTTGGCTGGTAGCTAACAACCTTGTCTGTGTCAATCTACAGCGCTGTCGTGATGTTCGTGGTGCAGCCCAACGAGGCCAACGCGATCGACCAGCGCTGGCTCGAGTACAACTTGTGGGAGGATCACGGCGTCCGCGTGCTGCGTCGCACGATGGCCGATGTGGACGCTCGTGGCAAACTCGTCGAGCGTGATGGCGAGCGCACGCTTGTCATCGATGGACACGAAATCTCTGTTGCCTACTTCCGCTCCGCCTACACACCAAACGACTACCCCACTGAGCACGAGTGGGCTGGTCGCACGCTGATCGAGCGGTCGTACGCGATCAAGTGCCCGTCGATCGCTTACCACTTGGCTGGCACCAAGAAGGTGCAGCAGGTGCTTGCCCAGCCTGACGTCCTTCGCCGCTTCATGTCTGAAGACGAGGCCAAGCTTCTGGAGACGTCGTTCGCTGGCCTATATGGCCTCGAGAAGGACTCTGCCACCATCGAGGATGTCAAGAAGATGGCGATCGCTAACCCGCGCTCCTACGTGCTGAAGCCTCAGCGCGAGGGCGGAGGCAACAACTTGTACGGCGATGAGGTGGCCTCAGCTATCCAGAAGATGAGCCCGGCGGAGCTGGAGTCGTACATTCTGATGGAGCGTATCTTCCCCAAGGAGAACCCCGCTGTCCTCGTGCGCAACAGCCTCACGTCCAGCGGTCCCACGATCAGCGAGCTCGGCATGTTTATCACGAGCTTGTTCGACGCCGAAGGCAAGGAGATTGTCAACAGGCACGCGGGTCACCTGCTGCGCACGAAGCTGTCAGGCACCGACGAAGGTGGCGTGGCCACGGGTTTCTCTGTCGTGAGCAGCCCCCTGCTGGTTTAGAGGAATTGCGCAGGCTGCAAGTGCATTGTTGGAAGCTGTAGACCCACAGAGCGCTCGGGTCCACATTGGGGATCTAGCTACTGCCTGGATTAGAGCTAATATCGTGACCCTTCACTTCCTGTTGTGCGCCTTGGCGGTTGTACTTGAGAATGGAGGACTTCGGAGCTGCCAGAAGTGATGACAGTGAACCTCGTTCCCTCTGTAGCGATCAACAGTTCCATGTTGTGTACGACCCGCGCTTCGACAGGTTTTTCCTGGAAGATGACGCTCTTCACCGCGACAGGAACAGCACGCTCGACCGCAAAGACATCTCCATTCCTTGGGATAAATGGGTATTGCCTCCGAAATCTCCATCCAAGAGTGAGCAGCAGGACAAACCCACAGCACTGCAGCAAGGTGAAGAAGACCGAGCACCAGTTCCTGCACTCAACCCTGCTCATATGATCGTAAACAAGTCAACTGAGTCAACGATCGAGGCACAGAATGTGGAAGTTCATGGTAAAGCAAGACTGAGCAAGAGGGAAACACCAGTTCCAGAGCTAGATTTGACAAAAATGCAGCAGCAGTTGGCTGAGGTATCCATGGGGACTCCACTTGAGCGTGCAAAACCAAAGAAGACCCGCATCCCAGACTACAACGCTCACTTCCAGCGAACATACCAAGATATGGCGAAATTCATCGTCAACGCTGCAGACAACGCTGAGCCAAGCGACGAGCACGAGGTCAAGTGTAACGGAGAAGTGATCCGTGTACAAGTGCCAGGATTGCAGCCTACCACCAAGAGGAGCGTACCAAACGATACCGTTGGCTGCAATGCTCTGGAACCAGAACGGCTTCATGGGGCCACAGAGGAACAATGGCCGGGCTCAACATACGAGCTGAAGAATCTGATGCGCATCCGAGCCCATGCGGACGGGTTGCGCCGTGTCAATTCAGCTTGCCGCTTCGTAGCTGTGTCTTCGTCTGAGTCCTCCGACTCTGAGGAAGAGCAGGAAGTGCCGCCGCAACAAGAATCGGAAGAGGAGTCCGAACTCATGCCGGTATTCTTCCGAGACGACCGCGTGCTCTTCCACGCAAAGCGCCGCTGGTTCAAAGGAACCGTTCGTCGCCGTATCCCCAGGTCGGACTTCTACAACGTTCGAGCAGATAACGGTACGTTGTTGGAAGCAGTCCTAGCATCGAAGATGGAGCTACTCGACGAGCCGGAGGAAGTGCCGTACTACCACTACACCCGAGGCGATAAGGTTCTCTGGATACCAGACAGCACGGAAGCATTCACACACAACAGCACAGCAACAACCGCAACGAGACGCAATAGGAGGAGGCGGGGACGGACAAACAACTCGGATGAAGAGCTCACGTACAAGGCGAAGATCGTGCAGGTGCGTTCATTGGACCAGTTCGATGTGCTGCTGCGCACCGGCCGCGTCGTGAAGGTGCCGTACGAGCAGCTCCGCCCCCGCGACGCCTCCGATTTCGTATCTACAACGACGCCAAGGCGCCGATAACGCTAGCACCAGCACGCCAATCTATCGCGCTCAACTCGCTCTACTTGCTTTTGCGCTTGGCGGCCTTCTTGCTGGCCTTCTTGTTGACCTTGACGGGTGGCTCGCCCAGCGCCGACATGATGGTGTCGTTCCACGAGTTGATGGACTTGCTCATATCGTTGCGGTCCACCCACGGGCGGCGCAGCTCGCCCCACGCCTTCTCGCCGAGCAGCGTCACCTTGACGATCGGCGCCTGGAACAGGTTGAACGGCTGCGTGATGGTCTGGATCACCAGCGGCGGGAAGAAGCCCCACTTCCAGTGGATCAGCACCGTCACGACCGTGCCCAGCGCGTACTGCAGCAGCAAATAGCAATCAACAATACATAATAAGCCGTCAGTCTCCCCCAACCGAGAAATCATTCCCCGACGCATAGATCATTCCGCCGCAACGTACGCGCTGGAGCTCCTTCCAGACCATGCGCTGGTCGTGCTCCGCCACCGTGATCTTCTCGTCGCGCTCACCCGTCTGGCCGAAGCCCAGGTCCTCCTTCACTGTCACGACGCCGGGCTCCGTGTTGTTCTGCAGCGGAGACGAGGAAGACGAGTTACTTAGCAGCTGTTGCATGACACCACGGTACCTTTTCGCCAGTCACGCGCCGCACCTTGGCCTTGACGTACAGGTACAGCACGACAGCGTAGCAGAAGAGCTGCGAGAGGCCGTAGAGGCCGCGCACGATGCCCGTGTGCACTGCGTCGACGGCACCAAGGGAGACGGACGTCAGTTCGGCCAACACCAGCAGAGCAAGGAGAGGGCCGCTATGCTACGACGCACGGGAGTTGTCAGCGTCCAGCACGGAGCGCGTGGCGATCGCCAGCGACAGCGTCAGGCCCATCATCTTGAGGTTGGGCGCCATGGTGCGCGCGGAGGGGGGAGGTCCGTTAGCGGAGCTCCTCGGCAAAGGCGAAGTGGGCCACGTCAGCCCGCCGTATACAAAGTACAAAGTGCAAGTGAAGGCAAAGCTGGTGTGGCAAACGTCATGTTGGTGTAGCTCTTGTGTATATACAACCTGCCAAAACGAATACTGCCGACTGCGACAGCTTATCGCGCTAAGAGCTCAGAAATAGGCGGCAAAGGCGGATAAGCGAAGTACTGGGCAAGCTGTTGCCAACGGTTGGGGCAGGCAGGCAGGCAGCCATGGCGCACCAGCAGCAGCAGAGCCCGCCGCGCAACCCGTACACCTTCACGCGCGAGGAGTACGACAACCTGGTGCGGCAGACGCCCAACTGCCAGCTGAGCAAGCGCTCCCGCTACGAGGAGGTGGAGCTGGTGGACGACTGCACGCTCTTCGAGATCTACCGCCAGCCGCGCGCGCCCGTGACGGACCCGGCGGCCACCAAGACGCTGTCCGTGCGGCAGCTCAACGCCGACCTGACGTGCCCCATCTGCCTGGGCATCATCAAGGAGACGATGGTGGTCATGGAGTGCCTGCACCGCTTCTGCGGCGAGTGCATCTCCACCGCCATCCGCCAGAGCAAGCGCGAGTGCCCGTCGTGCCGCATCCACATCCCGTCCAAGCGCTCGCTGCGGCCCGACACCAACTTCGACGCGCTCATCAGCAAGATCCACCCCAACCTGGCCGAGTTCGAGCGCAACGAGGACCAGATCATCCAGCAGCTCAACCGCACGCGGCACTTCAACAACGCCTACACGGAGAGCACGCGCATGGGCGTGCTCAGCCAGGCCGCGTCGCGTCGCCATGTACGTGGCCTTGGGAGATTGTTGTATTTGTTGAGAGACTGATGGGGTTTGTGGTGGTGGTGAACAGGGAGGCCGGAAGAAACCGGAGGGCACCGCCTCAGCTTCGTCGTCGCGTCCGTCATCTCCGTCGAACGGCTCCAGCGGCGCCTCGCCGCCGGTCGGAGAGAAGCGGAACTCGCCTGGAGGTGGCTCGCCTAGTGAGACCGCGCCGACGTCGGCTGCGGCGTCGGAGGACGAAAGCGCGCGCAAGAAACAGCGCGTGGCGTCGACTGCTGCCTCTTCGAAGCCCAAGGAGAGCGATCGAGTGACTCTGCGTGTGCTTCTGCACGAGGATGAGCAGCCCGACGCGCCCAAGCTGGAGCGCACGCTGTTCACGACGTTCGCCAAGCTCAAGATCCGTCACTTGAAGAAACACCTCGCCGCTCTTCTCAAGCTGGATGAGTACGACAATATGTGCATCGTATTGCCTACCGTGAACTGCTCGCTGAGTGGGTTGTCTGAAGCGGCCAAGGCACGAAAGAGCGGTGACGTTGCTATCCGACAGGACCTTCAGTGCGACCAGGAGCTGGAGGACTTTGTGACATTAAAGGATATTTATCAGCAGTACGGCATGGGCACCGAGTGGGAGCTGCGCCTGCTGTATCACTTCTCTCCAGGCACGATTGTCAATGGCATCGCGAAGTTCGTCTCGAAGGCGTCCGATGTTGCTTAAGTGTAGCGTGACGTTCACGTACGGAGGCTCGTCAGTTTTGAAAGCGTTAGCAGTTGGATTTGGTACGGTTGTTCGTTTGTTGCTGGCATAGCAAAGATCAGCGAAAGCAATACAAGCAGCAGGCGAGGAATGCACACGTTCTTCTCGATGTTCAATTCATTATTACATGCGACGCCACAGATCTTCTAGCACACTGTCTTTCTGAACCAAGTGCTTTTGTAGGGTGGACGCCAACGAACTCAGCTCATGTGCCAGCGTTTCGTCTTGAGCCCACCTTCCGCGCAAGAATACGCGTAGCCGTGCAAGGCACCAGGCAGCGTACCGCCGAGGAAATTGGTTTCCACACCTCCAAGCGGTCTCAATCTCGCGCAAAATTACGCCAAGAACGGAACACCAGTTCATAACATCATCGCTTAGTATCTTGAAGGACTCGCTCCAAGATACAACAAGTGCTGCAGCTTCGACTGACTCAGGTTTGGTATCAGAGATAATTTCTTGCACACGAGAGATGAGTTCATCCGCTGACACTTGGTCGACACGAGCGGAGCTATTCTTTACCAGCTGAAGCAAACGCTGCACCACATAGCGCCGATGGCACCATAATGCCTCGTGACTCGGATACGGCGCCATGATATCTGACACAAACTGGTATTCCGCGAGAACCAGGTTCTTGGTGACATCACCGGCATCTCCGTCGGCTTGGTACCTTTTGGTGAGCTCATTCAAAGTGTGCTGCCGGTGATTCCAGCCTGAATGATCGGTGACATGCGTTCTACACCATGTTTCCATGTCTTCGAGCTCCTTGAGCGTCAAGTCGAGTGGAAGACGAGATACGACCCAATGGCGTAGGCTCCACGCATGATAATTCCGTGGCTTTTGCTCTGCCAGCCGACTGCAAATTTCGATCTGTTGCTCGAAAAACAACCGGAGGTCGTCCCCAGAGAGGGAATCACACAGCCGAATCGCAAGCCAACGCCTACAGCCTCAGCCCCATTGTCAGCGACAGCACCAAGTAAATCACCCTATCTAACGTTGTCAAGATATCGCCCTGCGACTTACCGATACGCCCACGTATCAATGCTTTTGGGATGCAGCGTGAAGACCAGATTGGTGAACGTCACCTCGTCCTGGGCACTTAGCCACCCGCGCGTCACGAACGATTTCCTGCTCTCCAGCAACAAGAACAGCAGCAGCAGCAGCAACAACAACAACAACGGCAGCACTGGTCAGTCAATACACACCCGGTGCATCTCCACAGCAGCTTCATCAATTCTCTCACCGAGTGTTCCACGCCGTGTAAAAGTCGGCGCTGATGAGGAGGATGGCGCGCGTGCAGTGCAGCAACTGGGCACGACGTCCGCAGTCCACCGACTCGGTGATTTCAGCCGCCTCCTGCTCCAGGAGCGCATTCAACGGGTGGAACTGCGTGCGCGCGGCCTGGAACAGCGGGATACCAGCGGCAAAAGCCACGCCGAGCTTGTGCTCCTCCAGGAAGAAGGCGCTCTCGGGCGTCAGGTCGCTCTGTTCGACGCCGAAGAGCAGGCCGACCTCGTCTCTGTTGAGGCAACGACAACATGCGTTAGCGATCACTACGCGCTGGGTGAGGGCGCTCTCGCTGAAGTCTATTGTCTGGATGCGACGCACATGAGAGGGTCCTGCTGGAAGAGGCTCGAGAGCCGCGCGAGCAGCGCCTCGCCCGTCGCCATGTCGGTCGATTGTGAAGTGGCGAGCTGTGAGTTACCTCGTACCTTGTTTTGGGTTTGAATACAACCTTGATTTAGAATATTTGGAAGTTGAAGTGACCATCGCTCTCGAGGACCCGCAATTTCGCCTCAGTCTCATCGTTGTCTGCCAACCAACTCGGAGAGGTGACGAAGATGGTCTTCTGCACGCTGGAAGGCGACAGCATCGTCGGCGTGGACATTCAGGACGCTCAACGCTACAAGCGACGACTACCAGCAGCAAACGCAGGAACTACTGCGTGGAGGTCTTATGATGGATTTGGATCCCCGGGCGAGTTCGACTTTCTAACGTCGCGCACTCTCGGAGGAGGCGATGTCCACATCCTCGTGCAGCTTCCAGACTCTGGGACTCAGAGGGCCGCGGAGATAAAATACTATTTAAGTATCGTCCAGGCTATCTGCACCACCCCAAAGTGAAGGTGCTCGCATGTGCGGACATTTATTCGCTGAATCAGCAGGAGCTGGGCTGACAACGCAGCTAAGCGTCCCGACTCTTCAAGGTATGACGCGCTTCTCTTTTGTAGGGAGTCTGAGCCTAACGTGGCTCTTGCAGGAGTGACTGTGCCAGCGTCTACCTTGCCAGTCAAGTTGTCTCTCAATACAAACCCGTTAGAAGATATGAACCGATTCGAGCGTATAACACCATTCTGAGGATATTTTCTAACGGTATGTGTGTGTTTGTTTGCGTTTCCTTTATAGTATTTCCTTTGCGGTTGGTGCTTGATCCGCGGGGGCTGAGGCAGTTGGCAAAAACACCGGTAAGCCTGCTGCATTAGTGCTCAGGTGCGGTTGGCTTAATACTCCGCTGGTTATCGCGCACTGATACTTCATCCCAGTCGCTCCAGCTCAAGTAGAAAGTGTAGCTCTCGCGCCGTACCACCAGTAATCTACATTGGGGTCGAGGTGCTGCGGGCAATGAAAGACTGATACTTTTGAGCAACAAAGAAGCACCAGAGCAAGATGCAGCCTGTAAACCGGTAATCGTAATGCATCCACAGTGGGTGACCGGCATTAGTATCTTCTCTCATGAGCTGCAGTAGCTGCACAATGTCACCGTTGCCATTGTCGATCCGTCTTCTGCACCAAGCAGGAGTGCGGAGTCGTGTCTTTTGACGCTCGTGGTCTCCTCCATTGCACAGGCCTCACTTTTCTCGCGCGCGCGGGGCATCATTCACCACGAGAACTCGACGAAGCCAGCCCCTGTCGGCTTGCTCGAGTGCGCGCGCATGCATAGACCGCGGCAGCGGCGTCCGGCGGTTTGCATGCTCCGAACTAAACGACTAAAGTTAAGTTAAACCGCCGACATGACGCGCCGCGTTTCTCGCCATGTCGATAAAAACGGCCTGGTGACGCGCGCGCCTTTGCTGCCGAGTTTCGTCGTAGCCTGCCTTCCGTCATGGCCATGCCGTTCGAGAGACTTCAACTTGTCTGTGTTGCAGAAGCATGGCAACGGCAACGGTCGCCGCTAAGATTGAGCCATTCCGCAATTTGCCTTCACGCAGACAAGCGCACATCACATCCACACCACTCCACTCGCCGCCATGTCCCTCGCGCCCGCACTCGTCCGCCACGACTCGGGCTTCGACGTCGCGCTGCTGCAGCTGGCGCACAGCCGCCACACCATCTACGAGCACTCGCGCATGTCGGGCGAGAACCGCACGGCGCACCGCATGCTCCCCGTGGACCGCCGCGAGAGCTGCAGCGACGACCTCGAGGCCCTGTACGCGCGCAACTTGGCCAAGCACTTGGGCGAGACGCCGCCCTTCACGCGCACGCTCAGCACGCCGGTGTCGCGGCACGAGAAGCTGCTGGACGAGGCGCTGCTGCGCGTGGCGCACAGCCAGCGCTCCATCTACGACCGCACGCGCATCTCGGGCGAGAACCGCAGCGCGCACCGCATGCTGCCGACAGACCACCAGGCCGAGCGCGCCGACCGCTGCACGGACGCCACCGACGCGTCCTACGCGAACGCCATGGCCAACTACTTCGTGACCAAGAGTGCCAGTAGACTGTGAGAGGAGAGAGAGAACGAGTTAGGCCCCGGAACGTATTTAATCGCTGCAGGGCGAGAGCAGAACCAAACGAATCAACGTAATTGTAAGCTTTTGACACGCACACGCAACACTGGATACACCGCCCACGGGTTGACTAAATAGTCAACCCACAAAATTCAGTGGGGCTCGACCGATGAAAAGGTGGGGCTCGACCGATGAAAAGGTGGCGTCGGCTGTTAGCTGCTGTAGCGACGACGCACAGATGGAGCGAGCGGAGCGAGTGCTGCCGCTGGAGGTTTCGAGTTGTCAGACGCAACCCAGGCAGCTGGCGATGGTTTCGCAGCGTGTTGACGGTGGGCCGTGCCGTCTTATTCTGCTATATACTGCAATTACCCGGCGGCTTCGCTGGCGCGCCGGTGATCAGAGTGAGAAGTCTGCGCTGTTCACATTGTGGCGTCACTAAGCCGGCCAGAAATGGGCGTCGCGACGCGGCACTTGCGTCGTGCCGCGCCCGTGGTGGCGTCGGGGACGGTGGTTCTCACGCTCGTAACCTGCCTGGTGGTCGCCAAGATGAACAAGGTCTACACCGGCGGTCTCACGTGGCCATACTTCTCCGACCTGGGCCGTGGTGCGTCAAACGTCTTTTACTGCTGTGTTACTGTGGAGACTGACCCTTGTTTGATGCCTGTGGATGCAGATTCACCCGGCTACTATGTGTTCTGCGTCGGTCTTACCATCGTGGCGATTGCACTGTGCGCAACTTGGTACTTCAATTACCAATTCCAGAGTTCAGCGTTACGAATCCCCACGCTGCTCGGTCACGTCTCGACGTCGGTGCTGTGGACTGCGAGGGCGTGTACTTTCAGTGGTATTATCTCCACCATCGGCCTGCCGATACTTGTACGTGACAGCCTGGGAATGCACGATGGTCATAGCTTCGAGGTCACTGAGGCGTGCTTTGCGCCATTCCTTGGTCAGGCTTTCTTCAGCACATCGTCGTACCCGTCACTGCATAATAATGCCGCGTACTGGTTCTTCCTGCTCGAAACGATCGCTATCTTTCTCAACGTAGGTACATTTTCTAGTGTCGGTGGAGTTCTAGCTAACACGACCTTTTCTGGTGCATACAGACTTATGTTAGCCATAAGCTTGTCCAAAGCGCCAAGGTTCCTGAAACAACAGCGGGGGAAATCCCAGTGATCTGCGATTTTGAGGACATCGATGCTGACACGAAACTCAGAGGCATGCGGCGTACGTTCCGACTCCAAGCTATCTGCAGCGCCTTGTTTTTTGTGGCGTTCCTGCTGTACTTGCCCATCGGCCTCAGCGTTGTCCAGCCTTTCAAACGGCTCACAATAGACCAGGTGCATTGCACAACACTTTCTTCCTCCTGAAATTTACTGCTAACTACAGCGCGGTGTTGGCTGATCCAGTGCCTGGAACGCGACTTGGGTCAAGAGTACTGTCGTGTGGCGATGAAGTATAATGATGTCTACACGAAGCTATGGAATTATGGTGCGTCCGCGCCACTTCGACTGCTTATCCCTCGTATGCTATGCTGACTATGAAGTGTGGTTTGCCTCCCAGAGCAAGACTACTCGGCCACGCAGATGCGAGCAGCAGCACAACTGGGCTGCATTTTGACACTCGTTGGCTACTCGGTTTCTTTCCTGACCCACAACGCCGAAACTTTAGCCAAAGACCGAGACCGGGTAGCAACTTTCGAGGCGTCCGGGATGCAGACCAACAACACCCACTTTTGTGCGGTTCCGCTGTTGATGTCGCCCGAGCGGCCGTCAGAGAGTCGCGAGAGCACCGACTTCATCAGCACATGTACATTGTAAATTGTGTAAATTGAAGTTGTACTTGTACTCTACCCATCCGCTGTGCAAATATTGCGGGACGCAGATGCGTCTGTCCTGAAATAACCGTCTTCTTGTGTTGGGCACTCATCAAGCAACAGGGTCGATGGACGTGGTGACGCCTGCTCAGCTGGAGACCAAGATCCGCCAGGAGATCGGCGCGGCGCTGGTGGAGGCCGTGGACCTGTCCGACGGCTGCGGCAGCAAGTTCAGCCTCGTGGTGGTGCACGAAGGCTTTGAAGGTCGGTCCCGTGGCTGGTTGAGGGGGAGGAGGGGGGTCGCGCTAACCAACCGGCCGCTGCCTCTTGTGTGCGCAGGCCAGTCGCTTCTGGAGCGCCAGCGCCGCGTGAACGACTGCCTGAAGGAGGAGATGACGCGCATCCACGCGCTGCAGATGAAGACGTGGACGCCCGCGCAGTACGAGCAGAAGACGCAGCAGAAGCTGCCCTCGGCCGCCAACAGCCAGTCCTCGGGCGAGCACTAGACGAGCAGTCAATCAATGCGCAGAGGCACCCGCAGAGGGGGAAAGGAAACAAGCTGATGTGTTCCGCTGCTGTGGCTACTCTACTTACTCAGCACTGCAGGGGAGGCGACGGGGGACGTGACGGGGGAGGCGGACTGCGCCAACTCGTCCAAGCTGAGGCTCAAGTCCTCCTCACTTGTCTTCTGCCACTGCTCGGGAGATGCCGTCGGCTGAGGCTCGGGGACACCTGCAGCTCTGTCCCCGGTCGGCTTGACGATGAACCGCTGCGCCCTTGCACTCAGCGTGGCGTCGGAGCCGGACCTGGACAGCGAACCGAAACTTGGCCACACAGAGGACGGCGACTGCGGCGGGTCGCTCGGCGCTACGCCGTCGCGGGCGAGGAGCGAGAGTGACGGGAACGTGGAGGCCCCGGTTCCGCTGCTGGCGTTCTTGCGCGGACTGGGACTCCTGCCTTTGTTGCGGCGACCGGGCGAGTTGCCGCCGCCGAGGTGCTGGTAACTCTCCTGGCTACACCTTGCCAGCTTCTTGTAGAACTCGAGCTCGTCTGTGAGCAAGCGGCACTTCTCCTGCGACATAATGATCTGCTGCTTGAACAGCCCTTGGTACTCTTGCAGCGAGTTCTGCAGACAGCCGATGTGTGTTTCCTGGTTGCTCAGCCGCGTCTCGCACGCGCGGTTCTTCATTTCGAGCTGACTGCACGCGACGTTGCACAGGTTCGCCTGGAACTCCAGCTCCTCGATCCTCGTCTTTAGGCGGGCGTTCTCGATCATGATGTTGTAGCTCTCCCCGCTGAGCGACAGCCGAGCGTTTTCCGACAGGTAGTGCAGCTGAAGCTTCAACTCCACAATCTGCCGAGACAATGCTTCGGCGTCGGCATGATGCACGCAATCGGGCTTAGTGCATGGAGGCATCGCCCCCTGCAGAGAGGGTACCGCGCCAGCGGTCACCTCCTTCAAGGGCGACGGAGCTTTCAGAGTCTCTTGCGTAGCTGGTGGTAATGACGTCGTGGTATCATGGCTATCCGTCCCTGTCAAGATGACTTCTGATGTCTGTGCAGGCTGTTGCTTTGCAGGACTCGATTCTTGGCGCTCAGATCGCGACTCGAGAGATTTTCGCCAGTTGTCACTCTCCAACCAAACCTTGAGCGAAGGTGCCGCTGCAGTTTCCCGAGATTCCCCACCATTAGTGCTGTCCTCCTCACCAGGCTGGTGACCAGCACCTTGGAGCTCACTTGAAAGAGTTAGTATCGGCCTGCCTGTGGACAAATCGACTGTAACCTCATCAAGCTTTTTCTCGAGGGTTTCCAGCACGCCAAATAGCCGCTTGTTTTCTTCCTCAAGCGCTTGGTTCGCGAGCTCTAGCTTGGTGATGTTCTTGGCATCGGTCTGTGCCGGGTCGTCGTCACCCTCTTCATCATCGTCGGCACTCTCGCCGTCCTCCTCTTCGTTGTCACCTTCTTGGCTCGAGTGGTCACCATCCGAGGCATCGGTGTCCTGAGGCTTGCCAATGTCCTGCACAGATACCGTCGCGAGTCCGTTTACTGTTAGCCCCGCTTCGTCGGGGTGCTGATTCTCCTGGTACTGTGCAGCCAGCAGTCTTTGGAGCTCGTCGATTTTGCGGTTCTTCGCTTCCATATCCTCCATCGCTCGCTGGTAGAGCTCCTTGAAGATGATGCCCGTCGCGAAGCCGGCACCAACGTCTCCGCCGTCGGTCCGCTGAATAACGGGGTTTTTGATCTCCTTCGCGCGTAGTCCAAAGCGAAGCGTGGAGATAGTCTCCGCCATGTTGTACGAGCTGCACGACGCCGCCAGGATGAGGCAGGTTTTGGCAGTGCCTCCGAGCGAGTCTTGCAGCAGACGCGTGAGTTTCGAGTCACGGTAGGGCACATGGCGCTTGCCTTCTCCAAGAGCCTTGATGACGTTGCTGAGAGCTGAGAGCGACTTGTTAATCGCCTTGGCTTCCTGCAGCACCCGGCCGCTGGCGTTAGTCTTGTTCACCAGCTCCGAGCCAGCGAGATCGACGATGTACATCGTGGCACGTCGGCCGCTCACAGGGCGAACGCAGGATATCATGAGGATCGTGTGACTCCGACTCGAGTCCTTGTTCATGCGCGTGGACGACACGGCGCGACTGAGAGTGCCGCTCTTCACCAGCTCCATCATGGCGGCTTCCGACTTGCTGGGAATGCGCGTCATCTCCTCGATGTACACTCCGTGCTGCGCGCTCTCGCGGATCTTGAGTCCTCCGTTCGTCGGAGCCCCGATGTTGCCGGTGCTGCTGCTGGGGCTGAGCAGGTCGCGGATCTGCTCCATGTAGATCTCCACGAACGACACGTTGAGCTCGATGGGATCAGTCTTGGCGCGCTCCACCTCCTCGTAGAGGTCCTTGGCGACGCGCGAGATGATGCCGCCTTCCTCGTCCGCGCTCACCAGCACGCCGTCCTTGGGCCCGAGGATCGTGTGCGTCTTGCCGGAGCCCGTTTGCCCGTAGGCGAAGATGGTGCTGCATCAGTGAATACATAGCTGGTTAGTAGAGCGACGGCAGTTGGGAGGGAGGCTGAAGGAGACAACGCACCAATTGTAGCCCTGCAGGAACTCGTGCACGAGCGGCTTGGCCGAGTGGATGTAGACCTCCTCCTGCGTCGAGTTGATGTCGAAGACGCGGTCGAACGTGCAGCGGATCTCGTCCACCTCGCAGCGCTCGTTGCGCAGGAACATGGTCCTGCCCCCCACGACGGTCGTGCTGCAGCCATTAGACAAAGACACACAATGCAACGTCAGCTAATGACCGACCGACCGACGGCAGCAGACCAACGACTCCACGCACCATTGCACGGCCTCTTCGCGCTTCTCGAGCTGATTCTGCTGGCGCAGGCGGCAGAAGACCTTGATGCTGGCCAGCTCCGGCGGCGCCCCGCCCGAGGACGAGGCAGGCGGGGAGGCGTTCGCGTGCGCTGTCATTCTCCTGCCGTCGTCCATGGAACAGCGGGCGCGGCGGGTCTTGCGGGTCTGCCGAGCCCGAGCGGCGGCAACGCCCTCGGCTCGGCGCTAATCTTAGGAGACTTCCGTGCGCCTATAAATACGGGCTAGCACTGCCAAGTCCAAATGGGCACTTCAACTTCATTGATTACGACGACAGAATGATTAGTACGCATGGAATCCCAGCCTTTGGGGCCCTAGACGAAGAACATGACGCCTCCCAGCTTGTCGCTCAGTCCTGCGAGCGTGTAGGTGGACGCCATGTTGGACGACGTCGAGGAGCAATCCGCGGACGTGTCGGAGAGAGATCCCAACGCGTGCTCAGCTGCCAGCTGAGCGTAGTAGAGCGGCGGAACTATCGACACGGAGCGTGTGCAGCGGGCGTAGCTGTAGCACAGGCGGTAGGTGAGCTCCTCGATCTGGTCGGCAGAGAGACCGTTCTCGTCCACCATGACCGTGTACTGCGTCGGCACACTCGTGCCCTGGATCCCGCTGTGGCCCATTAAGAAGAACTCGATCCGCTGCGGGTCCGCGAGCGTCCCCGAGTCGACGATAGTCCCCGGCACGGGGTTCCCGCTGCGGTCTCTCTCGTTGCGGCTGGCACCGGCAGCGACGAACAAACGCACGTGGTGGTGCTTGTTAGCCACCACGAACGTCACGCGGGGCTCGTAGTCCGCAGCAAGCATTCGGAACGCCTTGCGCAACGACTGCATCTCAGCTTCCACCACATCTTCGACTCGAGAGGCTGACACACCGCTGCGATAGTACACGACGTGCTTCGGCTGTCTGCGTGAATGCTTGTAGTGCTCGATGAACAGTTCCCACAGCATCTGTGGCAAGTGAGAATAGTCGTTGTGTTTGCTTCGAACCGATAAACGGGCTGCATACATGGACGAGTGCCGATCCAGCGACGCAGTGACGGACGAGATCGGCGGACGATTCGCCTTGTCCATCTTCGGGTAGCACACATCTGCGCCGATGAGAATCGTGGGCTCATCATGCATCAAAGGCAGTGTGCTTTCAGGAAACTCTGCGTTGCGGCCACCTAGTTTAGCGTTGATCTTGAGGCAAATGTTTGCGAGAACCTGAACCTTTGCACGAGCCAGCACCCCCGCCGTGATACACTGGCATGGCATGCCTAAGATGCTGTGCATGGTGCGTTTGATCTCCTGGTACTCCATGGCATCTTCGTCGGCTTTAATCACAATAATCAACTGCGGATCTCCGCGAGAGCTCCGATTGCTCTCCAAGCGGTCGTGGCACGTCGTCAGCCAGCTTTCGAGAGATCCACGTGGACGATCTTCACTCGACACTAACACAGGATTGCGATTTGCTACCTGGATTCCACGATTCACAGCTTCTCGACACAAAGTTGCAACGAACCGCTGGGCTACTTGCCGGGTCACGCATGGGTAGTCACCGTTCATACTTCTGCAGACAACAACGCCCCAGTTCGACAGCGTGCAGGGCTTCACAAACGTTTTGCCCTGCAAGTTCCATGACTCATTTCGTGGGTGGTGCAGACAATTTCCATACTTGATATCGGGTGCAGCCAGCACCCGAGCACCAGCGCCCTCCATCCGCTCAGCAACTGAAAGCCCAAATGCCTTCAGAAAGGGATCGCTCTCAAAGTTAAGTGACTCGCGGAGGCGCTGGATCCCGTTCATACGGACATCAGGTCGTACTACGGCCTTGATTCGGATGGTAGAAGTGTTCGACCGATCCGGCCCTCTGTAAGGTTGACCAGGCGCTAACTCACACAGCTCCATAGGGACCCAGCTTTCGGTACCAGGATTTCTACCACCGAGGTTCACAAGAGGCAGCTTAGGGAAATGCAGTCGAATGTGGTAGCGATCCATAAAGTACTTTTCCACTGACACGGGGTTGCCATCGACGTTAATCATTGTCGACCGCGCGGACGACGCGGACACCCCAATGATTTCTTTCAGGTTGGTGGTGCGATGCGTCACTCGCACCACTAACCGCTTGACGGCACGGGCAAGTCGGCCCTGCAGGTCACCAACGCGAATGTCATCGTAATGGCGAGTACCGAGCGTATCGCTGACGCCATCAAGCAGAGGGCCTTCAGCATAGAACTCCCTCCAAACTCTATTCAGATTCAGCACAAGAGATCCAGCACCAAGACGAATGGTTTGGTGATGACCTTTGTAGAGCACTCTACCTCCGTTCATATTCAAAGCATCGATTCTGGAGTATAGATTCCCTTGATATTCAACGCGAGAGCCAACAAGTCCAGCCTTCACCACTGCATTCAAAGCGTATACGAGTGGTTTCACATCCACTTCTGGCTTGCTGAAAGCTTCTAGCAGCAGGCTTGTCTCTAGTTCCTTAGCCAGACGGACACGAACTGTAAATGACCGTTTTTTCCCCTTTGGTACTCTTGGTGGATTGATTCCGTAGCCATTCCTGGCAGTCGAACATACAATTAATTCCACAGCTTCACTTGATAAAGGCAGCGCGGTCGGTGTGAATAAAGCATTCGCTCCGTCATGCACTACTAATATCCGTCCGAACAAATCTTGATTCTGCCCAATGGCATCGTGAACCACTTGCCTCAGAAGCGGACGTAGCAATGGGCGACCACCAAACTTCAGCTTGCCTCCTCCTCCACCTTCGCCTCCGAGCTCGACCGTGACGTGGTACTGATAAATTCTCGAGCATTTGGCAGCATCCAGCACAACTCGGTAGCAATTCGACAGGAGGCGCTGCGCACTTCCACTGCTGCCAGCACCCGCCCGACATGAAAGAGCGAAGCTTGTACACACATAGGGATCATCACTTCTCGTCTGAAGTGGGTGGGAGCTGCCGGCCCACTCGGCATCAGTATGTCCACGATCGGGTGAAGGTGCTTGAGCAGCTGGTCGTTCATCGCCTAGGAAACTCCGAGTCACAACAGACCACCCACGCTCACGCTGAGAAAATCGCTCGGCGTGATGGCGAGTCCGCGACCGACTGCGAGACGGACGCCGTCTTCGAGCACCATAATCATCGTTACCATAGTAATTGCCCTCGTGACGGCCATCGCCCGCACGGCCTCTCCAGTCCGGACTACGGCTTCGTCTTGCTTGTTGCTGCTGAGAACCACTACCACGGTTTCGGCCTCGTGAGTGACTTCGCCGCCCACGGTGAGTGGATTGCTCCGCGTGGTGGCGAGGCCGCGAACGACTTCGAGACGTACGCCGCCACCGAGCTTCATAACCATCGTAACCGTAATAATTGTCGTCGCGGCGTCGGCCACCATTATCGCCACGGCTTCTCGAGTCTCGACTACGGCTTCTTTCGCGATGGAAGCCGTAGATTGAGGCATTCCAGCCTGAGTCGTAGGGCTCAGGGCTTGGCGCTCGACTGCGACGACCATGATACGATCGTCGTTGACGCACATTTCGCGACCAGGGCGACTCGGTAGGAGAACGCGAACGACGGCCCCGACGAGAGCTGCGAGTGTGACTTCGCCCTCGTGAACGCTCCCTTTCGTCGCTGTAGGCGTAGCTTTCCCGCTCGTACCCATAGTAGCGAGCCATCTCGTGTGTTCTGGGCGGAATGGCAAATGACGAGAACCTTTCTGCTCGTGGATCACTTTCCCAGACACCTCGTCACACAAACATACTCAGGAAATTCCCAACTGCAACATGTGACCAACTGCCGCAACTAGAGAGGTGCGTCACCTTGATATTCTCTATTCGGGCCGCACTTTTTGAAGTACAGTGTGCTGATTATCTGATTGGCTACCGCTTTACAAATATCACTTTACGCCTGATGGACTCGACGCCAAGGCTCGCGGACTGCCCGATGACTGCCTTCGCAGTCCCACGGCCCCTTTTGGCCGGCCGCAAGCGCCGCCCCGAGGCCGCCGCCGCGTCCGACAGCACGTCCTTCTTCACCGCCGATGAATTTGCAGCTTATTCCGTCCGAGCAGACACCCACTTGTCGCGTCTGTACGGGGAACTGGAGACCCGGCGGCGGACTCTTGTCACGTCGGCGGCGCCCAGTTCTGGTCGCAAAAGCTCTGCAGCCGTGAAGCTCAAGAAGCAAACGAAGCACCTGGTGATGCTTCTGGTGGAGGCCATCGAGGCCAACCGCATTCAGCGCCCCGAGAAAGTGTTGGAGCTTGACAATGCGCGGCGACGGGTCTCAGGAATTTCGGTGGCCGAACATGAGCGATACCTGATGCTGCAACTCAAGCTCTTCCAGGCTCAACAGGTGCGGAATAGGTAGTTTTTGACTATAGCCGGAGTCGGGACGGAGCTGGAGAAGCTGACGGAGCCGAATGGCGGCTTTGTTGGTTTGGGGTATTGTGTGCATGTAGCGCGGATTACCGGAGGTGCTGGCACTTTCAGCGGATGAGGCCAAGCAGTGGAAGCAGATGAAAACAGAGGTTGAGTTGGAGCAAGTGAGCTTTTGCAGGATGATGGCGAGGGGCTTAGCTGCTGAAGCTGCAGCTAGTGAGATGCAAGTGCCAGCGCTTGCGATGTCTTGGGTACGTGCGCTGCAAGCGAGGAAACGGACGAGAGGGTACTACTCACGTGTGTTTCGCTGCGCGCTTGTTTGTTGAGCAGTACGAAGCGATGCTGACGCAATGTTGGAACGATATCTATCGTCTCTATCCTCGTTGGTTTGAGCCGTGTGCAGTAGTGCAACTGCCGAGTGGGGGTGCTCTGAGTGCCAATGGGTCAGGTGTAATTAAAGCCAAGGAGGTTGCTGCTCGCGGCACATGCTGCGCTATAAACCTGGAGAAACTTGTGTCCAATCAGCCGCTGAAGACCGCATCTGAGGAGAGTGGTGGGTTCTCGTTGGAAGTTGTGTCTCCGCGCCAAGCCATCTCAGCAGACTTGCAAGCAGAAGAGTTGATGGAGAAGTACGACTGCGACTTGGCTATTTCGTCATCTACTTTGATTACACTCTTTGACAGTGATACATCGACTCGTTTCGCCCACGTGGTAAAGTGACTGCGCAGCGTGACAAGCTTAAATGTACGTACTAACTTGTTGAGATGTCTGGGGATATGCAGCCAGCTGGTTGGGGGATTCCGATGAAAAGCCGAGCGATCATTCATGGAGGAGCATCAAAGAAGCGTATCTTCTTGGATCGGCCGCTACCAGGTAACAGTCCGGGCACACGAGAAAAGGTAGCAGAATCTGGACGAGCTACGTTGCTATCACGCTTCGAGGTGGGAATATCTCATAAGTTAGGCAGAAAAAGCGCAGTACCAAGCTAACAGTTTATGCTGTAGACTGAATCGATTGTTCAGGACTCAACAGGCGGACGAACGTCGTACCATATTTGGCAACTTGATGACAAGCGGATTCTAGTGCGCAGCACAACGCAATCGGGCATGATTACAGCAGCGGATGGCACTCCAGAGCAGCACAGGCAGCATGCAGTTGTGCCTTTGAGTGTTTTTGTCAAACCAGATTATAACTTGTTGGGCGTCGAGGAGCAGCTAACGACGAGCGAGAGATGCCGTTTCTGGCTTCATTCGTGGCTTCGCGGGGGCTCCACCGTACTCGTAGCCCGGGTCAATCCTAAGAAGGATGTCATCACCTCGTGGACGACGTATTCGCCGTCGTCGCTCATCTATGGCGACAAGACTCAGCAAACTGTTCCGCTCGAGTGCTTTGAGTAAGTTTCAACATTTATACCGTGTGAGGGCTCGAACTAAGTTGTGCGATATCCTTGTTACCCACAGTCCCGCGGCAAAATTCCAGTGGTTGTCCATACTGTTCACTGCGCTGAGAGACGTCCCAGTCGGCAACTATCTACTGCGACCACATGATGCTTTCGGGTCAAGCACTTTCGGCAAACGGCGGGGTGGCGTGGAGGTGCTGTTGGCTACTACTGAGCGTGGCGTCGAGAAGTCTGCGGTGGATCTGTATGGTTTCATGCCAAGGAGGACGAATGGAGCAGCAGCACTGCTACCCACGTCTGATTCCATGCCACCGGCGTATTCCGTCTTGCCCTCGTGGAACCTCCGAGATCGAATCCCGTACACATACCAGACAGGTATGTACTGTGTGCCGTTCTTTTTGGAGGGGCAGTGTCCTCAGATATCCCGAGGTGAGAGATGCGAGCACATGCATCTGCGTCTGCTGGAGCAAATTGGAGGGCCAAAGAAATCGGTGAAAGCGAAGAGGTGGAAGTTTGAGAACTACACTAAGGTGTTGAAGAAGGCTGCGCGCGAAAACTTCGAGATGCTGAATCGGCCAGTGCTGGTGACGCTAAGTTACGCGTTCTGCGGCGAAGAAAACGCCCCGCCATCCGCTCCTACCACCACTGATCTGTACACTCAAATGTGTTGCCCCAAGCCTCCTGGCGAGTGTCAACTACCCCACTTCACACTGCACCAGATTCTCGAGCGACTCGCGGACGATCTGCTGCGGAAAGGACGAGGGAAGCGCCGAGAGCAGAAGAGTGGCAATCGCCAGCAACACAAAAGACCGGAGTGATTCTCCATCGGCAATAGCAAGTAAAGAGTTACAGTGCGTAGTATGCAGACAGCAAGACTACAAAATCTAGCTATCCTTTGCTTAGTGTGTCCGTAGGTGTGCCTCATGTTGATCTATAGCTGAGCGGAAAGAAGCGGCCGCCGCTGCTGCACACGCGGCTTCTCGACCTGGCGCAGCAGCTTGAAAATGCCCGTGCCCAGCGGAATCGGGATACCCATGATAATGCATTCACTGACACCCACGATAGCATCCGTGCGCGAGTGGACTGCAGCGTCGAAGAGGTGGTCGGTAGTCTTCTCGAACGAAGCCAGCATTAGCACGCTCTCCTTCATCTTAGCGATACCGAAGCGGGTGATACCTAGCACCTCGCCCTTGAACGTCATGATATCCGACAACAGCATCAGGTGACGTCTGTCGATACCAATACCGTACGCGCTCATGATGTAGTTCACCTCGGAGCTGATAAGCTCGCGTGCCGCCTCAATACCAAGCGTTTTCTCCACCTCAATGATGTGGTTCGAGGTCGTGTGAAGACCATCCACACCCGGAATACCCATCACTTCAGCCAGACCATAACCCTCTACGAGCAAGTGGAGCGACTTGGCTGCGCTCGCATCCTGCACCTCTTCGTAGTTGATCACGGCACGGTTGACAGTCGGGATACCCTGCACAATTACACCAGGAAGCTCAGCCTTGAGCGCCTGCAGAGCGAAGTATGCACCGCGCGTGTCACCCTTGGCTCCCTTGTAGTTCGGAGGCGCCAATAGACGCAGTTTGTCGGGGCAGCGCGCGTTGAGAAGAACGTGCTGCTCCTTGAGTAGCCGCAACGCGCCACGTGGGCCCACGCCGACGGCGTTCAGAATGCTGTTGCGCACAGATCGCGCCGTAATGTTCAGGTGCAGCTGCTCGATCGCCGCCAGGTCCAGCTTCACCGATAGGTAAGCCTGGTCGCGCGCGAACACCTCCTTGATGTGCACTGCGATCTCACCCAACGTCGTCTTCTCGATTCGACCCTTCACGATACGTGCCGAACGCTCGTCCGTCTTGCACACCAACGCCGCTGTGATAATGGGCGTACTGATGACCTTGGAAGCGTTGATAATCTCTTTGAGACGCGGCACACCGAGAGTCACGTTCATGCTAGCAACACCGGCGAAGTGGAACGTCTTCAGTGTCATCTGCGTGCCAGGTTCTGAGATAGATTGAGCACCAACAGCACCCACAGCCTCACCGGGTTCCATGCCCGCGCGGTTGTACTTATACAGCGAGATCTCAAGCAACTTTTCAACCTGCTTCGCCGTAATGCGGCACACATTGTGCGACAACAACCACGCGGCCTCTTCCTTTTCAGCGGTTCCGTCCTTGCCAGCACGCTTGGTCCACTCAGTGCGAGCCTTCGCGGTTTTAAAGCGAGTGCGCTCCCATTCAGGCAGACCCACCTTGTCCAGTCCCTTCTGCTTGTACGTGGTCAGGTCCATGCTCATGTCCTCATCTGAATCCTCCGTGTCGTCATCAGACTCAGCCTCGGGTTTCATCAAGCGACGTCGGCCATGGGGCTTAGCAAGTTTTTCCAGCTTGGTGGACACTTGGATTTTCTTTTCCTTTTTGGTTCCATCCCCAGCCTCCGACTTGGTCTTAAGGACGCTGGCCGCTTCATCGTCGTCAAAAGCCTTCTCAAGCTTAGACGCGTACGTCTTCACCTCCTTGTCCATCGAATCGATGCCACAGCCAGTACGGTTCGAAGCAATTTCACTCGCAACGGAACCCAAGAACTCCTCAATTTCAATCAAGAACTTGCGACCCGTCGGCAGAATAGCCTGGAACTGCGGACGCTGCACGACCTGCATACCCAGGCGACGCAGCTCGAATGGCAGCAGGGCCGGGGACTCGCGGTCAGGCAATGTGTTACGGATGTGCTCCAGCAGGCGATGAAAATCAACCGGTCGGTCATCACCCTCCATGTATGCGGGGTTCAGACCATCATCGCCGTATGTAAACTGGACCACCGAGCCTTCGGAGTTGCGCACGGTCTGATCGTACTGGCAGGATAGATCTTCTAATGCCTTCATGAGACGACGGGCCATGTAACCCGTCTCGGCCGTTTTCACAGCAGTATCGACCAAACCTTCACGACCTCCCATCGTATGGAAAAAGAACTCGGTAGCCGTCAGTCCACTGTAGAACGAGTTGGCCACGAATCCCTTGGCGGAGGCGTGCAGAGCGTGCGGCAGGAAGTGAGGCAGCGTACGGTTCACGAAACCCTCCGGAACACGCTTGCCGCCTACCGACTGCTGACCCACGCACGCCATCATCTGCGAGATATTTAGAGCACTACCCTTAGAACCACATTCGGCCATGATACGCGGATTGTTGTGGAACGGCAATGTGCGCATACACTCAGCACCTGCAGTCTCACGCAGCTTACCAAGGAGACCGTTGAGTTCGCTCTCGAGAGACTGAATAGCGTTACAACCGGGCTTTAGAGAAAGCTTGCCACGCCTGTACTCCTCGATGGAGTTGTTCGCTGCGTCATAGCCTGCCTGCAACAGCTTTTCCTTTTCCTTGGCAAGCTCCTCCGAAGGCGTGACGTCATCAATACCGATCGAGAAACCCTTAAAGTTACCCAGCCAGCGCGCGCACAGCTTGGCAAGCCTGTTCATGCAGCGCGCAGCTTCATGAGATCCGTGATCACGAATCAGCACGTAAAACAGACCCTGCTTACTGCCGTCACCCAACGTCTTCTTACCCAGGTTGCCACAGATCAACTCGCTGTTCCGGAAGCAGACGTAACCATCCTTCCAGCACATGTACTTGTTGTTCGTGTAGTTGCGCTCCTTGAGCTCCAGGTTCGCCATCACCTTCGTCTGCGAGTTGGGCTTCACCAGTAGGCTGATCACCTGCTTTCCCGTCCAAAGGCGCACCGGGAGCACGATCGCTGGCGGAGGCAGCTCAATGTGTTCGTTCGCGTCGCTCATAATCGAAATCACCTGGCAGAACTGCTCGCGGTTGAAGAAGATATTTTTTTGGGTGAGCAAGTAAGACGCCGTAAGGAAGTCCTGCGTAGCTGCAACCAGCGGCTCACCGTTACGAGGCGTGATAAGATTCTGTTCCACACCCATCAGCGTAATGGCCTCGGTACGAGCCTCCTCCGTCTGCGGGAGATGCATGTTCATTTCATCACCATCAAAATCGGCATTGTACGGCGAGCACACACACTCATTGAATCGGAACGTCCGCCATGGCATCACCTTCACACGGTGGGACATAATGGACATTTTGTGGAGCGAAGGCTGACGGTTGAACAGCACGATGTCGCCGTCTTCCATGTGACGCTCCACGATATCGCCAATCTTGAGCTCATCAGCAAGACTAGCGCGGTCGCCGTACATCAAATTCTTCGTAAACTTCTGTCCTTCGATACGGATAATATTCGCACCAGGGTGCACGTTCGGTCCGTTCACGACACACTTGCGCAACTTCTCAATGTTGTAGCGCGTCACCTTCTCCGGGTATGTCATCGTCTTCGCCACGTGCTCGGGGACACCTACCTGGTCAATCCGCAGGTTCGGGTCGGGCGAGATGACCGTACGACCTGAAAAGTCGACACGCTTTCCGGACAGGTTACCACGAAAGCGACCCTGCTTGCCCTTGAGGCGCTGGCACAGTCCTCGGATTCCACTCTTGGCCCCGGGCGGCTTGACCAACCCGGGGGTGTCGCCGTTCATCAGCTGCGCCACCTGAATCTGCAAAAAGTCCCAGTCCTCCATGACCATCTTGAGCGACGCGCCCTTCTGCAGCGCCGCCCGCAGCGCGAAGTTCACCTGCACGATCTCCTGCAGCTTGACGGTGATGTCGTCCTCGTTGCTACCGGAGCCTCCGTCCATGGCCACGGACGGTCGGATGCACACGGGTGGGACCAGCACCGAGTTCAGGATGAGTCTCTCGGGGCGGCCGTTGTCCGCGTCCACCCAGAGCAGCTCGCAGTCCTGGTCGGGGATCTCCTTGAAGAGCTGCAGCACCACGAGCGGGCTCAGGTCCTCCTGCGCCTTGGGCAGGTGCGCGCCGATCTCCGGGTTTGTGGCCTGCGCCTCGGCGAACTGGGCCACGAACACGTTGCGCAGGTCGTGCGTGGCCTTGGCGCGGTACTTCTCGTGCACGAGCTTGAGCGTGGTGCTGGTGATCTTGCGCACGGAGCCGTTGATGGCGTCGCAGTGCGGGCACTTGATGGTCTTCTTGCACAGCGCCGCGATCTTCTTGCGCAGCCCCACGAGGCGCAGCACGTCGGCCTTGGGGTCGCGCATGCGGCGCAGGAAGGCGTCGCGCTCGGCGGGGGCCAGCAGCACGCGGCTGCAGCTCTTGCAGATGTTCTGCAGGATCTCCGTGATGGCCTTGAAGTAGCCGATGTGGAAGACCGGCAGCTCCAGCTTGATGTAGCCGAAGTGGCCCACGCAGTCCGCCAGCTTCAGGTGGCACGTGTCGCACGTGTCCTTCTTGTTGGACACGCCCAGGCGCTTGTCCAGCACGCCGTCGGCCGCCGGCTCGCGCGTCTGCACGCGGAAAAGGTCCTTCGAGTGCACGCGCAGCTCCGACATCTGCATCATGTCCACGTCCGACAGCAGCCCGAAGTTCAGGTGGCTGATCTTGGCCGGCCGGTCGTTCTCCAGCACGAGCTGCTTCACCAGCGGGTTGCGCCGCTCGCCGCGCGCGCCGCCCGCGCGCCCGCCGCTCTGCATGCTGCCTGGCTGCACTGGGACTGCTGGAATGGCTTGAGCGAGTATGGCTGGCTGAGCCATTGCACCCAAAGTTACTGGCGAACCCAAACTTATTGTCCAATCATTGGGCTGGGGTGGGTGGGAGGAACCCAAAACAAGGCATTTGACAGACTTTCACTATGCAGTCGATTTATTCTGGGCAGTCCCGTAAATAGTGTCAAGACAATTTCATTGGCTGAAAGTGACTAACTCTGTTTTGGCCAATCGAATTTACTATATAATGTATCGTGGGCCACATCATATTCTCCTAATGCAAATTACATTTATCGACGCGCAACAACTGTGCAAAACTTTTTTCCTCGTTCATCACTTTCTCAGCTGAAATGCCACCTCGTCCCGCTTAGGCAAAATCCCAACTGGAAGATGCAGTCGTGTCCAACTGCCACAACTAAAGACGAGAGTCACACTCAACAGTGCCTTATCGCTGAGCTTTGATCAGATTGGATTTCTCCGCTACGGTCGCACTCAACTCATCGTGCGCCATGAAGATCACAATTATGCTTCTCTGCGCTGCTTTCGGCGCTGCGGCTGCAGCACCTTGCAACACGACGGCGTTATCGCAGCTTCTTGTTACTGGAAACGTGAGGACCTGCCGGGCCGAGTCCGGATACAACCCCATGTCGATGACAGCGCCGACCAACGCGCAGGTCAGTGCATTGTGCAACAGCGACGCTTGCATGAAGGCGATCGGCGAGGTCAAGCAAGTCGCTCCAAACGAGTGTACTATCGGACCTGCCTGTCTGTACGCGAACGTTATCGACCCACTCATGCAACGCTGCGGCAAGAAGTCTGGATCGGTTGGTGCGGCTACTGGATCTGTTAGTGCGTCAGGGTCTGGTGCTGGTCCCTCGGTTGGTGATGCTAGTGGATCGGGCTATGGCTCAGCACCCTTGGCTGGTGATGGTGGTAGTGGATCGGCTTCCTCGCGATCAACATACTCAGGGTCAGCAACGAAGTCTCCGGGGACAAGCAAGCTACGCACGAACAGTCCAGCGAGGCCTCGAACTGGTTCGTCGACTGCATCTGGCAATGGAGGCCCCGAAGCCCCCACCCTTTCAACTTGCGCTGCCGTCGTAGTGCTTGCTGTTATGGTCGCCGCGCTACTCTAATTTGGCAGCTGGATTGGGGCTGTGTAACAACTTGTTCCGACTAAGGTCTTGAACACTGTTCGGCTTTTTCACGAATTGTTAGTTACCATTTCGCTTCTCTGCCAGCTCGACGGCCCCATTGCTGCTGACAATTAACTACGTAGTACACAAGAGTCGCGTGAACATTGACATGACTTGCTATGCTACTTCCGAGCATTATTGCGGCGCTTAAGGATGTCTAATGCTTCGTAGAAACCCGAAACATCTTCCTCGACAGAACTGCCACAACAACCAAACATTTATTCTCGCATGCCCCAACCAGAAAACAACATTTCGGCGTACCTTGTGGTGCTTTGGCGTGCAACCGACGACCTCTGCGACTGCGATGACGATGCTCGATTGGAGTCGATGTATGATTTCGATTCCGCCACTGGAGGTGTTGATTTGCGAGGCAGGCTTTCAGGCCTTTCAGGTGAGGATGACTTGATTGGACCCCCCAGCTTGCTACTCGATCGAATTGCTTCCGGCTTGGCTTGAGCCAGTAACGTTTCCGTAAGCAGCGCACCTTTGCCCTGCCGCTGGTACCACAAGTCAAAGTCCTTCTGGAGCTTAATGCGCCCCATTTCAAGCATTTTCTGGATATGCTGAATCTCCTTCTTCAACTCACTCAGCTCGTTGAAGCCCTTCTTGTACGCGATTTTGTGTCCGTCGATCTGTTTTTTGAGCTTCTGCTCAGCAGCTTCCATCTCTGCTCGAGCATTTGCCGCAGCTACGGAAGCCGCCTCCCCATCTCCGCCTTCGCTTCCGGCGTCAAGAAGACCTTCGTCAGCTATGGCTTGCTGCTTTCGAAGCTTCTCAATTTTTTGTGTTAAAGCTTTAATCTGGTTGCGTGCCTCGTTGACCTCACTCGCAAGAGCCTTGGCAGCATCATATTTGCGCTTTAGGGCAATTTTGTTGTCTCGGATCGCGTCGTTCTTCGGATACTGCGCCTTGAAAGCCTCGAATGCCTTAGCAGGATCTTCTAATATTGCAGGATCGACTACTAGCGTTGACGCGTAGTCACCGGGCAGTTTGGCTGGTGCACTCTGCTTCTTCTGTGGTTTTGCTTGGTGCTCGTCTTGGTTACTTGTGTATTCGGTAAATCCACGAGATAATAATTCCTCCGGAATGGTTGCTCCGTGCTCTTTCCGAATCATGTTGACCATGATTGCGATCTCATTGTCACGTTGCTGAACAAGTTGCTCGAGCTCGTGTACGCGTTGCTCCATCTCTTGATTGTTGCCTCCATTACCTGCAGAAATGAGTTTTACACCACTAGGTACGCTAGCATCACCGCCGGAAGCTGCAGCGGCGCCAGCAGCGTTAGCCATGCTCTTGAGAATGTCGAAACACGCCTTCATCTTGGTGTATGTGAACTCGCCCATCGATAAGTGAGCGCTCGGCTCAGAGTCGTTTACAAAATTCAAACACTTTTGTCGCAACTTAGCGATCTCGTAATCCTTCAGCTCTGCACCTTCATTCTAATCGCACAACAGCACCCCGATCATCAGCACTAGCAGGGCGATTATTCCAACCGACAAGCCCTGTATCACGTACCACATCGCCCTTAAGAATGGCTAATTCTTCCTCAAGGCTAGCAACGCGTGCCTTCAGCTGTCGAATAATCACAGCCGGGTCGACTTCCTCGTTCAGACGTGCGTCATTCTTCACACGTGCCACTCGCTGCGCAAACCGACATGTCGACACGGATTCCTATTCAAAAACACCGAAAGAAATGTTAGCCTGCGCTCGAAACATCGTAATTTCATAGTTTCAATATCCAACTCACGTCAGTTTGATCTTTCTCCGGGCTCACGGTGGCTACCATGACCGTCTTACAATTCCCTCCAAGCGAATCACGTAGCACCGAGGTCATCATGGAGTTGCGATACGGAATGTGAGTTCTGCCTTTCGTATTCTTTTCGTGCAGCGCTACAATGACCATTTCAAGGTAGTGTAGGCTCGTGTTGATATAAGCAGCTTCACGAAGTAGCTGTCCTTTAGCACCAGTCTTGTGTGCTCGTTCTGACCCCGCCAGATCTACGAGGTGCAGCTTAGAGCGTAACACGACCTCGCTCCCCACTCTTCGTGTCTCCAGGGAGACCGTGAAAATGCAGTGAGATCGCGACGATGCCAAGTTCATTGCTGTCTCACTCACCGCGCGGTTTGTGTCTCCTAAAAACAGCAAATTGAGCGCATCCTCCTCCGTCGTCACTGGATGCATCGATAAATTGCGCAAATGACAGTTGCCGTCTTCATCTTCCAGCATAGCAACCCGTGGTAGATCTTCCAGCGATTTGGTTGACTCATGGTTCGGGTCCAACAGGTCGTAGCCCTGGTTGTTATAGATCTCGAGGTACGAGATCTGAGCTATGATCTGCTCCTGGTTGGTGTTGCGCATCCGCTCGAAGATCAAGGACAATGCGCGAGGGATGAGACCTCGATCCTCGTATCGCTCTGCCCCGCCTGTAATGGTGAAGGTTTTACCAGAACCTGTCTGACCGTATGCGAACACTGTCGAGTTGAAGCCGTTCAGCGCACTCTCTACACAAGGTCGGCCCACTCGGTCGAACACTTCTTCCTGTTTGGCTTCCATGCCGATGACCGAGTCGAAGCGGAACTTGTACGTTGTCCGAGAGTTGTTGATGAGCCCCGCGGCGACGTCTTTCGGGATGTCGTACTTCATCATGTTGGTGTCTTCGTCCCAGGAGAAAAAGCCCGAGGGCTTCCTGGACGGCTTCACTCGCAGGAAGATGCGGATATTCGCCTCTTCGTCGGGCTGCTGGCCCTCATCGCCGTTCAAAGTGGAGGTCGTGTCGTCCTGGTCCTCGTGTTGAGCTGCATCGTCGTCTTCTTTGTTCATGGCGGAGCGATCTTAAATGACCCCACCAGTCACCGTAGCAAGTCTCACACAGCGAGCTTCAAGTTCACCAGCCAATCAAACGGCGTTTTCGCGTCCTTTCGTGCGCACAAGGCCTCACTTGCACTGCAGGATTAATTAAGCCTTGCTGTCTGGCCAACTTGACGATCGTTATCCGCAGATACAAACATGAGGGCATCGCAATAGGGCAAGCCATCAATTCAGTGTCTTCGTAAAAAACTACCACATGTACGAATCACATTTGCAGCAATGCCATCTTGTTCATGAGTCTCGGTATCACTGCGTTCTATATCTACGCAGAATCGTGCTGGAGTTGAATCAGCGCGACCTCCGTGCGGTCGATGGCGGACTGCACGCTCTCTGCTTGGAACGCATCAGCCGTCAGCATTAAATAGACTTCCCCGTCGAGCTCCATTCTGATGAACCCAGCTTCTGCCAAAATATCAATCGCCCCGGGCACGGCCACCAGCTTGGACTGGATGGCCGCGTTTGTAAGCCGAACCTTGCGGAACTTCTCCTCCTGCCGCAAAAGGAAGTAGCAACCACATGAGAACCACGAGAACCACTATACTTTTCGATGCAACATATAACATTCCCAACCTGCGGGCTCTTGATGACGTTCGTCAGTATCTTGATGAGTGTTTCGGCTGCTGTAATGGCGCATGCTGGGTCCTGCCGCAGCAACACGTACACGGCGCCGTTTTCCGCTGCGCCCGAGCTGGACGTTGCACCGCCAGGCGCCGCAACTTGGGGGATCGCCGGGAACGGTGCGGCTGCAGGCGCAGGAGGCGGCCCCGCCCCAGCGCTGATGGCGTTCATGGCCGAGACTGCCTGCGTGGAGGACGAGAACGTCGCTGCGTACGGGTTGAAGCCCATCTGCTGGTGCGCGCTCTGCAGCTCGCGCGCCTTGACCTCCTCGTTGGAGAGCACGACGGGCGACGGGCCTGGAGCAGGCGCGGCTGCGTCAGACACGGCTGGCGGCTGCGCGTGCAGGAACTGGTTCTCGCGCTCGTCCTCCTGCTGCAGCCGGACCTTGCGCGCGTTGGCCACGCGCTTCTCCCAGGCGTTGCCGCGCTGCTCCAGCGCCTTGGCTTGCAGCTCGCGCCGTTTCCGCTGCTCCTCCTCGGTCAGGGCCGGCGGCTTGCTGCTGGCGAAGGGCAGCTGTGCACATGAACCAACGAGCGCGTTAGAGGCGGGAGGAGACTATTGACTGCGGTAGGCGTTGAAGAAGACTGGAGGGACCTTGATGGAGGGGCCTCGGGACGCGGAGGGCGGCGCGCTGGCGGCGGATTCGTCATCGTCGTCGCCTCCACCCAGCACGTTGCCCTGGCCGCGGAAAGCCGTGCGCTTGTTGGAGATCTTGGCCGCCGCCTGCTGCGCCGCCTCCTTCTTCTTCTTCAGCCAGTCCATGGCGGCGTCTTGCACTTGTGTACGTAAGTAAACAGGCGTCACTATCTGAGTCACTATCTCGAGTACCTTTATAGGCTTAGATGTATTCGGACACCCTACAAAGATAGATGATGACAGGAAGGCTGTAGCATACTGAAACGAAGTGTTGATGGGACGATACATGCGGTACAAACGACAGAGACGGGCCATGCATCTGTTTCTGGCGTGACCAGTGCCCTTTACATTGATAGAAGGGATATCTCTAAATCAATATTGCGTCAGCCATGCGTCTATTTATAGGATAATGGATCCATACAATACCATCTTCCAACCCCGATATCACCTCTATCTTTGCAGTGGGAAGTGGAAGGGGCAGCTGCCCAAACAGAAAAAAATACGTCGACCTCTCGCCATAGGATTTCCATCCAGCCGCAAAGGTAACTTTACCACGCGCGCAACGCACGACTCGGCTCAGCTCGCAGCTCTGAGCTCTCCGCTCCAGCGCGCGCGTGACGACAGCGACAGCCTTTGCCGATGTACGCGCCCGTGGACGTGGACACGGCCAAGCTGCAGCAGCTGCACGCGGCGCCAGGCTTGCGCGCCTCCTCCTCCCGCACGCGGGTCCTCTCGCGGCTCAAGAACCTGTCGCGGCTGCGACGCGTGCTGATCGCGCTGGGCGTGGCGGCGCTGGGCTTGACGGCCGGCCTGCTGCTCTTCCGCTTCGTGCGCAGCGACAACTTCGACCTGGTGGTGCGCTGGCTGCAGACGCACGAGGCGCTGGGCGCCGTGCTGTACGTGTGCAGCTTCACGGGCTTCGTGGTGCTGTGCTTCCCGTCCACGGCCTTCGAGCTGCTGGCCGGCTACATCTTCGGCTTCTGGCTGGGGCTGCTGCTGGCCACGACGGGCAAGCTCGTGGGCTCCGTGCTGTCGTACGCCATCGGCCGCTACCTGTGCCGCCGCCGCGTGCACGCCTACATGGCGCGCGGCCACCCGGCGCTGCAGGGCTTCCAGAGCCTGCTGCGCAAGCGCCAGGTGCTGGTCGTGTTCCTCACGCGCGTGGCCTTCTTCCCCATCGCCGTCAAGAACTACGGGCTCAGCGTGCTGGACGTGCAGTTCCCCGTCTACTTCGCGGCCGCGCTGCTCACGGGGCTGCCCTTCTCCGCCATCTGGGTCTACTCGGGCCACGCCGTCGAGAACTTCACGGCGCTGCTGGCCAGCCCCACGGCCTCCAGGCACAGCACCGAGATGGTGCTGCTGCTGGTGGGCGCGGGCAGCGCGCTGCTGCTGCTGCTCGTGGTGGGAGTCTACACGCGCAAGTACGTGCTCGGGCTGGCCGAGGAGGAGAAGCAGGAGGGCACGGCGGTAGACACGGCCGACGCCACCCCGACGGCAGCTCAGACACATATGCCCAAATGCTGCTCCGCAGACGAAGCCACGGCCTTCGTCGACGCTGTATGATAAGAGCACGGTACCTAGTGGGGATTTATCTACTTTGCTGTAATACTACTTCAGATGCTGGTGTCATCGTCGGTGAGTCTCCTCCTCTCGTGGTCGTTCACCTCTTGTTGGCAGGTGAGATGGAGCTCCTGCTTTCAAGACAGTTTGGTGGCCGAGTTGGCCGAGAGGTTCGAAGTTGGATGGCTGCTCCCTGGTTTGGAGGTGCTCGACCGCGTCATGTCGGGCAGTAGTATCGAGCGAAGTCGAGGTCGAGGCAAGCCGAGGGAAGGCGTCGATGGAATCCAGCGAGCTCTCGTCTCGTTCGCTCCGATGTGTTGCTGCCCATTCGGCATTTGACTCTGCGAGACCGACCCAGCTCGGCCATGACAGCTTCGCGCCGGGACTCGCGCCACAGCAAGCGGAAGCCCACAGGCTCGCACAAGGCCAAGCCGCTGCCGTCCAAGGAGTTCAGCACGTCCATATCGAGCGTGTCGAGCGAGCCAACGCCCATTCTCGAGTCCTCGCTCGCCAGCTCCTACCAGAAGCACGTGCTGCGTCGCCACCAGCCGAATCGAACCTCTCGCCGTCACGGTGGTGCATCGGGAAGAGGTCCTCGGGGCGACTCGCCTTTCACGCCTCGTCGACCTGTTGGCGCCGTGCCGGAGCTGTTCGTGACGTTCCGCCATGTCTCGCTCGCTGTGGATATCCCAGTGTCGCCTGCTGCAGCTGCCGCCGCAGCTCAAGCTGCTTCGGGTCAAATGGGGCGCGAGACGCTGGCAGCCAAGCAATTGCCGACCATCACGAACCACGTGCGAGGAATCGTCGGCGGCCTCACTGCTACCAAGACGTTCGTGCGTCGACAGATCCTCAAGAACGTGACGGGCGCCTTCACCCCCGGCTCCATGACGCTGCTGCTCGGACGCTCCGGGTCGGGCAAGTCGATGTTGCTCAAGCTGCTGGGCGGGAGGTTCGACGTGAGCGTGCAAGGAGTGACAATGGACGGCGAGGTGTCGTACAACGGTTTGTCCCGGCAGGAGATCAGGGCGCAGCTCCCGCAGTGCGTCTCGTACGTCCCCCAGCAGGACACGCATCTGGCCGTGATGACCGTGAAGGAGACGCTTGACTTCGCCTTCGAGTGCTGCGCTATCAACGCCAATGCAAAACCTGTCGGCACCGTGACCAAGTCACCGGCGTTCGAGTATCCTCGTGCCCTCCCGACGACGTATCTTGGCGGTGAGCGAGACCCGGTGACGGTCACGCGAGAACTCGGCTTGACTCGCTGCCAAGGCACCATCGTCGGTGACGAACGGACTCGCGGCCTCTCTGGAGGCGAGAAGAAGCGCGTGACAACGGGCGAAATGGCCTTCGGGCCTCACGCTGTGTCGCTCATGGACGAGATCACGACGGGGCTTGACAGCTCTGCTGCCTTCGACGTGGTGAATGCCCAACGCCGCTTGGCTCGACAGCAGCGACAAACGGTGGTGATTTCGCTGCAGCAGCCCGCTCCTGAAGTGCTGGCTCTGTTCGACAACGTACTGCTGCTCGCGGATGGTGAAGTGCTTTACCATGGCCCTCGTGCCCACATCCAGGCGTATTTTGAAGCGTTGGGCTTCGTGTGTCCTCCAGAACGTGGTCTCGCTGACTTCCTGTGTGACTTGGCATCTCCGCAGCAGATCCAGTACGAGCAACCACACGCGCCTATGCCTGGACGACGTCGCCACCCTCGCAGTGCGAACGAGTTCGCGGACCTGTGGATCATGTCGCCAATGTACGAGGCGATGGTGGAGGAACTGGACCAGCTTGACAACGACACGGAGGCGTACAGCCAAATGCAAAGCAGGAATGGCGAGCGAGGCCTGTACTTTGACCAGGAAGCGCTGCTGAAAGTGCCGCCATTTCGTCAGACCTATCTGCACAGTACGTGGACAGTGATGAAGCGGCAGTTGAGGCTTTTTGTGCGCAACAAAGTCTTCTTCGCTGGTCGAGTGCTGCTCGATCTGCTGGTGGGTCTGATGCTAGGGTCGATGTATTACGGCATTGACCTGGCCGACTCTCAAGTGACGCTGGGCGTGGTGTTCTCGTGCGCACTCTTCCTCGGACTTGGTCAATCGGCGACTTTGGCAGCGTTCTTCGACGCGCGCGAGGTCTTCTACAAGCATCGCGGGGCGAACTTCTATCGCACGTCCAGCTACGTGTTAGCTTCCTGCGCTAGTCAGCTACCGCTCGCGATCACTGAAGCATTCCTCTTCAGCGCTATTGTCTACTGGATGGGCGGGTTCGTCTCGTCCGTCGAGCACTTCCTGGTGTTTGTGCTCTACATGCTACTGACAATCTTGGTATTCATCGGCGAGTATTTCTTCCTGGCTGCTGCGTGCTCGACTCTGCACGTGGCTCAACCGGCGTCAACATTGGCGTTGCTGTTCTCCATCCTGTTCGCGGGCTTTGCTGTCTCTCGAGAACAGCTACCGTCGGCTATGCGGTGGATCTACTGGAGCAATCCTCTCGCTTGGGCAACGCGCGGAATCCTGGTAAGCCAGTATCGCAGCGGTGAGCTCGACGTCTGCGTGTACGGGGGAATCGACTACTGCACGATGTACCAGGGTCAGACCTTGGGCGAGTACTCTCTCGGACTCTACGACGTGCCATCGGACCCCAAATGGATTATGTTGGGGATTGTTTTCCTCCTGAATGTGTACGTTGGCAGCATGATCCTGTCGTACGCGATGCTGGAATACCGTCGTCACGAATCTTCTCCTGCGCTACCCCCTCCACTACCAGCTTCGTATTCGGATACCATCCCGACACCGAGACAACCAAAGGAATCGTACGCAATGCTGTCAACACCCCACGGAGAGGACGACGACTTGCTTGAGAGCGATTTGTCTGATTTTCTGCCGCCTAGTGCCGGTGTCCTGGGCGAAAATGGAGATTCGGGTGAATCGTTCAACGCCTCACAAGGTGTGCGTACCGACCCCGGCGACATACTCGTACGCATGATGCCTCGATGGGAAGTTCCTGCTGTCACTCTCGCCTTCCAAGACTTGCGGTACAGCATCACTGTCCCTGCTGATGTTGTTCCGGACCCTACCGGACAAGATCAACATGGTGTCGAGGGAGCTCCTGGTCGTCCCGTGTCGGTGGATTCCCGATCCAAACCAGGTAGAAGCAAGGAAATGGTCACCAGAGAGCTGCTGAAAGGCGTCACAGGCTACGCGTTGCCCGGCACAATGACTGCACTGATGGGGTCTACTGGGGCAGGTAAGACGACTCTGATGGACGTGTTGGCTGGGCGCAAGAGTGGAAAAGGAGGCAATAAGAAGACCGGTGCTCCATGTCTTCGAGGTCGTGTGCTGCTGAATGGAGTGGATGCTACCGAACTGGCTGTGCGTCGCTGCACCGGCTACTGTGAGCAGACAGATGTGCATTCTGACGCATCGACATTCCGAGAGGCATTGCAGTTTTCTGCGTATCTTCGCCAAGGTGACCGTGTTGCTCCCGAGCGAGTGGAAGAGATTGTCGATGAATGTTTGGATTTACTTGGGCTCAATGATGTGGCTGGCCAGTTGATTCGCGGGAGTTCGAGTGAGCAGCTGAAGCGGTTGACACTCGGAGTGGAGCTAGCTGCCCAGCCCAGTGTGCTGTTTCTTGACGAACCGACCAGTGGCCTGGATGCTCGGGCGGCAAAGTCGCTCATGGATGGTGTTCGCAAGGTGGCGGACTCGGGACGCACGGTCATCTGCACCATCCACCAGCCCTCCACAGAGGTTTTCCTCTTATTTGACTCCCTTCTACTGCTGCAGCGTGGTGGCGAGACGGTATTCTTTGGCGAGTTGGGACCTGGGGGCGAGGCATTGATAAGCTACTTCCAAGGATTGGGCCTCCCTCGCAGTACATCGACCTTCAAACCAGGCGACAACCCAGCCACTTGGATGCTGGACGTGATTGGCGCTGGCGTCGAGAAAACGCTGCCAAAGTCGACGCTGCCTTTGAAGTTCCGAACGCCCGCACCAGCAGCAGCTAGAAATCCTCGATTGCAGCAATTGGATGCGTCGCAAGCTTCATCAGTGTGCTCCGATATCTCACGTCTGCACCATGACGACAGTGTGGATTTTGTCGCTGCATACAAGGCCAGCCGCCTGAAGCAGCGCCTGGATGCTAAACGTGCTGCTCCAGGGATGTTCATGCCTTCAGACCGCGTGACACCCGTGACATTTGCTCAACGACGAGCTGCGAGCGACGGACTGCAGTTTGCCATGCTGCTTCGCCGATTCACGCGATTATATTGGCGTACTCCGTTCTACACATTCACGCGAATGGTGACTGCATTTACCCTCGGCTTGATGTTTGGATTGGTGTATTCGGGCAGCAATAACTTCACCTCATACCAGGGTGCCAACGGTGCAGTCGGGCTGATTTTCTTCTCGACATGCTTCCTGGGCGTCGGAGCCTACGTTCACGTGCTGCCTCTAGCATTTGAAGAGCGGGGGCCGTTCTACCGCGAGCGAGCCTCCGAGACCTACAGCGCGCTATGGTACTTCGCCGCCTCCTCGGTCGTGGAGATCCCATGTGCTGCGTTGGCGTCGCTGATCTTCGTGGGCGTGTTCTACCCGATGGCGGGCTTCTCCGCCTACGGCGACTTCGCTCAGGTCTTGGTCTACTGGTTGGTGCTGACCGTGCACATTCTATTCCAGACGTACTTCGGCCAGTTGTTCACGTTCGCCATGCCCAGCATCGAGCTCGCCGCCGTGTGGGGGTCGCTCTTCGACTCGATTTTCCTCATGTTCATGGGCTACAACCCGCCGGTCTCCAGCATCCCGGACGGGTACAAGTGGCTGTTCCAGATCGTGCCGCATCGCTACACGTTCGAGGTGCTCACGGCGCTGGTGCTGGGCGACTGCCCGGACGAGCAAGTGGAGCAGATCCTAGCGGCCACGGCCACCAACACCACGATCGATGTCTCGCACTGGCCGCTCGGCTGCCAACCGCTCACGGACGCGCCGCCCGCCGTGGCCAACATCCCGCTCACCTCGTACGTCGACGCAGTGTTCGGCGCGCGCCGCGAGGACACCACGCGCTCTGTGGCTGTTGTGGTGGGCATCCTGCTTGCGATGCGCGTGGCCACGCTTATCGTCATGCGCGTCGTCAACCACCAGAAGCGCTGAAGGTCTCGTTTTGTGCTGGGTTTTGTATTGCCCAAGTTGAAATGGAGGTTGCACCGGCTTCCACGTTGAAGTGAATGTAGCCATACAGTTTTGCGTTACACATCTGAAGCGGCTCCCACATGGCGCTTGGTTCTGACCTCACGTCTGGACGGGAGCTCAACTCGACGGCACGACGGGATAGGATAGTCACCCTCCGCCAGACGCGGCGCAACGGCACTCGGCAACTCCCCACTGCAGGAGCGCCTGCTGCCGCCGCAGAAGAGCAACAAGTCGCGCAAGATGCCGCTCGTGCCCTACGCGATCGGCATTCGGGCCGCGCCCATCGTGGCCACGACCGTGGTGATCGCGACGCTGATCACGTGCGTGTCCGTCGCCAAGGCCAAGGATATCTACCTCGGCGGCTTGGCCTGGCCCTACTTCTCCGACACGGGCAGAGGTACTGTATTACACATGGTTTTGCGTGGATGAAATCTATATGCAGATCCTCTGACGCTTGTGTTTTTTTGCTCTGTGCTACAGACCCTCCCGGGTATACGATCTTCTGCGTGGGTTTGACGACTGTCGCTGTCGCCCTCATCCTCACGTGGGTCACCAACTACGAGTTCCAGCGGGAGTTGGTGGAGAGGGGGTGCCGTGATAACACGGACAACCACTACGCGGCGACGATCCGAAAGTACAGCGAGGTTGTTCGGGTATTGGGTGTCCTCTCGGCGTTTGGACTGCCGATTCTGGCTTTCTTTAGCACGACAAGCTACCCCGATGTTCACAAGTACGCTGCGTACTGGTTCTTCGTGCTGGAGGCAATCGCGCTGGTGATTAATGTACGTAATTGTAGTTGCTTAGATGAAGGACGATTGAGCATACCACTTATGATTTTTTTTGTGCAACGACTCCCGCAGACGATTGCCAGCTTTAAGCTTGCTCGCCTCACGAGTGCTAGCAAACCTTACTACACATCGGAAGAGCCCGAGGTGCCGCTGTCCTCTACAAATGTGTTCAACCCGTGGAATGACCCCAAATCGTCTACGAAGCGGACGTTTTACATTCAGGTGGTTTTTACGACGTTGTTCTGGATCGGTTTTCTGTTGTACATCCCTATTGGACTGGCTCTTATCGATGACTTCCAGCGCCTGACCATCCAGGATGTACGTGCATAAGGTTATGAGGCGAGTGCTGTACAGCGTCTTACCCTCTCTTTTGCCTTTCAAACAGTGTGTGGATCTTAACCTGGGAGATAAGTATTGCACCGATACAATGAAGCTCAACAATACGGACACAGTGCTATGGAACTACGGTGCGTTCTTGGATCGTTAACACTCATGGACACATGCAAGTAAAAGCGCTAATGCTTTTTCGTGGTGCAGACAACAACCATGGACTCAACCAAATGCGCTCAGCCAGTCAGTTGGCATGCATTCTTACACTCGTTGGGTACTCGATGTCGTTCCTCTCGCATAGTAGCGAATCGCTACAAGACGATGCCGTGTAGTTGAAACTATTTGTTTGCTTTACACTTACTGCCATAGTTTTTTTTTTAACGAAATGCATGTCGGTTAAACCCGCATTTTGTGCTGACCCCACAACGACGCCGGTGATCTACTGTAAAATGGTTCTCCATTGAATTTCCATTGTATCTTCAATTGGGCTTTAGATATTCTCACTGTTGGCAAAAAGGCTTTATCCCGGGTTCTACAGGTCTGGAGAACGAAGTCTTCTAGCTCCGGGTCACATGCGCGAAGATTCAAGGTTGTTATCTAGTGGCGTTTGATGGAACTGCTTGATATGCTTAGAAGGCGTATCATAAATGCTTTTGACACCATGAGGATGATCTTGAACAATGCAATACGAAAAATGGGAACATAGCAGAAATAACAAAGTAGGGAGGCCGACAATCTCCAGCGCTAGCATAGCGGCGTTTTCAGCTGAACCCAGCCAGCTAACACCTAATAAAAAGATCCGCACGCGGTTTGCAGCCAAAGCGAAGTATTATAGTGCATTAAGCTGTAAACGATGTGAATACGCGTGGAAACCATCAAAATCGCGTTCATTATTACTCCATCGTAAACGCATTATAACTCGTGTCCTGTAGACTTGTTTTCCAGCTGCACCTTGCTCTTGCGACCTCAACCTTCCGTCCCGACAAGTCGTGCGCGAAAGTAGCTTGACGTTGCTCGCAGTAGGTTGAATATGAATCCGCACATGTACAGCAACGCAGCCAATACGTCAGCTACTGGTTTTTCTTCGTTTGGAGCGAAGGTGACGGCGACTTGGTAGGCGATAGCCAGCCCAAAGTTGAGCCTAGCTCAGCCCAGCACCAGCCCAGCAAGCTTCCTGGCGTTCTCTGCTTGTCCACTTCTTCAGTCCCCGCCCGACATGACAATAGAGAATAAACAGATACACACAAGCACATACCCTTAGAAAGTATAGCAGCAAGACGTTGTTATACCCTGTGGCTCTGCATGCAATCTTTCTTATGTCCAAGTAATACAGCAGTACTGTTGAGAGCTTCCTACGTTTCGACGACGGATCCTGCGCGACCAGGGCTGTTCTTTCGTCTGGATCAGTGAGTCAATCAACCAGGTTAGATCCAGGCTCACTGCAAAAGAAGAGCGCGTTATACCTTGAGCAGCCGGGGCGTTTGGCGGTGCTGTCGATCCGGTGCCTGGTGACTCGTCACGTGAATGTCCGCACATGTTAGCAACTTCACGTCAGGGTGCTCCAGACAACTGAGAGAAGAACTACGTTACATCTGGGGCGTTCTGGGAGCTGCGCGAGAACGTGGACATCACCTCTTCCGATGAGGCTCAGAGTGTGAGCCACATCCGGGAAGTTGAAATGGTCATCTCCAATCTGGTCGCACGGATCCATAATATTCTCTTCTCGCAGCAATATCGCGTCCATTTACTGCTGGTAATCACCGCTTCGTCTGTTAAGCCACGCCGTGTGCACCCGGGCTAAGTGGAGCGTGAGGAGATCGGCTGCTATGTCGATCTTGGCCTCATTGATGATGCAGCGTTTCAGGTACGCGACGGACAATACTTCCTTTATGTCAATGACGACCACGCGGCCATTCTCTGATCGTCTTCTTCATGGCGGGGAAATTTTGCAAAGAGAGCTCTGCACGTTTTGAGAGCTCGGAGTGATAGTCACTTCAACTTTCAAACCAAACGTCAAGCTACTTTCGCGTCCGACTTGCCATAAGTTATCATTTATCCGTGACGGATCAATAATGAACTCCTAATTGTCATCGCGTTGCTGCTTTTCCTAGCCTTATATGTTTGGCGGGACCGAGAAGATATTTTTCACTACATTGCAAAGGTTCAACAAAAGTGTGCTATTGAGCGGCCATCAGCAGCTTTGCTTAGATCACGGCATTGGCTCAAGGTTGATGCGAGTTAAGACGAAATCCCGCTGGGAAGGGCTCGCCCCCAAAGTTAGCTGGCCAGATTGAACTAGCTGAAAAAAAAAGAGATAAACGCACGAAAGTGATTGCTTGATCCTCATCGACCCACTCCTGCTTTGTGATCATCTCCGCCTCGCTCAAAATCTCTTAGTAAAGCCGATTGCCTAGCTTCTTTTTATTATTGGCCTCCACTACGTCTTTCACCAACTCCAAATTCTTCGCCTTCGCTTGTTCGAGCTGCGCCATTAGAAATACAGTTTCCTTTCTGCACGACGGCATTTCATCTCAATCAGCTTCGCGCGCTTGTCCTGAAACTCCACATCAGATTCCAAGTCGTTGACTCTCTTCTTTAATGTAACCAGTGCATCGGCACATGTTCTTGCCAACAACAGCGCTTGGCTTTTCGTTTTTGTACTCAATTCAAGCTGGTGATCGAGACATTCTACTTGTCGTGCAAATGTCATGACGAGGGGTTTAACTTGACTTCGTCTGTGCTCTACAGTTTCGTGCCGCGGGCGCTGGATAACCACACTTGCTACATCCGTCGTGGAAGCCTCTTGGTCGCTGCCCGCATCGTCTTCTCATTCATTGATCGTGATTCTGAGCGAGCAGCTTGAGATGCTTCCGGCGTCACTGCAGCGCTAGCTTGCTGTTGCTGTGTCACTTCAACCTTCACTACAGGTGGCGACGTCTCCATATCCTTTCTTCTTTGCGTTCAAATTGAAACTCTGCAACGTCATAATGTGTGCTCGACTTATCACATTTCCCCTGCTTTTTTGTCCGGGCAACAGTATGCAAAAATTCTGTACTCACAAAAAAATCGCTTGAATATTTTTAAAGCAAAACTTCGCGAGCTGTCTGACATACAGTACAATATTCTTACGGCTCCTCAGATTCCTCCGTCTTGAGTGTCTTGCGTGTCTTCTATGCTCTCGTAGAGCATGTGCTGCAACTCGTATTGGCGGCGTTTGCAGCCTCCAGCTGCTTTCCAAACACCGCAACTTTTTTCTTTTCAGCCCGCACCTTGAGCTGCAGGTCCTTGATTTCTTCGTTTTTCACGCTTACAACGCGGTTCAAGAACGCGTTGTGCTCTTCTGCTTCCTGCTTCGCATTCCGTGCTTCCTCCACTTCCTTCCCCATCATTTCCATCTGCTTGATCAACTCGCTCAGCTCCTCGTTCTGCGCCGAGTTTCCCGCGGTGCCTTCCTTGTCGACCTTGACGTTGTGCTGCTTTTTGAACCGACGGAGTCGATTGAGCTCCCGCTTTTGTCTCCCACGATCACAGACCCCCTGCAGCGTGTTGCGCTCCACCTTGAGGTCAGGGAAGCAGGCATGCAACTCAGCGGATATGCCCACTTGTGGCCGTACGAGATCTTGGGCGGCGCAGTCCGCGGGTTCTTCCACTTGGGGTACGTCTTGTCTAGCACCAGCAGGTACTTGTGCTGCTCCTCTGTGAGCTTGGACGACACTGTCCCGCAGCGCACGTCGTCATCGGGCTGCTCCTTCTTCTGCTTCTTGGCCACGGGCTCGTTGCAGCTCCGCTCCGCAGCCGAATCAGTTGCAGCCGACGAAGCCGCCTGCTCTCGGTTGCGCCCTCCCATGTTCCTCCCCAGACTCGTCCCCTCCAACTGCAGGAACCTTTGCCTAACGGGGGTATCCCGCAGAGACCCAGGAATGCATGTCAACTTCAACTTGCTTGCGCCCTGTGATTCGCCAGACCCTTCCTCCTTTTCCGCCAATCGCAGCTCAACATGTATCATCATCGTAACGATAACGGTCACGAGCTGCGCAGTGCATCAAGCAAGACATGACGTCCCGGGCCGAGACGCGCCGCCTGAAGCAGCGGCTGGACGCGCCGCTCGTGGCGCTCTTCGCCTTCTCCGTGGCGCTCAAGCTGCTGCTGCTGCCGTCCTACGCCAGCACCGACTTCGAGGTGCACCGCAACTGGCTGAGCCTCACGCACGAGCTGCCGCGCCGCCGCTGGTACCACGAGGCCACGAGCGAGTGGACGCTGGACTACCCGCCCTTCTTCGCCTACTTCGAGTACGCGCTGAGCTTTGCGGCCGCCGCCGTGGATCGCAGCATGCTGGTCATCAGCGCCACGCCCGTGTTCTCGCCCTCCGTGCTGCTCTTCCAGCGGCTCAGCGTCGTCGCGTCCGACGTGGTGCTCTTCTACGCGCTGCACGCCTACTGCTCGTCCTGGCCCACGGTCACCACGACCGAGTGGGCCTTCTCCGGGGCCAAGCGGCTCGCCGTCATGTTCGTCACCGTGCTGGACGCAGGGCTGCTGTACGTCGACCACATCCACTTCCAGTACAACGGCATGCTGCTCGGGCTGCTCATCCTGTCGGCCACCAAGTTCCGGCTACAGCAGGACCTGCAAGGCGCCTTCCTGTACGCTGTGCTGCTCATGTTCAAGCACATCTACCTGTACGCGGCGCCGCTCTACTTCATCTACCTACTGGGGCACTACTGCTACGTGAAGAAGCCCGACGCGTCGTCGTCGTCGGACGACGAGGACGCCAACGGGAAGCTGCTGAGGAAGAGGTCCATCTCGAGCACCGACGTGCACGAGACGATTCAGGACCTGCACGACGGCAATGTGGTGTTCTCGTTCGTCAATTTCGTTCGTCTTGGGGTCATGGTGCTGGCGGTGTTCGCGTTCGCGTTCGGCTCCATTCTGTGGGACCACGAAGACCCGATCGCCGGCATGAAGCAGATCCTGTCACGGCTGTTTCCGGTTCAGAGAGGACTGTGTCACGCGTACTGGGCCCCCAATGTATGGGCTCTGTACGCTTTTCTCGACAAGGTGCTGGTGATTCTAGGATTCCCTCCGTCGACGGAGGGCGTCGCGCTTATGAGCGGTGGACTTGTACAAGAGGCCAGGTTTGCCGTGCTTCCCACTGTGTCGCCGCTGGTGTGTGCTGTTCTGACGTTCGCCATGATGACCCCTGTGCTGCGAAGTATCTGGAAGTACCCCGACTCGTCGCTCTTCACTAGCGCTCTTGCGTACTGCATGCTGTGCTCGTTCCTGCTCGGATACCACGTGCACGAAAAGGCTATTCTTCAGGTGACACTTCCGATGGCGTTGATGGCCGCCGACAGCGTCGCTAGCATGAGGCTCTACAGATTTGCTTCCGGCGTCGCTACGATTTCGCTCTTCCCGCTGCTGTTCACGCCCGCTGAGCAGGGATCCAAGGTGCTACTGGGTGCATGCCACGCTCTGCTGGCGGAGGTGGTGCTCGTTCCTCTGCTCAAGCAGTCGTTGAAGGAACGTCATATCAAGGTCACGGCAGTGCGTATGTCAACCTTCGAACGACTGTTCCTCGCTGGTCTCGCGGGTCTTGCTTTCTTGGCTGCAGTGTTTCCCTACATTCCGCGAATTGGTAGCCGGTACCCGTTCTTACCGCTGATGTTGATCTCGGTGGGTTGCGCCGTTGGAAACATTTATGTGTGGGGCTTCACGGTTACCCAACACTACAGAAAACTCGATGCTGTCAAGTACTACCTCGATGCACAAAGGCCTAAGTGAATAGCCGCTGTCCCAGACTAAAGACCATCACGTCTCGGGGAGGATATTGCTTCTCGTATTACTAGGACAATGAAATAGATTGGTGTGATTTCCTTGTTTATTTTTTTGTGTTCGCATTTACATGCATGGGTAAGGGTATTCACCGCACACTGCGTGGGCAAATGAACTTTACCGCTCTCTACGACAGCTTGCCAAGCTGCTGCTTCTTCTTGATGGAGTTCATGGCGTGGAATACGCCAGAGTCCACCAGGCCAAGAATTGTGAAGACACCGCCGATCACTGCGCACAGGTGCGTGATGAAGTGGTAGAACGGGATGCTGTCTGTTGTGATCTGGACCACCAACGGCGAAATGTCGAAGGTGAAAAGCGCAGATGGCACCTTGTCTTCATACTGCGTAGTAGTCGCCGAAAATTCGTACGATCGCTGCTGCAGGTGCGTCTTTCTAGTGTTGTCCTGGTTGTCAAAGCCAACCACCTGCATTCGATCATCGCAAGAATTAGCAGGATAAAGGTCAGTCCACATAAGCGATACTACAGTACTCCCTTGGATAGAGCATGTACGTACGTTTAAGAAGTGCTGCACCGTGACGTTCTCGCTCTCAATGGTGTACGTTTTCCTGTCGAGCGGGTAACGGTTTGACGGCGCAGCCAGCAGACCGGCACCTCCAGAGAACAAGTTTTCGGTGCGTCGCACCTGACCGAACGAGAAGTGGTTCACAATATGCGAAACGTCCACAGCTTGGGCGTTGAACGATACCTCGTCGGAGCGCGCCGTGAACACCAGCATACCGGGGACACGATTGACGCTGATGCTTCCCGAGATCTCGCATCCTTCCACCGCGCCGGTCTGCATCGACACCGACGGGCGGTGCTTCTTGAAGTCGATGCCCTCCAGGTTCTCCTCGTTCACACGCACAGGCAGCGGCAGTCCCAGTCGGTCGTTGTTCACGTTCACCTCCTCTGCGAAGTCGGCGTCGGGCTCAAGCCGACGGAAGAACAGGTCCAGGAACTGCAGCAGGTGCTCCGTCTTGCGCGGGCCGTTGTAGATGTACCTGGTGGACGTGCTGCCGTACATGTAGATGAGCATGGAGGGGAACGCGCGGATGTGCGCGCGGCGACAGAGCCACACGGCCTCGGGGTCCGTGCAGTCCACGGAGGCCATCCTGACCATCTCGCTGTACTCCGGGTGGTCGGGCAGTTGCGCCGCCGCGCGCTCCCACTCGGGGTGGAGCTGGTGGCAGAACGGGCACCAGGGTGCGTAGAAGTTGACGAGCACGAGCTCGTACTTGGCCATGAAGTCGTCGAAGGTCTTGGATGTGAGCGGCGTCGAGTAGTGCACGCTGGTCTGCGTGTCTCGGTGGACGCCGCCCCAGACCGGGATGCCCTTCTCGTGGTTGTCGATCACCACCTCGTCCAGCCGCCGCACCTGGCCAGCCTGACGGTCCGCGGCCAGGCGGAAGTGGCGGATGTGGCGCGTGAGGTTCGTGAAGCGCTGGCCCATGTGGTCCTCCAGGTCCACGCTGGCCACGGCGCACGGCACGTTGAGCAGACTCACGTTGAAGTTGACGCGCAGGCGGTCCTCCTGGTGCTCGTCCATGACGACGGTGGTGCGTGAGCCCTGCAGGCGATAGGCCTCCCAGTGGGTGACCAGCAGCAGGCCCATGACGGCGAAGGACAGCAGCGAGAAGAAGGAGCCGCTGTACGTGTGCACTTGCAGGTCGTCCGGCAGGTGCCTGCGCGCGGAAGAGAGGGAGTCACGCGGTGAGAGTTGGGTGGGGGGAAGCGCCACGAGAGGGAGGTCATGTGGACGGAGTTTGGCGCGCTGGGGCTGCGTGGGGAAGGAGAGAGCACGCACCGGAAGAAGTCGAGCCGCGCCATCTTGAGCGCCGCCGAGCCCAGTGCTGCCACGTCGGCGATTGCGAACTGCCGCCCAGCTGGCGTTTGTATGGCGGGGTTTTGGCCAATAAAGGGAAAGAAGAGATGCGATTGGCGAAAATGGAGAGAGATCGTTTAGTGGACCGCGCTGTATTTGGGGAGGTTGAAGAGGACACTTTGAGGACACTTTCTTTTGCAAGTTTGCTCATATCAGTCTCGGATGCCCAGCGCAGTTTGTTAGCGGAGTCTGAAGTTGGTGCTCGGCAACTTAGCAACTCGGCAACTCGACAACTCGGCAACCCAGAAAGCTTTTGCTACAAGCTGATTTACAGGAAAACCAGGTACTGTACAGTACGGTACAGTATATGTAATCCTGGATCAAGACTTTCGTACGGTATCCACCGAAACCTCGTCAACGAATGGAATATGTATCGCATTGCCTTCACGTCCGCGTTTGATTTCTGTTGGCTGGCACCGTGCTTCTCGACGCCATCGAGTCGACGGTGCTAACTAATATCTTTGTCTTGCGTTCTGAAAAGAGCGACCGATGTTCCACGCCACGACGTGCAATCGTACGTGTAACAACTAAACAACGACTGCGGAATGCGGGCAAATGCAAAGGCTTCCCTCGCGACGACAAATTTCTAACGCGCGCACACCGTATACTTCAGTCCTGCAATTTTGCTTGCACTGTTGCCTCGTTCTTAAGTACCGAGACATTTACCTACAGAATACTTAGCGCTGGAAATCATTGCAGAGTGAACAGCGCGTCATTCATGCGGCAGCCGAAGCCGATTCGCGATGGAGGTGTAGACCTGTTTCTGGATTGGCATGCCATTTGGCTGTCAGATGTAAACGCATATTGCTTCCTCTCAACAGCCTTCTGTAAGACTATTCTAAACATATATTCCTAGAAGTTATCGTTCACAAGCCCTGGGCTACATGCTACAGCAGCACGTGCGCAATGAGGGATAGGACCAACCTGTAGTTGACACCCAGAGCCAGCCTGTCGCGGACTTCATACAGCCGGCTACTATTTGTTTCTTGGTCGTTGCTCTGGTCATCGTAATGTTGAATGGCCGGGTAAAGCTCACTTCTCGCTCACTTGCAGTGGTGGCTTGGCTGGGCTGTACTCGTATGGACGATACACGATCAGTCGCTGTGAACCCGTACGACAACTTGCCGTAGTCGTCCGCAAAAAGGAACGTGAGCAGTCCACGCGCGGGTCCATCATAATTGAAATGGCCTGTAATCAGCGAAACAGACAACGATCAATCTGCGAACTTCACCTGCCTGTACCAAGGATATTTGCTCAGCACATGTCATGTCAAGAGGTAAGCTGAATCTAAAAACGCCACTATCTTTCTCAACTCTATATCCTGATCCTTAGCAACCTCAAGGCTGCAATCCTCGACGATTGAGCCGTTGTGGAGGCCAAGCTCACCCGCGTATTGCTTAGATACTTTGAAGGCCGCACCGCAAGCCCAGAAACTTGGACACATATGGCGGAGGTCATGACGTTTAACGCCAAGACCTTGTCTCTGCTCGCAAGAATCAATCTCGTTGATTTGATACCGTCGAATCGAGCAAGAGCTGAAGGCTTCCGCCTGAAGCATCTTGGACCTTGGCCACTTCTGCTTCCCCGACGTGCTGTGCAACAGGAGCTTTGACCACGATAGAGTGGTCCGCGCGAAGATGCTGGATTTATCACCGGAAGACCAGGAGTATTGTCGAGATGTTACCACACACCTGCTCGATAGAACCCTTTACGAGTGCGAGGAACTTGGTTTGGACGCGGCTCCAAACGCGAAACTCGCTCGCCTGGACAACCGACGATGGAAAAAGCTCCAGTCGCATCTGAACACGACGTTGTACGCTGATCGCAGCCCCAATGCGGCATGGTCTCCAACGATGCATCGAGAAGACTGGGAACATCCTGTCGCGGTTGTTGGTATTGGAGTCTTTGAGTGCTCACTAGACGACATGCTACTCGCTTTGGTGACCCCGGACGTTGAAACGCAAAAGATGAGAAGTGTGGTAATGGGTCGACGCGCCGAGGCTCATTGCCATCACCAGACTATAGTGAGACCTACTCAAGCAAAACCTTTCCACCTTCTTGCAGTAAGTCGCTTCGTGAACACGCAACATTGGCCGTATACGATGTTCCTGGGTCCCCGGGAAACTGTGTTAGCATTTGCCACGGGTGAAGTGGTCTCCTCGAACGGGAAACGTATCGGCTACGAAATTATTCAATCAGTTTCGCTGGAACAAACGTATCCTCGATCGGCTTCATTGCCACGGTCGCACATGATCAAGGCTCGAGTTTTCTGGGAGCAGCCGGACGGCTCGGTGGGTATTTACAGCAAACTCGTCGTGGACGTAAAGTCTCACCTCCCGGATAGTGTGAAGCTGGGGACTGTTTGTCGAGCAGCGATGTGCCTGTGGAAATTCGTACCACGAAGTATTGAAATCAAGAAGCTGCGGTGGTGCCTAAAGAATAGAAAGGTAATGACCCGCGAGTTACAACGTGATTCCCGGAGGCTCGGCTGCGCTGCGTGTGGAGTCATCACGCAACAGTCTCAAGCTGTGAATAAAGGGGGCGCAAAGAACGACTCGCCAAGAAATCGGTGTGAGTTCTGCGAGGCGTGGCTGTGCGGTATGGCCTATTGCCGGGCAAGTTGTCAGATCAAGATGATTAACTGCAGTGAGACAAAGATCTACGAGCAAGCAGTGCTGGTTTGCCCCCGGTGCATTTTATTCGTGCGAAGTATGCCTGCAAGTGGCATCGTCCGATCCGAGTTATTGGAGGCGCAGAAACACTCTCACACTGATGCTATCGTGCTAGCAAACTGGGAGAAAAACGGTTATGCTTGGTCACCGACCTCCGGTTCGTCGACCGATTACGAATAGTAGCACCGCGAGTTGCACGAGCGCTGTAAGTATCTTCGACAAAAATAATAAGTATAAACCTACCATCTTCGCACCCCACATGTTCGAGAATGCGTTCGAAAACTGTGTGTTGCGATTGAAACAATTGAGTATCGCGGCTTCGGAAAGAGCAACAGTCGCCACTCTACTTGGGTTTCAAACGCTTGACGCCACGGTTTCCACAGAGTAGTCCACGTTTGGTGTAGCGCTGAGCACAAAAAAACAAGTGTTGCTGTTGTGGCGAGTACATACAGCGGTAATCTATATCGAAGAAACGGAGCCGAAAAACCAATACATTAAACATTTTCGCTTCGTTTGGAACGCACAGCCAATTCGTTTCGCTGTCGCCGAAGACACACCTACCAAGCAGCTTGACCGTCGCTACGACCCCCAAAACCCCCAGGGGGTTTGTGTTTGCCGGTTACGCTTAGAATTCTGTGCTGGTAAGGTTATGAGTACTGTACCGGTACATGTACAATTTTGTTTGGGAACCAAGTGGAAAGGCAATGTGAGACAACAATATTTGCGATGCACTTGGTTCGATTGTTCAGCAATTTTCCGTATAATACAGACGTCCCCCACAATAATTTATTTAACAATTCGAAATACTGTATATGTTAAACTTGCTGCCACGCTAAGTTAGGATAGAGAGAGAAATACGCGGGATCGGGACAACAGGTCTAACGGTGGAAGCCATAGCGAGCACAAAAGCCTGGATGGTTTATCCCAACAACAAGAATTGTTCTCCACCGGATCACCTAGGCATTTAGTACTGTGCGCATGTCGAGATCGATTTCTAGATGCTCAATCACACGAGAACATTTATCATGTTGATCATATTTTTTCATGGTGACTCCGCGCTGCATGTATTTACGCCTGCTCCATTAGAGTGACACTGCCGCATCACGAGTCGTGGGCAACGATTTTCACTGAACATACCTTTTGATGAGCAAATGAAATGAAACGCGCACGTTTGGACATAAGTGTATAGTGCTGTGCTTAGAGCGGTCTCGAGGAAAACAACAATTATACTATTGTACCTTTCACACATTTTGGCAAGGGCGATGTCTTAAACTGAGAATAAGACAGGGTGCAGGGTGGGACTTACTGTGCTAATTTTAATCCTCAGATTAGAAGCAAGTTGCAGTCCTTAGAGGACGATAAAGTCCGAATGCCGCGAATCACCCTGCCATTCGGGGTTTCTCGCTTACAATGACATACTCCCAAGACTTAAGATGGAGGACTATTATTTTGCTACATGTGTACGACACTCCGGTTCATATGGTATTTGTCGTGCAGCACGACTCGTGCTTGCATGGCAGAGCGCACTCTTCGTACAGCGTTTTCAATCGACTGGTAATGTTGACAAGAAGATCAGCAACGAACCGTACTAGGCATCGTGCCTTCTTCTGAGAGGAGCTCTTGCATCTTGCTATCTAAAGTAGTTCTGAGGGCTAAAGTTATTCGGCCCGACGTCCGTTTTGCAGTTTCATAAGCTGACTTTAGCACGATGGTGATCTACTCAAAGTCCGATTAAGAAGTCCTGATAGGGCGGCAAAATTACTGAAAGCGGCAAATACGTAGTACAATAATTAGCAACGGTGAAATTTCAATCATTCCGCCCCTCAATCCAGACTTCACTCAGCACGTTAACACACTAGTATGCGCAGAACGTCTTCCATTCATTATCTTTGTATAGGGCTCGCACTAGAACATGGCTACTCCTTTCGACTAGAAGAGTTTACCTCGCAAGATGACTCCGATGATTCTCACTCTGTCATTTGTTGGACACGTGAAATGAAGTGCTTGGGCTTCCTGCATCTTCTCCTGTGTTTCCTCTTAACCTTCGGGTTCAAGCAGCGCGCCACCTTGAACAGACAATTGTTCGCGTACAAGACGCGATTCGACCCGCACACTGGATCGTAGTCGCGCTCGCAGAGTGTCGGGCACTTGTCTTCCGGGTCGAATTTATGGGCCTCAATTCGCGCGCTAGTGCTCGTCACCTGCAGCAGCGCCACGACCGCCAAAATCACCAGCTTGTTCATAGTCGCTCGGTTCTTGTCCCTAAACGCGGGGTCGCTGCTTTTGCTGTTCGGAGCAAAAGACAAAGTGGGACTCCTCACCGGGGGGCAGGAATCCTGCCAGGATTGGAGCCGAGGAAGCCAGGTGCTTGGCTTGATCATCCGTGATCAGGTCAACGATGGGAACGACACAGACAAGCCGAAGTAACCGTGTATACGGATTAATGTTGCCGCAGGGAACCCAGTTGATGAGCTGCACTTGGCTGCTCTCCAGTCTACCGTAGACTGGTGAGCACACATGTAACCGTCTGTAATTCTGGCTTGCGTGCACTCGCTGCCTGCCCCGATTGTATTGAGCTTTTCAGGTGAATCGGACTTGTAAAACAACTATCTACTAAGGTGACATTAGGTTACCGGGTCAGATTAGTATGGCACTAACGGAGAATTAGGAGCGGGAGCTGTAGTCCGACGGAAGTACTTGCGGAAGGCCAATACTGTAGGACGAATGGCGCCCATTTTCGCGACATTCGGGGATTGAGGTCCTACGCAGGAGTACGGCAGGGTCCTGTCGGAGGACCCTTAGGCGACCTATTATTATAAAAGCTAGTATATGACGAAACATTGAGTTTGTATGAACGCATGGCGCGGCCGCTAACTTTTCTGTCGTTAAAAGTCTTTAACTATTCAGCACCCTTCTACTCCACAACCGACCTGCTGGCCGCCGACATTGCTTGGGCTCCAACCTGGGGCCCGTTGAAAGGACCGCGTCCTTTGATGATCGAACTCGTCCAAGATTTGAGTTGCCTATCCTCAAACATTTAGGGACCTCCAAACTCAGATTAACGGACTCCCCAAGTCCTACGAAGGTGTCGGCAAAATGACAGAAATGCACAATTCATGTACACTTTTCGAACTAAGCTTACATGTACAGTAAACTCGTGCAATCATAGCGATCGCTCCTCGCTTATGAGATTAACTCGTACTGTACATAAATCGATTGGACTGTGTATGTGGCTCGATCTCCTTCATAATCTTTCCCCGCAGCTCGCTCGGTGCCCGGTCGTGATGCGATCGAAAGACAAAGATAAAGCGAGGTTAGAGTGACCGTACCGGTCGAGCTTTTAAATTTGGCTTGCGTTTGGCTACAGGGGGCGCCAACGGTATCGCCAAATGCCAAACAAAATACAGTTTTCCGATCCCAGGGTAAAAGATAACACGTCCTAATAGGCGTCCTAAACTGTCCTATTGTCCTAAAATTCGCCGTATATTACTTGCATTCTGTTCATAAACCGTTCCGTAATTAGGACAACGCAGCTCGGTTTAGGACAAATGAGATTGAGAGCTGTCCTATTAGGACAACCGTAAACCGGCTCCCGGGAGTTGTCCTATTAGGACACTAGAAACGTGTTGAGTGCGAGCTGTCCTATTATGACACCAACAGCTAGTTGTCCTATTAGGACATATCGTTATTAGCGGCTGTGTCCAGTCCTATTAGGACACCTACACGAGTCTGTCCAATTAGGACCATATCATGACAAGAGTACACAAATAAATCGTTCGTGTTAAACTGTATTGACACTATTTAACTACCGTTCTGTGTCATTTAACCCCCCAACACCCAAGGCGTTTTTGGCCAGGTTTGGGGTTTTTGAAACATGTTGTCGGATACAACATGTCATAAACAAGGGACACTTAGATTTAGCATGGTGTCATTTAAGTACGAGTACTGTTTCTGAAAAACGCGACATGAGAAACCTCTTCAAATCTCTATTCAGGTTGTATATACAACCTGTCAGAGTATTAAATGCTGTATCTGACAGCATGTTATCGGTATTTACCGATAAGTCGAGTGGCTTTTTTTATCCAGAGACGTGACAGAGCTTGCATAGGCATTGAAACACGAATATAACAGAGGCAAAGGGTGGACACATCGATTGCATCCTCATTGAAATTACTGGCTTCTCGTCAATGCGCCTCCATTCCAGATCCCTCCTTATTCTGTTGTACCGCTAACATCGTCTTCTACAGCCTAAGCTTGGACTCCAATGTCCTGCTCTTCCCTGTTTTCGCTGTCCTGTGCAGACACAGCTGTCTGCCCCCCCACCGTCTTCTTCGCTCTCGCTGTTCTTGTGGCCTCCTTGGTGGACCCGCCACTTGCGATTTCCTGCTGCCTTTGCGTCTCTAGCATCTCTGCTTATGATATCTCGGCAGCAGCGCGGGGGTGGACGCTTGGTTCCATTTTCCCATTTGAAGTGCCATATTTGCGAGCAGGTCATTGTGTTACCAGGGAAGTGCTTCCACACATTCTGGCATAGGTAGGTTCTGCAACAAACAACAGTTTCCCAAAGCCGGTGTTCCATTCCCCGCATCGCGAGCATACCGAGCCTTTTCGGAGACGCTTTGTACTGTAGCGGATCGTCTGGTCTATGGACTGTGTAACGGGGTTACACGTACAAGTGGCTGCAAGCCACTTGTGAATTTAACAGATAGGTTATCTGTTAAAAAGTTTTGGATACTTCCTCACCTTGGTGTAAGACACACCAATGGATACATTGAAGTGGGCCACCACAATGAGTGGTCCACACATACCCAAAAATCCTATTGGTAGAAAGCAGCATCTTTCTACCAATCAGAGACATGCATATTAGCGGGGCTCTGACAGCCAGCCGCTGCCAACCCCTTTCATAGATGATAAACAGTTTTAGCAGATTTAGGAGGAAGATCAATTTACAAACAATACAGTTCTCATTTTACCAAAAAAGTCACTTGGAGTCTTTATTTGATTTATATTATACTTGTGTACTCAAGTATAATTAACACAAGTTATTACTAAGTACTTACGCTTCCTCATATACGTAGCGCAACGTGTAAGCTAAAGTAGTGAGTCAAGTTAGACCCACTACAGACTGTGTAACCCAAGCCCTGTGCATTTGCGGGAAGCTCCGGTTTTGTATACGATTTGATTATACTTAACTTCACTATATTTTGGCCATTTTTCGAGCCAATCCTATATCAAACATGTTGTACGCACTCAGATATACAACATGTTTCATGTTGTCAAATACAATGGTTGGGCGTTGGGGGGTTAAACTCCACGTAGTCAGCTGGAATCGCCGGCACCATGGGCTGGGCGTGCTGAGGCGCGGTCTGACGCCCGTGCTTGATGTCCTCAATGAGTTGCAGGTAGCGGGCTGCTTCTTGTTTGGCGCCTTCGAAGAACATAACTAGGCTGGGGTGTGTGCCCACTCGCGACGCAAAGTCGCGGTTGTACTTTTCTAATGGATTGTTGGTGCGGATAGCGATGTCAACACCGTACTGCACCATTTCCTGGACATTCCAGGTCGTTGCATCAAACCGCTCCGTCCAAGTCTTCAAAAAAATACTTCCAAAAAGTACTCATTCCACTTGGGTTTTGCACCGGTCTCATCCACGAATATTCTACTTGGTTTTTGCACCGGTCTCATCCACGGTACTCCGAACGTACCTCACTCCCTGTAATGTAGCCATTTATCAAAATACAGACACCACCCACAAACTTAAAAGGGTAGACCTTCCAAGTTCCTAAAGGATATTATATACTTTCAGGGTATAAGTAATTGGAATGTGTAACTACCACTGTGGTGTTGGGTTTTGATTGTGAAGCGAGAGCGCCACGCCGAGGTCTAACGGCATCGAGGCTTTGAGAGGACAAGACCGAGGTCTCCTATTAACTACTCACATTTACCGCGCCAGTGTGACAAGAGACTAGTTAGTGACTGTGGGGCACGGCGGGTCCTAATAAATTTCCGCCGAGACCTCCAGGTAGTCATAGTGGATACCCTTTTTGCCTCTTATTAGGAATCCGGACTTAAGGCGAATGCTCGTCCGGTTGTAGGATCAGACCGAAAGCTCGGTCTATATTTGATATTTGTATTGACATTAGGATTAGTTACAGTCGAGGGCTCACCACCTCTAACTATTAAATGAGAGCAGAATATTCCCCCCAAGCCATCAGGGTCAAGTCCGTCTACGGTAAGTCTAGCTAGCTTAGCTGTAGGGTCTGGATACGCTCGGCCGACGCGGGGTATGTCTGCCGGTAAGCTTAAGGTACATTGACCGAGAGTTCGCCCTGGTAAGGCCAAGAGCGGATAGTGGCCGAGGGTTGGGAGGTAGAGAGTCCTCCCTGTACATTTGTACGTTGTCCTGGGTGCGCGGCGTGGCCACCAGTGTATTTGACTCTTTGGCCGAGGTCTAACCCCGGCGCCCCTGTCAAAGGCCTTGACCGGCCCGGTACCCTTCCTTTCTGAGGGACCACAGTGGGTTTAGCGCGAAAGCGTTTATATTTACGCACTCCAGCCGTTGCTCGTGGCTGGCGGTGCCTGTGTGTGGGCTCTACCTACCTGACCGATACTTCAACACAAGGCATATTTCCAGCCCGCTGTAAGGGATCGGACCTAGTCTTCAGGTTTAATCCCAACAATCTTCGCCGACCTTTCGAGGGAAGCGTGTGTGTGGAGTAGCGCCCTCGCAGAAATCTGCAAAGTCGTCCTCGCACAAACCCGTCGCGTCCGCTGTCGGTAGGCGCGTCGGGTATTTCCCTGGGACTTGAGTAGCGTATCTCAGGATAGGGTAACGAGTAGCTCAAGCTTGGAGCGTGAAGTCTTCCTTACTAGGACGGTCTAGTCCTTGATCCGTCTTTTCTCCTTTCTTGCCCTTGAACACGCGCAGTTATCGGTGCGTCGCGTCCTTGGGGTGCGTGGCGTTATCGGGACCGACGCGGTCTTGTGCGGCGTTTTCGGGGCCGGCACGGGTCTTCGCCTTCAGCGACGCGTTATCGGGCGTGCTTGAGCGGTATCGTTTAACGTGTCCCTCCTGTTGGTCACGGGTCTGAGGGTGAGTGCACCGACGACAGAGGGACAGGGGGCCGCGTTATCGGGGCGGATCTGCTTGCCGGCACTCGGAAGCCTTGGACCGAAAGGGAGAAATCCACTTGAGCGGCACAAAGAAGATTCGGGAAAGAGCCTTACACCTATCCTATGCTACCGACTGACTACTTGAAGATTGCTAACTACGGTTTCATGCCTAACCCTACTTCGATGACGCATGCCCTGATTTATGATGCTGGATCTCTGAGACGGGGTCCTCCCGACCGCGTCTCCGGGGTTCCTAGGACGGGGCCGTCCCAGACCTGAGACGGGGTCACTCAAGCGAGGTGTCACTAAAGCGAGGACGTCCTAGAGCCCTGAATGACGACTCCGACTCAGACTCGGCGTCTGGGACGTCTCTCACCCCTTTCCGCAGAAGATTCCGTACCGATCGCGTTCCTTCACTCTGGGCAACGGTCCTCTGGCGCGCCTTGCTCGTCACTTCTCGTCTCGCGGTCCGCTTCACCACAGCCATCCCGCTGGTGCACGCGCGCACTCTCCAGGTGGGTGCGTTGCGGCAGGATCCGTATGCCTCCTGCTTTCCCTGCTCATCTGTTTCATGTTTTGCTTGGCAGTCTTCCCGCACACCCCCTCCGTCCTCACGTGGGCTTTCGCCATGCCGTCCAGCGAGAGCAGTGACTCCACGGTTGACGTCGACCCCGAAGACGTCGGTTCTGGCGGTTGTCGTGTCTGTGCGTTGGGTACACGCCATCCTCCGGTCCCGCAAGTACTCCCCGCCCAGCTACCATCGATTGAAGACCCCGATATATCGGTGGCGTCACTCCTGATCGACGCCACCGGTTTGGAGCACGAGGTCGCTAGGCTGCGCGAGTATTGCGAGCTGGCCACGGCTTACAACGCCGGCCTGGCCGCTCACGCGTCGACGCTACATGACCGCAATCGGGCGTTGTGGCAGCGAGCCCGTGAAGGCTTTGCTCTGGGCGCGGCGACTGTGAACGAGTTGCACGAGAGGCTCGAGAGTTTGCGGTGCGAGAACGGCCGGCAAGAAGACGTCGCCGCCCACCTTCGCGATCGTGCGGATCACGCCGACAGTTTCGAGACTCGTTACCGCGTCCTCGAGCAGTCGTCTCTGGAGTACGAGTATGGTCTGCAGGCCGAGCTCCAGGCCACGCAGACTCGTGTTGCAGAGTTGGAGGCTCGTCTCGCCCTCGTCACTCCCCAGCCGACTGTCCCCAGTGTATCGTCCACTCCGTTGCCCGACGCTCAAGCGCCTCCTGATCGCGGGATGGCCACCGTTCAAGCCGACCTCGCAAGCACGCGGGCGACCCTGTCCGCCGTGAACGCGCAGCTTGCGACGGTAATGGCTGAGCGTGACCAGGCTTTGAGCGAATCTGTCGAGCATGGTCGTCAGCGTGACGCTGTGGTCGAAGAGCTCCGTGACGCGCGAGACCAGCTCGTGCGCAACCAGCGCGAAACCGAGTCGGCGCGTCAATTAAACACACCCTTGGAAGCCGATGTCCGTCGCGTGAACGTGTTGCTGGTCGCTCACGCGGAGGAGCGCCAGCGCGACTTGGCCCGAATCCGCGACCTTGAAGCTTCTTTATCCTCCTCCGAGGCAGCGCGCATCGCCGCCCAAGCTGACTTGACTCGGGCCAGGCGGAGGAGCTTCGCGCATCTTCTCGTGCAGACCGCTTCCGCGACGGTCTTCGCGAGGCGCGTGATCAAGCCGCGAGGCAGCAAACGACGGGTGACGCGCGCGTTCATCGTCTCAGCACCCGGGTGGTTGGACTCGAGGAGGAACTCGCGCGGACGCTCCGTGATCGTGACGAACGAGCAGCTGTTTGGCGGCGCCTGTTGCGCGAGGCGCGTCTGGGACGCGAACGAGCTCGGCGTGTATGCGACTTGTTGTCCGGCCGGCTGACATCCGTAATCACGTCCGTCGGGGGGTCCATGAACACAGCGGACTTGATCCGTAGCCTCGAGGCGCAGGTTGAGGCCGAGGCTAGGCGCGCCGCCCCCCTCCCTCCAGATGGTGTTGCCTTGGCGGGGACTGACGGTGGCTCAACGGGGTCTGGTTCCACGTCCTCGGGGTCGTCCGAGTCTGTGGTTGCGACCTCTTCGTCGGCTCCCGCGGGGGGACCTTCGTCCACTACGGCTTCTGGTGCTCCTGCTAACCTTGGCCAGCCTTCGTCCCCTGCGCCGTCGAGTGTCGCGCCATCGTACACGGTCCCGCCGCGGTCGGCACCCGCCGCTCCCCCATCTACTCCGGCGGCGCGTCAGCGCATTCGATCTACGGCGAGTACTTCCGGTCCTGCTGCGACCCGCTCGGCGTCCAGTTCAGCGCCGGCGACTCCGCGTCGCAGTCGTCGTGCATCGACGGCAGCCGACACTGCCGCTTCTGCTAGTGCTGCCGCGGCCCAGCGTCGTCGTCCAAGTGCGTCCCCCGGCGATCCTGCGCGGCGTACCCGTGCGTCTTCTCCGCCGGGGTCCTCCAGTGGAGATTCGTCGTCACGCCATGTTCGGCGATCGAAGCGCCGGCGCCTTAGGCGCTACGCCTCCCGCTCTTGTTCCCTTTCGGGGTCTGACGCTTCGCCCCTTGGATCGTCCGGGGCACCGGCCAGTCCGAGTTCGTATTCGGACACTGGCGGCGAGTCGCAGGCTAGCTCTAGAGCGGGTCCTCCGGCGGGTCCCCGCGAGGGTTCTGTGGGCGGCAGCGCTGCTTCCGGCGGCGCGGAGAGCGACGAGTCCTCCTCGTCCCGCGCTTCGTCATCTAGTTCCTCATCCTCTAACTCGACGCTGACCCCTGCACCAGCTGGCGATGTCACCTTGCCGTTCTTCGCGCCGTGTATCCCTCCGCTGCGGAACGGATCGGAGTGGACTCATCGGCGCTATCGCCCCTGGCCGAGCGGCCTTCGTCAGCTACGTCTGGGGGGTTTGGCGGTGCGCGATCTCCGGTCGGTCTACATGCCACCTCGCGATTGGTTGTTCCCCTCGGCCCCTGCGTCGCCGCCGCAGACCTGGAACGAGGCCTTAGTGACCCGGGCCAACGTCGACGCGTTGTACGCGACGCGTCCCTGGTCCTACTTGACCCAACTCACGGAGCCGTTGACCTTCGCGGCCGGGGACGCGTCCTTCCAGGCTCTGCTGACCCGGTATCGGTGGCATTTGGACTATTGGGCCCAAGCCTACTGGGAAGACACCCACGAGTTGCTCATCCCTGCCACCGCGACCTGGGTTTCTTGGCGCCGTCGACGCAACTCTCGCCGATCTCACGCGGGGGATCACTGGGCTCGGGTCGTCCAGCCCGTCTTGGAGCTATTTGGGCGAGGGTTCGCGGACTTGGACCTCTTGCTGGACCCGCTGTTCTTGCAGTTCCCACCGTCTAGGTCGACCGTCGGGCGGTGGTATCCGGGTATGGAGCACGCGACTTTGCAGGCGGCTCTGGACGCCATCGACTCCAACGAGCCATGGCGTCGCTTCTTCCGTGGCCAGCCCGACGCGCGCGGGAATTGCGCGGTGGGGCGTGCTCACCCAGCGTACGCCCTCGCTCGACTCCGCGGCAAGTTCATCCAAGAGATCTAGGCGCTCACCGTTCAGTAGACCACCGTAGCCTCCTAACTTCAATATATCGTCGTTGCAATTCTTCCGCGTTTGGTTTCTTCACCGTTGTTTCTTTCCACTCTTTTCTTATGAGACGACCCTCCGTCGTCCCATCTTCGGCCAACGGGCCGGTCCTCCAGACTTCCCATCTACCCATCGTTCTCGTCCTGGCCACTCCCAGAGGCGAGGGTTCCACCCTTCCTCCCGTCGACGGCCTTCCCGTCGACTTCCACCACACCACTCAGGCCGTCCCCCTATCGGGAACAGGCCCGTCCACCGCGCTCTCGTGCGACTGCATCGCCTCGAACCGGTTACGTCCCGTGCGTTGCCGGAGAAAGCCGTACAACAGGCCTCCACAGTTCAAGTCAGTTTCGTCGACCCAAGTAGAGTCAGGATAGCCCTTCCACTTCACTTCAAATTCTCGCCGCGTTCGCCCATACCGCGTAGCCCGACCCTCGCGCATGTCAAGGATCTTCTCGACCTCGAAGACGTCGTCCTCCAGTTCTTGCGCGTTCCAACTGTCCTCCGGCAGGAGTTCCTCGTCGAAGTCGAAGCGTTCGTCCGCCGGGACCGTCAGCCGGATCGCGTGTCGTGACGGGAACTCCCGGACGGGCTTCAGCTTGGAAAGGTGAACGATTGGGAACAACTGATAGGGCGTTCCTGCTGTCTCGAGACGGACTGCAAACGCATTCACCAGCTCTGCGACGCGGAACGGGCCGTACCACATGTGCGCCAGCTTGCGAGCGTACCCGAGCTTCACGCGATCCAGGTACAACCAGACCTGTGAGCGTTTCGATCGAGTGTTGAGATGCGTCCTCGTTCTGGCGGCGGGCTCGTCCCGCGACAGCCTCTTGGACTAACTCGAGTGCTCATGCACGCGCCATCTTGTAGTGCCGTTGGATCCGCATTCTCCAGCGTCGGGCTTCCGCGTCGCGGTGTGACGTGTTTCCGATCGAGAGCGTTGCCTCCAGCGTAGACCGCGCGTCCCAGCCGTGTACGAGGTAGAACGGGGTCTCGTCCCGCGTTCTATCGTGGGCCGTGTTCAACGCGAAAGTGAGTCTCTCGGCGTACGCATCCCAGTCACGCTGGTCGACGTCCGTGATATACATCTTGACCGCTCTCGTTACCGTTTGTACCATTCGTTCTGCAGCGCCGTTCGCCTGAGGACGGTATGCGAGTGTCGCACGCTGTCTCTGGCCCATCAGTTTGTTAAACGCCTTGAAGAAGTCGGCCATGAAACCGGGCTCGCGATCGTGACGGATGGCTTCACTAGCGCCGAAACGTCGAAAGACGGCCTCTTCGTAAGCTTCGGCTACCGTCTAGGCACTTCGCGACGCATTCGCCTTCGTAATGACAAAACCCGTGAACAAGTCAACCCACACAAGCAATTCGGTGTTCCCCTTGTGCGACGCGGGCAGCGACGGAATATGGTCCATCGCAATGACTTGGAATGGATATGTCGCGACAATGTTGCCTGGTGACTCGCCCTGTATCGTTGGTAGACCCTTTCCCGTCTCACAGTCCGTACATTCTCCGACGTAGCGTTGAACGCTCTTGAAGATGCCCGGCCAGTGAAAGTGGTGTCGTACGCGTTGGTACGTCCGTCCAATCCCCTGGTGGCCTCCTTCGAGGCTCGCGTGGTAGTGGTGGAGAACGTCGTCTCGGAGCGTTTCTGGGACGACCAGCTTGAGGATCGCGTCTCGATCTTCGGCGGCCTCGTTGCCTCGTGTGCGATAGTACAGCAGCCCGCTCTCGCCTTCCTCGTACTGAGGTGCGATCTTGCAGCAGTCTTTCGCTTCTCGCTTGGAGAGTCTTCCCAGTTCACCTCGCAAGTATTTCTTCAAGTTGGCGATCCAAACTTCCTCGTCTTGGGCAGCACGGACGCGATCTAGCCGGAGCCGTTGTACTTCCAGCTCTCGGAGGGCCTCTGGAGCTCGCGATCGGTGGGACGCGACTCGCGGTGCAGCGAATCGTGTGACCACTGGTAGCACCGGGGCCGCCATTTCTCTCACACTGTCGTGGGACGTCGTCGGTTCCTGTGGATCGAGATCCGCTTCGTGCGTTCTAGGACGAATGACTTCCCCCAGTCTATTCAGCGTGATCAGATCTTGAGTCTCTCGCGGGTCGGAGACGTTCAGCCCGGCTTGCCGTTGCAGAGCTTGACCAGCCAGCATGTCGGCGCTTGCATTCCAGCCCCGGCGCACATGGCACAACTCGTGACGGGGCCACGCTTCCAACGCATTCTTGGCCTGTTGCCGTAGCAATTTTAGCCCCGGCGACTTGCAGTCCATCTCATCTCTCATTTGGCGTATGACGAGGTTAGAGTCCCCGCAGACGATCAGCCGTACCACTTCCAGGCCTTCAAGTAAAGAACATCCCACCAGCAGGCCTCGATACTCAGCTTCGTTGACCGTGAGGTCGGCCGCGTACCCAGAAGCAGCTCGAGCGACCATCCATCCCGGCAACTTCCAGACGACTGCGCTGAACGCTCCTCCTTCTCGTTTGGCTTTAGCTGAACCGTCGAAGCTCATAACGTACAACTCCTCATAGAAGGCAACCGTGGGGATCGGGATCACCGCGGTCCGGGATGGACGTCTTCGCGGGGCGATCTCTTCCAGGGCCGCGTCCACGAACTCGCGTGGGGTTATACTCGCGGCCAGCGTCCCGAGTATCTCTTCTTCGCCCTTCAGCGACCGGCAGACTTCCAGTCTCCACGGTGAGAGCACTGCTGCCCATTGCGACAGCCGGTCTTGCAATCCTTTCGACCTGAACAACCATGCCAAAGTCGTGTGACGTGTCAAAACGCGCACCGTCCGTCCTGCCAGCATTGTGAAACAGTCGCTCAGAGCCCGCAACAGAGCCAAGATTTCCTTCTCGACGATGTCGTAATTCAGCTCGTTGGGCTTCAACGTCCGGCTGGTGAACTTAACGGGCATACACACGTCATCGTGGACTTGGGCGAGAACGGCCGCAATGGCCCAGTCGTTCGCATAGACGATCACGACGGGTTCCCGTTCTGGGTCGAAGTGTTTCAACATCGGGGTCTCTGCCAACTTGGCCTTAAGAATTTCGAACGCGCGCGTGGCGTGCTTCCACTTCTCCTGTTCTCGGGCCTCTTGTGACGTGGAATACGCTTCGAAATCGTGCTCCGTGAGCGTGTAGAGCGCGGTCGCGTATACGGCGAAGTCCTGAATGAACCGGTGGTAGTAGTTGAGGCTACCCAAGAAAGACTGCAAACCCTTTAGCGTACGTGGAAATTCTAACGTGGTAAGCGATTCCAAGTTCTTCGGGTTGGCGCGGAGACCACGTTCCGTAACCTTATGGCCCAGGTAGTCGACCTGCGACATCCCCCACTCGCTCTTCTCGACGCTGATGGACAGGTGCCATTGTTCACACACGTCTAGCAGACGTTCGACCTTCTCACACAAGTCATCCCAAGTCGTGCCTCCAATCAGAATGTCGTCGATGTACGAGCGACGGCCTAAAACGGAATGCATTCCCGGCCGTTCGGGCTCGCCTCCTTCGAAAACGTCCCGCGCGGCATTGTCGGGTGACAGTTGTAAGACACCGTAGAGCGCGTTGTCGATCAAGCGTTGGTAAATCTGAGGGGCGTTGCACAATCCGAAAGGCATGCGCAGCCATTCGAAGAGACCCAATGGGGTGATGAAGGCCGAAATGAGTCGAGCACGATCTGTCATGGGAACGACCCAGAACCCGCTGGCCATGTCCAAGGAACAGTACCACAGATACTTGTCGAGGTCCTCCAGCAAGTCGTTCACCAGCGGCATCGGGTATACCATCAGCTGCGTGAGGCCGTTCACCAGCCTGTAGTCGATGCAGAGTCGAATGTCGACCCCATTCTTCTTAACGATCACAACGATGGGTGATGCCCAGGGTGACGTCGACGGCTGGATCATGCCCGCACTAAGGAGGCCTTTGATGAGATCGGCTACCTTCTCCTTGAATTGTGGCGGGATTTTCCTGACGCGTTGAGCGACGGGCTTCGCGTCTCCAACATCGATGTCGCAGACGTCTCCGACAGCTACGGACGGTAACGCGTTACCCTTCCCGATTAGCCACTTCCGCCGCTTCCAGATGATCTGGCGCAGGCGTTCTCCCTCGCGGGCGGCAGCGTCTGGATGGACGTTGGTCGGCTGTCCGACCTTGAGGTCTTCGATCTTCACCTCAGCGGTCAGCGAGAGATCCGGCAAGACTGCCATCTCTGCCTCCAGGTCTTCCGCGAAGAGGTCGGAGCCTTCATGGATGAGGACTGCGTCCTCTTCCGCTTCGACCTGGACATCCATCTCAAAGTCTGAGACGTGTGTCCCCTGGGCTGCTTCGACGTGTCTCTCGATCTTAGGTCGATTCTCTGTCGCTTCCTTCTGAGTGTTCACCATTGCGGCGATCACGGGCAACGCATCTGGACACTCTCCCTCACGGCCGGCAGACCGTCCTCCATCTCGACGCAGGATTCTCTGCGGGGTTTGGTATGTCGGGCGTTCCGTCATGGGAACATTGGATTCCTCCTCAACCCAGACATCGTCAGCGTCGCAGGTAGCACTGTACGCCAAGTTCTGCCATTCTTGGTAGCGGCGTGAACCCGGTTGAACGAAGCCAAACGCGCGCGGAACAGCGTCCGCGGGTGTCCACCAGCCTATTGGAGTGTGAGCGTCGAGCGTTACGCTTCGCTCCCCGATGTTCGTAACACGCAGATACAATCTCCGCCTGATCCTTCCTTTGATGAGGGTGATGACCCACGACTTCCCTCGATTTACCCAGAGCAGCGGTGCGGCTCGGTCGGGTCTCAGTGGGACGTCCTGTGTCCGTCCTGGGTCGATCCTCAGTGGCGACGCGGCGGATATTGGGTGCATCTCGGCGCCGTACAGGGGTCGCCTCCCGATCAGCTGAATGCGGACTTCGTCTGGCAGGCAGGCAGTCCCATCCGCCGTGTCGATACGTACCCCAGCTGGGACCATGAAGTTCATCCCCAGTATCGCGTGTTGGCCTACTAAATCCCCCACCCAGAGGTCCATGAAGTACACCAAGTTCCCCGCCAAGGTGATCCTGACCCTCGTTCTTCCGATCGTGTAGTACGTTTCATCGTGGATTCCAACGCAATTTTGTGTCACATCTGTGTCGATCAGGCAGCCTACCTCACGAGCAAAGGTGGTGTCCAGGATGGACACCTCGGCACCTGTATCGAGTAGCAACACTCCGCGACGGTTGTTCAGCTTCCCGTGAATCTTGGCTTGTTTATACCACTTCTGCGGCGCGTAATGTCACCAGTACCCGCGTTGCTCTCCCGGTTGCAAGTCAATCGCGTCCAGGAGGGGTTCCCGTGCATACTCGTCCGCGTACCCGAGGGTCGCGACTTGAGGAGCACGCTCACGCGTGGTACGTACCCGTTGGATTCAAATGTATTATCGTTGGAGGCAGCCGAGCTTTCACTAACCGCCTTTCGCGACTTCTTGGTCACAAATGCATAGACTAAAACGGATCGCTCGTCTCGTACTGGTTTCCGACCCAGCGAGCGATCTAGTTTAACATCTTTTCGGCTGTCGGCGGAAGCATCCCTGCGTGTTTCTGTGGATCATACCATTGACGAAGCTGGTTGAAGAATTCTTCCATCGGGCATCCACCTATGTCGTGCACGTCTCCACAGGCCTTACACGCGCGCAGACAGCGGTCCGTCGGGTGACGGCCACCACATTTCTGGCACGTCAGCAAACTCCAGCAATCTCCCTCCAAGTGTCGACGTGAGCTACAATGTCGGCATCGGGGGCGGTCGCGTCCCGCGTCGTCTACTCCAGCGTCGCGCCGCGCGGGTTCCCCCGGCGGTATTTGGCCGGCCACAAACATTTTGGCCCGGTCATCCTCATCCCGATCCTGGTCGTACAACTGGTCCTCGCTGTCACCACTTTCTCGCCCCGAGTCGTAGCCGTCTGTCGCGGCATGGATCGCGTGCACCGCCCGCGGGGGTGGCGCCGGCGAGACTGGTGCCTTCTGTCGGAACTTGTTTGACCCGAAGAGTGCCTTCTTCTGATGAGCGAGCCCTCGTTGTCGAGCGCGCAGTTTCTTCTCCAGGGCGTCCGCATCTGGGACTTCCATGAGCGTGAGACGGGATGCCAACTCTTGTTCCTGGGACCCAAGGGTGTTGATGAATAACTCCACGTGCTCCCGTTTCTCTTCAGCTGTTCCGTCCGCATAGGGGATTTTGGCCCGCACGGTTGCCACGTTGAGCCTGTACAAGTACTCCAGCGGGGTTTCGTCGGGGTGCTTCGATGCATGGTAGTAACGCCTTGCCATGGACACGCCTTTGCCGCAGTACTGGGTCCGCGTCGGTGCAGCTGTCAGTTGCATGATTCGCGGCGGCCGACCTGGCATCGGCATTCGCTTTGGGGACTCGATGCTGCTGTCCGAGCCCACACTCGACTGGTATTGGGGTCGTAGCAGAGGCGGTGGAACCACCCCCTGATCGACGCGGGGCGGTTTGGCCTCGCGTCTGACCATCCCGACTAACTCAGCCAAGGGGCCCATCATAGCTTTGATCGAGTCCTTCCAGGACGCCAGCTCCCAGTCGAACACTCTCTCCATTTCGAACGCACCCAGCACGAAGCCCGACTCCCGAAGCATACCGAAGAGCGCGTGCACTGCCATCCGCACGTCCGTGATGCTCTCCCAGTCCGGTTCTTGGATCGGTCCGGTGAGCTCGTTGATCAGCTTGGGACGGACGAAGCTCAGAATCGGGTCGCGTTCTAGCAGGCGAGCTAACTGTGTCGTGCCTAAGACATAGTCCAGTTCCTCCTCCGTGTATTGGCGTCCCGCGTTTTTGCCTCCCGTCTTGGGCAGTTTCTCGTCGGCGGATTCCGGCGGGCGCAGCTTCTTCTTCTTCTTGGGCTTGCGCTTGGCGGCGGCCTTGGTGGTGGGTGGGTTTTGGTCTTCCGCCTTCTCAGGCTTCAGACCGGTCGGACCTCGGCGTGAACCGAGGTCCGGGGTGGCTCCGTGGGGAGCCACATCGGGGACGGCAAACTGTTCATCGTAGCCCTCGTGTTCGTAGCTGGCACCATGGCCTGTCGTGAAGGTTCCCTCCGAGCTCCACGACGCGTCCGGTCTCTCTTTCTCACTTGCCGTCGACGACCTTCCAATCGACGGCGCATCCACTCCAGGTTCTTGCTTGATCGTTACTCCGTCTTCCGGAGTAGTACTCCCGGGTCGCGGCACCATTGTGGAGTAGCGCCCTCGCAGAAATCTGCAAAGTCGTCCTCGCACAAACCCGTCGCGTCCGCTGTCGGTAGGCGCGTCGGGTATTTCCCCGGAACTTGAGTAGAGTATCTCAGGATAGGGTAACGAGTAGCTCAAACTTGGAGCGTGAAGTCTTCCTTACTGGGACGGTCTTGTCCTTGATCCGTCTTTTCTCCTTTCTTGCCTTGAACACGTGCAGTTATCGGTGCGTCGCGTCCTTGGGGTGCGTGGCGTTATCGGGACCGACGCGGTCTTGTGCGGCGTTTTCGGGGCCGGCACGGGTCTTCGCCTTCAGCGACGCGTTATCGGGCGTGCTTGAGCGGTATCGTTTAACGTGTCCCTCCTGTTGGTCACGGGTCTGAGGGTGAGTGCACCGACGACAGAGGGACAGGGGGCCGCGTTATCGGGGCGAATCTGCTTGCCGGCACTCGGAAGCCTTGGACCGAAAGGGAGAAATCCACTTGAGCGGCACAAAGAAGATTCGGGAAAGAGCCTTACACCTATCCTATGCTACCGACTGACTACTTGAAGATTGCTAAGCTACGGTTCCATGCCTAACCCTACTTCGATGACGCATGCCCTGATTTATGATGCTGGATCTCTGAGACGGGGTCCTCCAGACCGCGTCTCCGGGGTTCCTAGGACGGGGCCGTCCCAGACCTGAGACGGGGTCACTCAAGCGAGGTGTCACTAAAGCGAGGACGTCCTAGAGCCCTGAATGACGACTCCGACTCAGACTCGGCGTCTGGGACGTCTCTCACCCCTTTCCGCAGAAGATTCCGTACCGATCGCGTTCCTTCACTCTGGGCAACGGTCCTCTGGCGCGCCTTGCTCGTCACTTCTCGTCTCGCGGTCCGCTTCACCACATGTGTAGTTGGTAGGACTCGTCCCATTTGTCGAGGCTGAGGGACGAGGACTCGTAAAATCATGAATTCCTACACGACAACTGGTGCCGCGACCCGGGACTGGTGTGACCGAGTGTTTGTTGTTACGGTCTGTGTTGGTATTGCCCCTTAACGAGCATTGAGGAGAGAAAGAAGAAGAAGAGAACAAGAACAAGAAGAACAAGATGACGAACGGATCCAAGTCAGCGGTACCAGCAACGTCGGCAAAGTCGACTCGCGGACCCACCGAGTACTCGTCAACCGTCGCTAGCGACTTGACGTCTCGGTTGTCGGTGATCACCGAACGGTCGGTTAGTCTCGAAGAGTCGGTGGACGAAGATTCCGAGGCCAAGGATGAAATGATGGACTATGATGACCTGGAAGAGAAGTCATCTGCAGCGATGCAGGAGACGGACGACCAGGGAGGCGCGGTGTTGTCCGCGGGACACAGCGGGGTTCCCTGCTCGCTCTCGCGAAACTCCGTCTCCGAATTTGATGATGTGGCGGAACCGGACCACGCCTACGACGACAATGAGGACGGCACCGAGGATTCGAAAGTCTCGGTGCAGGTTACTAAGGATTCTCAAGTTGCCCGAGGCGACCGACCGCCGATGAATGGCAGCACCCCAGCTGCCAACAAGGTGCTTGGACGAGTGTTCAAGCAAATGATGGAGGAGAGCGAGTGGATGCAGCAATTCTCACCCAAGTCAGTCCGACAAGCCATCTGGGTGGAGTTGAAGGGCGAGCTGGCCTGGCCAGTTAACTCTATCAATACCACTCAGGTGGCCGAGGACACGGTCTCGCTCATTCGGGCTATGGGGTGTGAGCCTCAAACCCACCCCTCGGATGCTGCAATCCGTGACTGCCCCCCCGCCATAGCTGGCCATGAGCTCAAGAAGTGGAAGCGCAAGCTTCGGTTGAGCTTTGGTGCGACCGACATTGGCCTGGAAGGTCAGGCCCAGGCCTCGGTGGCGCAGGAGCAAGACGACCCTTCGAAAGTCCCGCTCCCACTGACGCCTCAGAAGCAAAAGGCAGACTCGGTGAGACCTCAACCCACCGGCGGCGAGTTTTCGGTCCGCACCGAGGGCACGCCGTACTTCCAAGATTCGCATATGATGACTCCTAGGTCGACGAGTCGTACGGAACGAGTCGCGCGCACTGAGGGTTCAAAGCCCACTCGCAGTACTCGGCGCGACTTTTCGACAAGGACTAGTCGACGGTTCAACCCTCGGCCAAATTCCTCCGATGAAGATGATGATGACGATGACTACCTGGACCACGTTGACGGCCGCGACAGTCCTAGTGACGAATTGGTGTAACGGGGTTACACGTACAAGTGGATACAAGCCACTTGTGATTTTTTAACAGATAAGATATCTGTTAAAAGTTTTAGATACTTCCTCACCTTGATGTAAGTCACACCAATGGATACATTGAAGTGAGCCACCACAATGAGTGGTCCACACATACCCAAAGATCCTATTGGTAGAAAGCAGCATCTTTCTACCAATCAGAGACATGCATATTAGCGGGGCTCTGACAGCCAGCCGCTGCCAACCCCTTTCATAGATGATAAACAGTTTTTAGCAGATTTTAGAGGAAGATCAATTTACAAACAATACAGTTCTCATTTTACCTAATCAAGTCACTTGGAGTCTTATCTAATTTATATTGTATTCAAATATAATTAACCTAAGTAATTACTAAGTACTTACGCTTCCTCATACACGTTGCGCAACGTGTAAGCAAAAGTAGTGAGTCAAGTTAGACCCACTACACCTGGTAGCACTTTGTAGTCCGTCCAACGACCGACTGCTTGATGTTCGTACGCGGTGTACGAACGCGGAGCCGAGAACCACATGAGCACGGAGGTGCCCATGGAGAGCTCCAACACACTTGCAACGCATGTTTCACGCGCCGACTGCCCCAACCTGTCTGACCTAGAGTGGGAAGCCCTCCAACGACTGTCAACAGTCATTGGAGAAGCGGCGATAGCTACGATGCTGCGTACGCTATCGCCGACGGAGCAACATGGTGCTGCTCTAGGATTCATCATGAAGGAGCAGCGTGATGCTGCTTCCTCAGTGACGGCGTCGTCAGGGACGACACCGCGCGCTCAATCATTAAAATTGAGCGTAAGCAATTACGTGGGAAGAGAGGGCGAGCCTCTCCTCCGATGGCTTGTCGAGCTCGACACAGCCATAGCGGCTCGACGCATCGTCGGCCCGCTGTCGAAGGTCGCGTTCGCCATGTCCTGCCTTGGCGGACGCGCAAGGAGTTGGGCGTATGGACGCCGGCTCTTCGATCCTACGTGCTTCAGCACGTACGAAGTGTTCAAAGAGGAGCTCAAACAAGCGTTTGAGCCCCCGCAAAACGAGTTCTGGTCGAGGGCGGAGTTCCTCGACCTTCAGCAGGGTAAGCATGACGTCCATGCTTACGCGCAGCGCGCACGGTATTTGGTATCAAATATCGTGACTAACCCGATTGACGAAGCGACCAAGGTCGTCACGTTCATGAAAGGACTTAGAGATGGGCCCGTGAAGACCTATCTCGTCCGAGAGTACCCGAGTACTCTCGAAGCTGCAATCACCCTTGCCATGCAAGAGGAGTTTAGCCTGCGGCAGGCTAAACTCCATGTAAACGTACCGAGGCCGCAACCGCGCCCGGTAGCGAGGACGGGAGGTCCGGAGCCAATGGACCTCTCGAACGCAACAACTGCTGGTTACCAGCAGCAGGGAGGTAACGTGCGATGCTTCCGCTGCGGAAGGATCGGTCACTTTGCACGGGAGTGTACAGCTCCCATGCCCCCTGGAGGTGGCCGTCGTGGCGATGCTAGGCATCGCCGCGGACCAACAAAAAACGCGAACATCCAGTAGGCGCGGGGCGCCCTACTGGTAATGCAGTCGCGCGTGCCGACATCGGGCACGCGACACTGAGGACTGCAGCCCCCAGTGAGACCAGCTCTCACTGCAAGAAACAAGATGACAGGCCGAACCTAGTCATCTTGAAGGTTTACTCGAAGAGAGCGAGCGACTCTCTTCGAGCTTTGGTAGATTCAGGCGCGTCGAACAACTTTGTTCGACTACGAAGCCTGTCGAGACTTGACTTCGAGGAGGTAGATACACCTCGAAGTCTTCTGGAGGTACGACTGGCAACAGGTGCCATCGTAAAGACCGAGAAGCGCGTCGTGAACGTGCGCTTCTCGTACAAACAACGAGTGTTTGTCGAACCCTTTATCGTCCTGGACCTGGACGATAAGTTCGACGTAGTAATGGGCATGCCGTAGCTTGCACGGCATGATCCGGCGATAGACTGGAAGAAGCGCACGCTCGTGCGCTTCGGACGCGACAGCGGCACAGAGAGCGATGGCCCTGTTACCGCAGCGCACGCACCAGCAGGTGCGCGCGGCTCACCAGTCGAGACAGCGCTTCATGCTGCTGTCCCGGAGTGCCCAAGGAGTGCGCGAGGGCGCGCACAAGTGAGACCAACGTCGGCAAAGCTGCTGACGTCAGAAGAAAAGATGTACTGGTTCCGGGAACCAACACCCACGTTCAAGCGTGTAAGCGACAGTCCCTGACCCGAAGCGGTCAGGTCGACAACGACGCGTCGGCTCCGGGAGCCGACGCACCCTCGGTCATGAGGGGCTCCGCCAATGAATGGCGTCGAGGTGACGAAGGCGTGTCAACTCCGGGAGTTGACGCTGCAAACAGTGCGGACGGTTGCAAACGTACCGCACTGATGCAATTTGCATGCTGTCGTGCAGCCGGGCTGCACGACGAAGCGCCATGCGATCAAGCCGGGCTTGATATCACGCGCCCGCAGACAGGGTCTGCCGGCGAAGGGTCACATTACCGTGCAGCCGGGCTGCACGAAGGAAAATGCGGTCAAGCCGGGCTTGATACCGCGCGCCCGCGGACAGGGTCCGCCGGTGAACGACTGTCCACGGCCGGGCCTGGACAAGAAGAACAACTGTGCGGAGCCGGGCTCCGCACAACAAGAAGACGGCGCAAGCGGAAAACGTTGCGCAAGTCTCGGTCCGGGACCGAGACGCAACAAGAGCAGTCTGCTGGGCAGACTGCGGCTGTGACGCCGAATGTCAAATCGCTAAGCGTCTTGACGCGCACCGATACTGGATTCCAGTATCGTGAGATGGAACTCGCTAGCCCTCCGACGATGGCGTCGGAGTTGACTTCGCTTCCAGCCATGAGCTGGAAGCGCTTCACGCGCGACTTGCACGATGGACGCATCGAGCAAGTCTGCGTTCTTTCGGACAGCGAAAGAACGGAGCGCGAGAGCGAAGAGCTGAGGCAGCTCTTCATGGGAAGTACCACTGAGAGTGAAGACACTCTCAGTGCGAAGACGAAGCGAGAGCGCTTCGAAGAACAAGGTTGGGACTCGCTGAATTCGAGTCCCTATTACGAATTACTGAGGGAGTACAAAGACGTACTCACGGAAGAGATTCCTGCGGAGCTTCCGCAGGATAAGGGCATTCAGCACGAGATTGATCTCGTGCCGGGCACGAAGTACTGTGTCACGCGGAAGTGGCCACTGCCGCGAGAACAAGTGAAAGCGGTCGACGACTTCTTTGAAAGTCGTCGTAAAGCAGGACAAGTGCGGGAATCAAAGTCCCCGCACAGTGCCCCGACGTTCTGTGTTAAGAAGCCACAGGGCGGATGGCGCATCGTTCATGCGTATAACAAGCTGAACGATGCGACGGTACCGGCGCAGACGCCGCGAAAAGATGTTATCATCGATTCGATGGCCGGGAGCACCGTTTACAGTGCTCTCGACTTGCGAGATGGATTTTATCAAATCCTAATGCGTGAGAGCGATATCCCTCTCACGGCAGTGAGCACGCCAAGCGGCATGCTCTGGGAGTGGCTAGTAATGCCACAGGGGATTAAGAACGCCCCTGCGACTTTCAACAGGTGCGTGACGCACTTGTTGCGCTCGGTGCGCGACTTCGCACCGAGCTACTTCGATGATGTGTTCATCCACAGCCAGGCTGTGGACGGGAAGACCGACATTGAGATGCACCGAGTGCATCTCCGAAAGCTACTTGAACTTATGCGAAAGCATAAGCTCTACGCGAACCTGAAGAAGTGTATCTTCGGGGCGAGCGCGATACCCGTCCTCGGGTGTCTCGTAGGGAAGAATGGTGTTCGCCCTGACCCAGAAAAGGTCAGAGTGGTTAACGAATGGCCAACGCCTTCAAGTGTCAAGGAACTAAGGCAGTTCCTTGGCTTGGCCACGTACTTGTGCAAGTACGTGGAGGACTATGCGGGCAAGATCCGCCCGCTGTCACAGCTTCTCAAGAAAGAAGCTGTGTGGAATTGGACACCCCATTGCCAAAAGGCATTCGATGCAGTCAAGCGGGGCTTGACTGAGGCGCCGATCTTGGCAGTGGCTGACCAAGATCGCCCATTTCACGTAGTGTGTGACGCATCCGATTTCGCGATCGGATGCGCGTTAATGCAGCACGATCACGAGGGCCGTGATCGTGTCGTCTACTACCAATCGCGTCAGCTGAAGCCAGCTGGGCGCAACTATCCGGTACATGACAAGGAACTCCTTGCCATGAAATACGCACTCGCAAAGTTCCGAGTGTATTTTCTTGGAAGTAGACCATTTGTGGTCTACACCGACCATGCATCACTGCGCACTGCAGTGAAGTCACCACACATATCACAAAGAATGGCGAGATGACTCTCATTCTTTGCGGAGTATAACTTCCGGATCGAATACAAACCCGGAAGATTGAATGTAGTGGCCGACGCGTTATCACGTCGGCCGGACTATGCAGAAGCTGCTGACGTCAATGCCATTGACGCCATGCGATCGAGCAAACCCACAACGTCTCTGTTGGACGATGTGAAGGCCGCGTATGCGCACGACGCGGACACGAAGCTCTTGCTGGCCTATGGCACAGCGCCTTCTGACAAGTCCCGTCAGAAGCTGCCCAAGCACCTTCGTGCGCGTGCACACCGCTATCGAGTGCACGACGGAATACTGCTTTATAATGCAGTCGACGACAACGCGGATCGCGTTGTCGTGCCAAATGACCATGACCTGCGACTCAGGATCATGTACGAATATCATGATGACCCGACTGCGGGACATCTCGGACGTGAGAAGACTTACGTCCTTCTCACGCGCGACTTCTACTGGCACCACCAGTATAAGTGGGTGCGCAAGTACATCCGTGCTTGCGAGGTATGCCAACGCGTAAAGCCTGCGCCGTTCGGGCAGGCTCCGTTACAATCACTACCGACTCCGTCGGAGTGTTGGAAGTCCATGTATTTGGACTTTGTTGATCCTGGAGCTCGACGGCCCGGCGCCGGTGCTGTGCCAGCCCCGCGGAATGCTAGGTGCGGTTCGGAAACCAACTGGGCTTCCCGGGATGGGTACGGAAGCACCGGCCAGACATAATAAGATTAGGTATATTTAGTTTAAGTATACGAAGGCAAGTGTCGATGTAGTCTACGGTACTACGCTAATGGCTGGTATGGAGCCATTAAGGTTAGGGAGACTGCCTCCTCTCTTTTGATACAGAGGTAGGATTTGTGCGATGAGGAACGGAAGCAGCGGATCGGAAGCGAGGACGGTGTCCTCACTTCCGCTTTTGCTTCGGACTGAGCACGTCTGTTAGATAGCATTAGGATAGCGGTAAAGTGGCTAATAAAGACAATTGGCAAACAAAACAAAAGCGTTCTTGTACTTTAACAGACTTCATCTTTGGTCTTCCCCCGGATAGCGGAGGGAATACCGGTGTTGTGGTCTTCGTCGACCGCTTCAGCAAGATAGTACATCTTGCTGCGGTGCCGGCAGAGGTGACCGCGAAGCAGACGGCCCGTCTGTTCGTCGACATGGTGTTCAAACACCATGGCATGCCGTCCGACATCATGTCGGACAGAGACCCGCGCTTCACAGCGCACCTGTGGCAAGAAGTGTTTACACTTCTTGGGAGCCAGCTTTCAATGTCGACTGCGGATCATCCGCAGACGGACGGCCAAACCGAGCTCGTGAATCGCGTGCTCGTCGATATGTCGAAGAGCTACGTACACTCGTTCCAATACTGGAGCGAGTGCTTATCGATGGCAGAGTTTGCCATCAATAACTCAGTGCATGCCTCGACCGGGCATACACCGTTCTACGTGAATGCCATGCGGCATCCACGTCTACCGAGTTTACTCGGAGTGATGGCTCCCACTTTAAGTGGGGGAGGATCTACGACTGCAATACAGCAGCCGCAGAAAACCGCTGACACTTGCACAGTGTCAGCTGCAACAATGAGCAAACCACATGAGTCTGCGCAGGGCGCAGACTCCCCCAATAACAAGGACAAAGACCACGGGTCTGCGCAGGGCGCAGACACTGCGAAGAACCACGCAGAGGCCGGGCCTCTAGCGGAGAGCGAGCTGAATGACTTCAGCTCGGATGCAATCAACTTCCTTACCAAAAGACAAGCCGTGATTCGGTTTGTCCAAGATGCAATAACAGCTTCTGTTGATCAACAGAAGCTGAACGCAGACAATGTGGGCAGAGGCAACACGAATGAATTCAAAGTTAGTTCATTGGTTTTGTTAGCTACACAAAACCTGCCTAAACATGCAGTTTCGGATTTCGGAGCAAGCAAGCTTGCTCCGCGCTTCATCGGGCCGTTCACTGTGTTGGCACGGCACGACAACGCTTACACGCTAGACATACCGTCTAGCATGCGCCTCCATCCGACCTTTTACGTCGGACGGCTGAAGCCATACCTGCAGCACGAGCCATCTAGCTCAGCTGACCCGAAGCCTCGGCAAGATCCGAGGCAGAAGCGGAAGCCTTGGCCTCGGCGACGAGCAACCTCTCCTCCAGCGCGCGGACGCGCTGGAGCAACCCCTTCATCTGGGTCCCCAACTCGACCTGGATATTCGAGGCGGTCTGCGAGACCGCCGCGACTTGGGCCTTCTGGTTCGCCAGCTCCTGTTTCAGGGCGGCGAACTCAGCACCCTGCAGACGCTCCACGGCGGTCACCCGGTCGTGGAGAGGCGCATACTGATCAGCCCGGGGCTGATCATACCCGAGGCGTGTTCCCAACCCCGCCACCGCCGATCCGTGACGCCCGCGGCTCAACCCGCTGGATTGTTGAGCGGATTGTTGACCATAGTATCCCGAAAATGAACCCTCATGGGGCTCGTTTTCGTATTCGTTGGAGAGGATTTCCTCCCCATCAAGATACATGGGAGCCGCGGAACGTCTTGCTGTAGGACGTTCTGGAAATGGTGAGGGCGTACGAGGAGCAGTACGCGCTGGTGCAGCGGAAGTAGTGCGAGCGCTGCGGTCATCGCTAGCGCCCGAACCCTCACGTGCTAAGAACTTAGCACGGAGCTCTTTGAGACTCTCGGGCGCACGGAATGACGTGTGCCCGTTCAGGTCGCGGTCGCTCAAGCGGACCGCGCCTGGGAAGCACTTCGCGCACTGAAAGCCCTCGGGCACAGCGCACGGCACATTAGCCTCCTCCGCAGCAACGTGGAGTTGCTCTAACTTTCCACTCTTCGAGTACGTCTCGAAGCGATCACGCGCTTGCTTAATCCGATCACGGTAAGCACTCGGCTTCTTGTTGAATTTTTCAACAAAAGCATTCCAACTTTGACAAAGTGCCTGCCACTCGGGCACTTTGCTGCGAGAAGATGTCTTCTTGCTTTGGAACCATCGGAGCTCATGGCAGAGCCCGATGTGATAATCGCGCCTTTGATGCGTTTCCGCATCAAAGTGCAGCTCGGCAGCCACAGCGTCATCTTTGATGGCGCTGCACACGTACAGCGGCACCTCATTCGGAGGTACCGAGTTCCCATACCGGTCCGCGATCTCGGACGCGGACGGCATCCATGGATCGTGCGCTGCAGGCGCAGCGCGCGGAGAGCCTTGAGCTCTGGAATCACGCGCTGCAGCTGCAGCGCGCGGAGTACTAAGAGCCCCAGCGGAAGCGAGTAGGGTATCACTCTCATTTCGCGAACGCTTCGAACTCGAAGCGTCCGATTCGTCCCCTTCACGCGGGCGAATGTTCTTAGCGTGGGGGTCGAGCGATTCGTTCGACACTGAGTCTTTGCGCTTTGAGGACGAGTCCTTCTCGTCCTCCATGTCTTCATCATCGTCGTCGAAGTCGACGACGTCGCCATACTTCGCCTTCTGGCGCTCGAAGTAGTCATCGATGGAGAGATGACTCTCCACCGACTTCGAGGTCTTCTTCTGTGGCGCGCTCATCGTTGAATGAGCGCGGGTTTCTTCTCCAAACGCGGAGAATTGACGTGCGGGGACCCCGCGCGTCTAACCTTAAGGGGGGGATGGTGTAACGGGGTTACACGTACAAGTGGCTGCAAGCCACTTGTGATTTTTTAACAGATAAGATATCTGTTAAAAGTTTTAGATACTTCCTCACCTAGATGTAAGTCACACCAATGGATACATTGAAGTGAGCCACCACAATAAGTGGTCCACACATACCCAAAGATCCTATTGGTAGAAAGCAGCATCTTTCTACCAATCAGAGACATGCATATTAGCGGGGCTCTGACAGCCAGCCGCTGCCAACCCCTTTCATAGATGATAAACAGTTTTTAGCAGATTTTAGAGGAAGATCAATTCACAAACAATACATTTCTCAGTTTACCTAATCAAGTCACTTGGAGTCTTATCTAATTTAAATTGTATTCAAATATAATTAACCTAAGTAATTACTAAGTACTTACGCTTCCTCATACACGTAGCGCGACGTGTAAGCTAAAGTAGTGAGTCAAGTTAGACCCACTACAATTGGCCCACCAGGTCCGGGAGGTGAGCGAGATGGAGCGCTTGAGCTCGACACCGAGACTTGAGCTCGCGACCCACCGACCCCTCGCTCAGATCAAGCATTTTTCCGGGCCCGCAACAAGAGTTAAAACTCGATGCAGTGGCTCCGAGCTTTCGTCTACGAGATGAAGGGCACTCATACACCATCGAACGTGTGGTGCATGGCGTTTGAGTTAAGCCTTCGCGATGGTGCCCTTCACTGGTACCGTCAACTTCCGAGGAATACCAAACATCAGTGGAAGTTGCTCAGCGACGCCTTCATTAAGTACTACTGTTCGCAATTCAAGCAGTCTGCTAAGGCCCGGTACTACTCGGCGAAGAAGGATGGTGCCGAGCACATTTGCGACTACCTAAATCGACTGAATGGCTACGCTCGCAATGCTGGCCTCCAGTTCGAGAAGGGTGGTCTCGATGCGAAAGACCATGTGCACCGATTCCTCGAGTCGTGTGGGGACCGAGGCCTCGAACGGCGGCTCTGCCACGTTCGAGTGAAGGACATTCACGAGTTGGAAGACATGATTAACGACATCTTGAAGTTGGAAGAGCGTGGACAGTCCCGCGAGACTTCGGCTTACCCACCGAGAAGCCGTGAGAGTACTCGCCGACGCGATGACAAACGCCCCGAGGCTTCGCGGGACAGCTATCGACGCGATGACCGACGCACCGACTCTTCGCGTGACGGTTACCGTCGCGACCGATACGATCGTCGGGACCGAGACTTTGACCGTCTTCGCGATGACTCGCGCCATGTGCCGCGAATCTCGCTGGCAGAGGCCTCGCTCGCCGACATGATGACCGAACTCCAAGTCCGAGGGTCTAGGGGTGGCCGGACCGAGCGTTCGTCACCGCGCCGACACTCGTACAGCGGTAGCGAGAGCGAAGCTGGCAACAGCCTCTACTCTGAGGACGATCAAAGTGGCGGCGACTATAGTGATGACTACAACTCCGAAGATGAAGGTTGGCACGTAGCCGCGGCGAACGATCATGAAAGACGTGCAGCAGCAGACGGGACCTATGCCCGCTCCGACCACCGTCAGCGCAAGAGTGGCGACTTCGGTCGAAACGTCGACCGAGGAAATCGAAACCTCGGCCGCGATAACCGCGAGGGTCGCTCCCGTCAATATGGACCGTGCGCTGCATGCGGAGGGCTCGGTCACTCGGCCCACTACTGCTACCGTCGCTGCAAGCTATGTCAGCAAGTGCACGATGTCGGACAAATGTGAAGCTCTCCAAGCGCTCACTTCTCTCCTTCGAACGAAGATTGAGAAGAAAGACCTCACTCCCGAGCTCCAAAGCCTAGTCATCGGTGGCCATTTAAACTAGGCAGCCCGCCAACTGAAACTGGGTTGGTCCCAATCGGGCTGCCACAGTTAGCCGAACCCGCGATCGACGCAGACTGTGTCTACGCGTTCGTGGGGAAGTGCAAATGGCCGAACAATGACAAGGAATATGTGAACATGGTGGAAAATGAAAAGGAGAAAGGTGGAAACCTCGGTGGAGGTGAAATGAGTGATGCGAGTGATGAAGATGGAAATGGAATCGGCACAAAGGCTTGGGTTTCAAGCGCAGTGCCGGTAGGACGCACCAGCCCAAAGCTCGGTGGAGTGCTGAAACTACTCCCGGGTGAGTGGCTGGGGTGGTGGTCCGCGTGGAAATTCGACCAGAGGGCTCGGATGAGAGCTCTGGCCCGACACGCGGTGAATGATGTGCGCACCCGAGTCCTTTTGGACACAGGAGCGAATATGAGTGTGATCTCGGAGAGATTTGCAAAGAGGTTGCGGCTGCGTGAAATTCAAGGTCACGGCCGCTGTATGGAAATACAAGGGTTTACCAAAGGAACGATGGCTACAGAGCGCCGAGCCTTGGTTAAGTGACGCTCGGCTGGGAACGAGTGTACGAGTTTGAATTGTAGATTATGGATCATGGCGCCGGTGTGGACGTAGTCCTCGGCACCGACTTCATGATTCCGGCAGGTGTGCGCCTGGACATGTTCCACGCGACTGCCAAATTGCCGGGCGAGGTGAGCATTCCGCTCATCAAGACGAAAAATATGCTCGATAAGCGAAGTCTCGGTGCGCACATCAACAGCGGACCCGCCGAGGATTTACTTATTCCCGGTCACGAGTGGGTTGACTTTCGACCACCGAGGTGCCAACCCTCGGAGGAGCCCACGAGCTGTGGATACGCCGGACCGAGACGTTGGTGCCCACGGTGAAAGCGTTTAGACGGGGCGAGATCTCTCGAGTAATGTGAGCGATCGGCTGATGTCTTGCCGAGATCCCCCCCCCCTGCTTCTGTGGGTCCCAATTGGGGACCTCCCGTATGATGAGGGATACACTCGGTTGGGGTCGACTAAGTACCGAGAGTGGCAGGTGGCCGCATTGAAGAATCGCGCGACGAGGATTCGCTCCAGCGCGAGTACGAACTCTACCATAAGTGGCTCGCTGCGCAACCACCGGCGCTGGACTGACCGAGCTATCCAACCCCGGCTGGAATCAAACCTCGGCCGCCCGATAACTCGTCGGCCCGGACCTGTCGGTTGAGCAGCGCCGAGCTTTGGGAACGAGAACTCGCGAGGCGCGAAGAGGTGGAGCAACTCGCCACCGACGGCTCACCAGTGGGTGATGATCCGGTGGCACTCCCTACTCAGCGCGCCGAGCTTGAGTTCGCTAGTACCAAGACCACGGCGAAGGTTACGCACGAAGTCACGTTCGACCGGGCCAGCGACGATAGCTCTGACGCGAGCTCAGAGCTAAGCGTGTCTACCGATGGGGCTTCAGAGGCGGCGGAATCCACTTATTACCAACGTAAGCCTGAGCTGTCTGAAGACTCGGCCGAGGCGTCGGCGGATGAAGACTCGAGGGATATCCTAGAAGCGAGGTACTTGTCTGTAGCTACTGTGTTGGCGACGGAAGAGGGTGCAGACGACGGGGGCGACCAGCCCTCGTCGGAGCACATGCCCAATGAGTTCAATTTAGAGGACTACGCACACGAACTGGCGTTCCTTCTCGACCTAACGGAGACCTCGGTGACAGACCTCGACTACTCGGCGCCGAACGTGCGTCTCCCAGGGGTGAGTGCGAAACGCCAGGATCGAGTTGTGGAAGTGCTCAAGAAACACGAGAAGATCATGATCTCTTGTGGAAATGCCTTGCTTCCGCCCGCTTATGGGGTGGTGTGTGATCTTGATGTGAACGAGCACACGCCCATCAAACAGAGAGCTCGGCGAGTGCCTCTTCGACACCTACGGAAGCTGTACGAGCTACTACGAGGCCTGCTCAAGGCAGACCTGACAGCGTTTTCGAACAGCCCGTGGGCCTCGCCAATCGTGATTGTGTTAAAAAAGAACGTCGAGGACATCCGGCTGTGCATTGATTACAATATGGTGAATGCCATCACCGCAATCATGGAATATGCAATGCCTCTGGTCGATGACCTTCTCACCGACCTCGAGAAGTATCTGTGGTACTGCTCCTTGGATGCAGCAAGTGGATTTTGGGTGATTATGATGACAACGAGGGCTCGCCAAATCTCGGCCTTCGTATGTACCCTCGGTCACTTTGAGTGGCTCAGGATGCCCTTTGGACTAAAACATGCACCGATGATTTACCAACGCATGCTCGATAATGCTCTGTGGGGGTTTGTACAACCGAAAGGTGGATGGAAACACTACGCAGGGTTAATGCGGTGTGCGGAGGAGAATGACCGAGACCTTGGTCGAACCCTCGGACGGACCCTGGCTGAACCGTCGGACGATTCGTCGCCTGACCCAAACCAGACACCCACGAAGTTTGAAGCAAGCTGCGACAGCACTCGGGCCGAGGTCTCGGTCGCGGAACTCATTAATAGCCCGGCGGCCGACATGTTCGCAACTGGAGAGCCCGACGAGTCCTCGCTAGTTCAGGTGTTTGGACGCCGATCATTTGTGGATGATATTTGCTTCGGGGGTGAGTCGTTTGACGTCTGCCTCGAGACTTTGGGTCGACTGCTCGCCCGCTTCGAAGAGTGCCGTATTAGTGTGAGCTTCACTAAGAGCATCTTTGTGCAGCCCAAGATTGATTTTTTGTCGCGTGAGGTGACGCGAGCAGGCATTAGAGCTGACCCTAAAAAGCTCAAAGCAGTAGCCGAGCTTTCATTTGCTCGGTCGAAAAAGGGGGTACAAGCATTCCACGGTGCGCTAAACTACTACAGCCGGTTCACCCAAGACTTTGCAGTATATGGAGCGGCACTATATCAGCTGAAGGACGAAGATTTCACGGACGGCGGTGACCTCAGTGCCGCCAAGCGAAGCTTTGCTGCATTACAACGAAAGGTCGGTGAGGCACCGATCCTCCGACACTTCGACCGTGACCGAGCAGTCCACGTAACACTCTTTGCAAACGAGTGGGCGCTCAGTACAACGCTGATGCAAGAACATGGTGGAAAATGCACCCGGTACGATTCTGCGGCCGAGTCCTCAAGGACGCAGAGATGAATTATCACCCGGCCGAAAAGGAGGTCCTGGCCCTGCTCCAAATGTTGAAGGTGTGTTACACCCAACTCACAGGTCGGACCATCCATGTCTACACGCGATTTTCAACACTCGACTGGGTCCACAAGTCGAAGACTCTGTTCGGACGAGCTACCCAATTTGCGGTATTACTGTCGTCGTGGCACCTGGTGGTGCAGCGAGTTATGAAGAAAAATTTCGCTTTTGCGCAACTCTTGCAGTCGACCATTACTAGTTTCGTCGACCTCGAATACTCGCTGGCCCCGGTAACCCCACCGACACGTGGTTCCCCGATTGTTCGTATGGACCCCCAGTTGCTATATGCGCGACTACCCCCGTGCACACCGAGGTTTTGTACTCTCGTTCGATGGATCAGCCAAAACCGAAAAACACGGTGGCTATGGCAGTTGTGTTTGGATTTTGTGGAAACTCCCGGAATGGAAGATAGTGATCGCTGCGAGTGCTTTTCTCGAGACCACAACGGTAAACCTACGGTACACCGGCATGAATAATGGCGTCTCGGCGGCCCTAGAACATGGGGCCGAGGACTTAGTTATCGTGGGAGACTCGAGACTCGCAATCCAGCAATCCCTAGGGGTGATCGCTTGTCGTAAGGAGTCGTTAATGGCACAACTGAACAAGCACAAGGAACTCACGGTGAGACTTCGCTCGGTGAAATACTTGCATGCAATACGTGAATTCAATGCGGCCGCTGATTCGCTCGCGAGCGAAACATTGGAAAAGAAAGCCTCGGTAGTAGTGGACAGTGATGAAAGGAAGCAAGAATTGATGGAGTTGAATCGAATCCGAGAAGTTATCTACGAAGGCTCGGCGGACGCTTCGGAAAACTCGGTGGAAGAGACTACACGTTCTGTCAACTCAGTTCAAGTACTGACACCGCACGGCCAAAACCGTAGTCGAACTTTTTTCGATTTTGTACGGGAATCAGGATATGTAGCCGCGGTGACCAGACGCCAAGCAAAAGAGCGGCGAAAACACGTTCGCTTTGCGACGGAAGTCTCAGTGATCGATCCAGACCGCGAAGAACACGCGTCAGGCCCAACTGGGGCCAACACCGAGGGTTTAAAAGACGAACATGCCCAATCGAGGCTTGATGCAACAGCGGTGCACGAACCGAGTGCTGACGACATTGATCCCACGGGGGTGCAGGAAGAGCGCCGCCCACGCATAAGCGCCGCCTAAGATGAAGAATTACGCTGGTCGAACCTAAAGACGGTGCTGAAAGGAGAAGAGGCAAAGCTGAGTTACAAAGCCGCTCGCGAAGCCTGGAAAATGGCCGACAAGTTTGCATTGAGTGAAGATGGATTGCTTTATTTCCTTGGAGTGAACCGTCGGTGGGGAAATGAACGGACCGACGAGACTACATTTAGGATGGTGGTGCCGACAACGATGGTCCAGGAGGTCCTACAGAGCTGCCATGACTCACTGGAGGGCGGACATCAAGGTATCGTCCGCACTTACCACCGAGTTAAGGCGGACTATTACTGGATCGGCCTGTTCGCTGGTGTGGAGCGGCATGTGCGCTCGTGCCCGGACTGTACCTCAAGTAAAAGTGTCCCACAATTCCGTGGGTACTCGCCAGGGAACATCCTGGCCGAGCGCCCGATGCAAATTGTATCGATGGACTTCGTTATATCTCTGCCGAGGACTCGGCGAGGGAACACCGCAATGTTGCTATTTCAGTGCGCATTCACGGGTTTTGTCATGGGTAAAGCCATGGCCGACACTTGAGCCCTCTGTGTGGCACAAGCGTTCGAGGAATGCATCTACCGAAGGTTCGGTGCGCCGTCGTTGATACGTCACGACCGTGACACGCGCTGAAAGCCTGAGAGCTAGCTACCCTTACGCTACACTCAATAGGAGACTCTGAGTTAACTACGGCTGCGAACGTGGAAGCGGAAACGAGGGCCCGAGGACTCAGTGGCCCGAGTTGGATGCGACCGAGCGAAGATGTCTCCTCGGCGCGCCGCTTCGGAAGCGTCGCCCGAGTTATCCACCCGAGTATTCAGGCCCGAGCGTTCAGGCCTGAGCGTTCGGTCCCGAGAGTTCGGCACTTGGGGCCGGGTCGACAACGGCTTGGTCGTCATCGAAGCGGGGGCAACCTGAGCAAGGGCCCCGAGACGTGCCTCTTCGGCGCGCCTTTTCGGCATGTCGCTTCGGAAGAGTCGCCCCACCTTGGGCGCGCCGAGCGCTCAGGTCCGAGCATTCAGCACTTGTGGCCGAGTCTCTGACGGCTCGGCCGCCATCGAAGTCTCGTCCCTTGAGTGCTCGGCCGATGACTCTGTCGAAACGTCGGGGCGCCCCGCTGTTGGAGGCGGAGGCGAGGGTTGATACCGCCGCGGCTTTGGCCGACCGAGAAGGCGCCGGTTGACTAAGGCACACCGGTAGACGAAGGCGCGGTGTGCGCATGCGTGTCATACTGCAGCAGATGAAGATACCGAAGATGTTAGCAAGGAAAATAGGAGAAGCCGCAGTACTTCGCATAGCTTACCGTGAGCTCACGGCTGACGTCTTCTCGCGGGACGACACACTTGTTACGCTGAAGGCTCGGCGGGCGCGACATGCTGGCGGTAGGAGAAGCGCACCACGACGCTCACCACTTGGGCAGGCTCGTGTCGAGGTGAGGGCCGTTGTGGTATTGGGTTTTGATTGTGAAGCGAGAGCGCCACGCCGAGGTCTAACGGCATCGAGGCTTTGAGAGGACAAGACCGAGGTCTCCTATTAGCTACTCACATTTACCGCGCCAGAGTGACAGGAGACTAGTTAGTGACTGTGGGGCACGGCGGGTCCTAATAAATTCCCGCCGAGCCCTCCAGGTAGTCATAGTGGATACCCTTTTTGCCTCTTATTAGGAATCCGGGCTTAAGGCGAATGCTCGTCCGGTTGTAGTATCAGACCGAAAGCTCGGTCTATATTTGATATTTGTATAGACATTAGGATTAGTTACAGTCGAGGGCTCACCACCTCCAACTAATTAATAAGAGCAGAATATTCCCCCTAAGCCATCAGGGTCAAGTCCGTCTACGGTAAGTCTAGCTAGCTTAGCTGTAGGGTCTGGATACGCTCGGCCGACGCGGGGTATGTCTGCCGGTGAGCTTAAGGTACATTGACCGAGAGTTCGCCCTGGTAAGGCCAAGAGTGGATAGTGACCGAGTGTTGGGAGGCAGGGAGTCCTCCCTGTACGTTTGTACGTTGTCCTGGGTGCGTGGCGCCCCCCCCCCAGTGTATTTGACTCTTTGGCCGAGGTTTCACCCCGGCGCCCCTGTCAAAGGCCTTGACCGGCCCGGTACCCTTCCTTTCTGAGGGACCACAGTGGGTTTAGCGCGAAAGCGTTTATATTTACGCACTCCAGCCGTTGCTCGTGGCTGGCGGTGCCTGTGTGTGGGCTCTACCTACCTGACCGATACTTCAACACAAGGCATATTTCCAGCCCGCTGTAAGGGATCGGACCTAGTCTTCAGATTTAATCCCAACAATCTTCGCCGACCTTTCGAGGGAAGCGTTTGTTGTTGGTAGGACTCGTCCCATTTGTCGAGGCTGAGGGATGAGGACTCGTAAAATCGTGAATTCTTACATGACGCCACTCTTTTCTCAGATCAATATGTCATTCATTTTCACTTCTTGGCGGCGTGGCGGAGGGGGGCAGTTCTCCTTGTCATCGGGGAAGACAACACCGCTCTTCTGGAAACAATGCTTGATGGTATCATCGGTTACCCCTTCCCACGCAACATCGACCCACCTCATCCCTTGCAACTGGTCGGCGTAGTAAACTGTCTTGTTCTCTGGTATCATCTCGGGCATTGCCTTGTCGGCACGGTTGCAAGCTAATTCGATATGCAGCTCCCGATAGCGCGAGTTGAGACAGCGACAGAGTGGGGCGGTGGTTGTACGCCTCAACGACCATGCATTTCTGCTGATAGTGAGCCAAGAGCCTTTTGTTCGTTTCTGGGGGGGCGGTCATCTTGTGCGCAGCGCTTGACGTCTGTCGGAGAAGATCTGGTTTGAAGTGCACTTTTGGCGGTATCATTGAAATGGAATGCAGAATATGTAGACCACACAAGCGGTACTTCAATGAGGATGGGCGCTGAGTGGTTAACGAAAACTAGCGATTGTGCAAGGGTATAAACTCTATGTAGATTTCAGTTTGTGGGTGGTGTCTGTAGATCAATACCAAAATTTGACACTGATCACCATAAAATAGTCCGTAACTTTTCGGCTATTTCTTTTCCCGGAATTACTGTAAGTGTCGAGCTTTCCTGGACTGAGTGCATCCTTCACTAGATCTTCGGGGAGACGCAGTTCGATCATTTTTCGACGGGCACGAGCGCTTGACACAGAAGGAATATCCATCATGATCCATGGCTGAGGGCGTAGGGCTTTAAACTTTGGCTCGAAAGGCAAAATGACTGGCAAATGGTGCTGTCTGGGTCGGGCATCTGATGAATGGCTAGGGTGATCCCCATAATTACGCCAAAATAACGTATTTCGAACGTTATAAACGAACAAATAACGTATAATATTCGTTGATCTAGTTTTTTGGACAGGTCTTAGGACGTATTAATAATTTATTATATTCCTTTACTTACGATTAGACGAGTTTTAGGACATCATCTGGTAATTTACGTGAGTTGATTAGGACATTTAGGACACTTTAGGAATCGTTTTAGGACGAACTATTCGACACCGATCCCAGAGCTACAGTAGTTTTGCGTCCGAACTTGGCCGCAAAAATAGCATCGGGTAGCGTGAGAAACTTCGGCTCACTATCAAGATGAGTAGCCAGCCGCCCACGAGGAACAAACTAGCGGGTATCGGAAGATAAAGCCCTCAGTGAGGTCTGGATCGAAGTTAGCAATGACGACGGCACAGGCACCAACCAATGCGGCGATGAATTCTACGGCCGCATCAAGGTTGTATTCGACGAGCTCGTTTGTCGCCCGACCAGATCGTGAGCCCCCTCCCCCCCCGTAGGTGTTAAAGTACCTCCATACCACGAGGTGTTCGTTAGATGGCAGCAATGAATGCAGCTTTGTCTTCATCAGCTTCGTTCAGGAAAGCTTCCGCCCATCTCGCACCAGCATCGTAATCTATTACATCTACCATGTACCTCACCCTATGTGTGACAGGAAAATAGCAATACCGCTGTGAGATTTCCACTCTCCATTGCCAAATCTATAATTTCCACATCCACTAAGTTGTCGAGCAGTACGCAATTAGCCTTAATCGTACAGTAAAACTGTAGTACCTGTCAACTATAATACAAGTGGCATGAAGGCTTACCTGTATCGACCAAAGCTCAACATTGTCGGGATCTTATAACCACGTCATCTTGATTTAGTGTACTTAGCATTCCGCAGACGTGTTTGTAAATTTACCACACACTAACTGGAAGCACACGTGTTTGTCCATAACCTCCAAACCAGCCAAGGGTGTGTTGCTCAGGGCCATTACTTCGTCAATCGAAACCCGTGCTCATAGAAAACAACGCTGAAGTATCATCGGTAAATTCAAACATGAGTTCACGTCCCATCCAAACATAAAGTTGTCTAACTCCATTAACATGTTCATAGCCTTCGCTAGCATTAGGATACATTTGTCTAACTCCACCAACATGTTAGTATTTTGTGCTATACACTAACAGTTTGCAAGCGCTAGCGTTTCAGTGATTGTGCGCCATTAGGCCACGCACGTACTGAGCCCCATGCTTCACACCGTCAGTCGCCACTAGGTTCATGTAACACCAATCATGTTGGTACACTTGGAACGATCTTCATTAAACGCTTGAAAATTTTTCATGCTACAGTACTACTATAACAGTATACATGTACAGATTTCCCCGGCAAAGAGAGAAAGGTCGGACCAATAAAGTCTGCGAAGCTACAATGTTGGTACGGCCATCGCAGAAAGGCAAACGTACTGAATTACTACATTTAATAGTCTGGTCGCAGAGGATGGGTCTTAGGCACTTCTTCGACGACAGGTTTTTGGACTTGGGCTTTGTCGGTATCGTGGCCTTTCGATGATTGAAGAGAAGTAGTACACACAGGCCGTCACTGCAAAAAGAAAATGTCACTGCGAGGCTTTCATTTGTCGTTGTCAACTAGCAACCTGCATGCGTGCATCCTTCCCGCAAGACCGCCTACATTAACGTGTTTCAGTAGTACTAGTCCTTGTCCACAGCAAATCCCTTGCACGATCACATTCTTTGTCCGAGGTAAATAGCTGGTCGCAATTCTCTCTTTGCCGGGGAAATCTGTATGCAGTACACCTTACGTACACTTGCTGTGCAATGTCGTTAAAATAATAATAACGATATCATTGAGCATCACACGCTACACAGAACTATATGTTATTGCTTTGTCAGCTTCTGCACCCGTCTCACGGTTGGCAGCTCGTAAATTACAGTTGTCTATATATATTGGGCTGCTGTCGCGGGTATATCCGTTGGCGGGACGCGCTCAGCGCGGCGTTAGCCGTCTAAACCGCAATTAAATCAAATCAAAATACAGCTGTCTATGGACGTTTTTGTTTTGCCAGAATTTTTGTGGAGGAGTTATACATGTACCGGTAGCCGCTCGATTCGAGCGGCTTTGTGTGGTGGTTGCACAAGTTCTGCACATGTATTGTACACATACCTATAATATAGGTACAGTATGAGACCGCGCAGAACGAAATGATACTTGACTACCATTTTGATGATTTATAAAAAAAAAATCAAAGATGAGCAGTTGAAAATCGGACCTATCCGAATTGACGAGAAAATGCGGGTTTTGTGTTTGACGCACGTCAGCCATTGATCTTTTAAGAAGAAGAAGAATTAAATTGATTAACGATTTAGCGGACGTTTCGTTTTGCTAGCTACAGGTAGACCGATTGGCTACAGTAAACAATTTGGTCTTATCTTGGGATCCAAATAGGTTGGCTTGGTGTGGGTAATCGTATTGATGGCGTATCAAAACCTAGTTTGCCATTGATCTTAAGTTCGCACGGGACATGGAGTCCGATTCCGACAGTCTAAGCGCTGTGCTATTGGAAGGAGAGGTGTCGACGAGTGATAGCGACTGGGGGGCCGACATCACCGTCGCTGTCGGAGGGAGAGGAAGGGGGTTCTGAAGATGGCACTAAGGGGGAGCAATGTGTCCGCTCCCACGATTGCCCGCTACAAAGAACGATTGATGACGGTGTGCTGTGCGTGAAGCCGCACAGACACCTCATCCTAAATGCCGCTGCGCTCAGCCTCCCGTGGATCGTGTTATGGTTAAAAGGTGTTGCTCAAGACGTTGGAGTGGTGGTTCCAGTGCGTCTGCACTGCCAGCAACTCGAGAGCGGCATGGTTATTAAGCGTGTGACCACGGAGAAGTACACAATGCTACTAAAATCTGTTATGAATTGATAGCTCCATATGGACCTTCTTTGATAAAGGAGCCCATAGAAAAGTCTGCGTACTTTACAGGATCAAACATATTGATCATGTTCGGCTCATCATTGGTCAACAAAAATACCATTTTTGGCTTCCTCCCGAAATTTTACCCCTAGGCACCCAATAAACGAAAAACCGAACTTAAGAAAAATTTCAGTTTCCAAATTTTCCATAGCTGCTACCTCATCGAGCACTCGAGGTATAAATAGCAAGGTCTTTTTTTTTTTTTTTTTTTTTTTTGGGGGGGGGGGGGGGGTCAGAGAACCTCTAATTTGTTAAGAATTAACTATAGAGTCCTGGAATTACTGTAGGATTTGCCTAATTGATGCGTTATCCGGTGGCCATCTTGGGCTAGATTCTCGAATACAACGCCGACTTAATGTTTCTTTAAGCCTTGGAGGTAAGCTATTGAACTCATACATCCCTGGGGTAATTGTACATCGTCGGGGCAGTTTGATTAAGTTCGCCGGGCCTGACACCTCTTGAATTCTGGTTGTTTCCCACATATAGGAATTGAATTTGCTGAAGATGCTTGTATCATCTGGGCATTGGGTCGCCGGCGCAGCACCTTTAATCATGACATGTACTGTGCTGGAGAGTGTGATTTGACGGAGCCGCTGCAGGGCTACTTGAAGGATTTCTCCTATCCACTCCTGAGTCGAACAGTAAGACGTCGTTCTTGTATTCCAATGACTTCAATTGTGATCCTGTTCACTTGGCTGGGTCCTAGGAGTATCCAGGCCCCGCGATATTCATTCGGCTGTTTTACTATGTGATATTGATCCATGTTTGTAGAAATATTGCTTGCTGCAAAGGTGACACTCCCTTGAATACACTGTAGCATTAGGCAAGTCTAAATCCTTGATTATAGGTTGCCGTATTGGATGTCCACGCCAGAATTACGGCTGTTGTCTGAAAGTCTGCTGCCTTCCATACTATCTTTTCGGCTTCTTTCTGATGTATCTGGACATTTTCAAAGATTTCCTTGTTACGTATTCTCCATAACATGCATTGTGTGCTTGTCGTCCAAATACGCCACAGAGTTTGCATCGCCTCGGTAAGCTCGTGCGGCCATTCAGAGATTGAGCTTCTTGCAGCTGCCAAAAGTCTGGAGTGGTTGCTGGAGTCGATCTATCTACTGTAAAGCTTCGCAACTCGGTCATCTCCTGATGCGTTGGATGGTGGCCAAGCCATGATGGAATCCAGGCTAGTCAAACTCCTTGCGCTCTTGCACAATCCCAGAGGATGTGTTTGATAGTCTCCGGTGATGTTGCGCAGTGTTCATACAAACAACGTCGATTACTGGGCCATCCGGCATGAAAGAAGTTCAAAGATCTAGTGCAAATTCTGTAGATCGTCCATCGCTGGTAGTCTGTCAAGATACCATCATGTTTCCAAATTGCGGCTGGGCTTTGCCGCTGTGTAGCTTCTATCCATGGGTGTTTTTCCCCGGCATATCTCATTCGATTGAGGATATGTTGTACAGAGAATTTGGGTTTTCGCCGAAGGCGGTTAGCTCGGATTTTTCGGGTAGTTTGACCTAGATTTCGTGCCAAGGTTTTTGGCGGGGCTGCCCATGGTGTTGAATACAGACTTGGGTTGTCTTGGAAGGCAATTCCGCTAGTTCTATCGATATACCACACCGTTGCGAAATCTTCATCAAATCGAGTGTCATGGTTTCGCTCTGTGATTTTCAATGTCTTCCGTCGTTGTATTGACTAAGTTGAAAAGCTTCTTCTCGTGGTATTGTGAGAGAAAATGCCGTCACCTTATGATACCACGTTGACACCCATTGATACTCTTTTTTCAAAGTGGGGAGACACCATGGGGTTACTGGATTTGGTAGTTGGGACCAAACCTTATCGGGAATACTCGAAAATATGCTTGCACACCACTTACGTATTTGACGATGGTGCTGTATCTTCAATGGGCGGAAGCGAATAGGTAGAATCAGAATAAATTCGCCAGGTCCTAAGCTTGATATTTGGAGATGTAATAATGAGCATGGATATATCAGCGGAAAATCGCTCGCTTGCCGTGGTTTTCCTTTGTGATCAACAACACACGCATTGTCGCACCAGCTTCCTGCTCGTAGAAACCCGACAGTCTCGCCTCCCGGTTCCCCTGGAGTAGGTGCCTGTAGCGCACATTGGAGAGATCCACTGTGATACCAATAGCAGATCATAGTATCTTTGTTGCTTGCGACTCTATCAGCAGTTCCTGAAGATGGATGAAGTTGCAGCCGTTCTGTTTGATCTGCCCAAACGTCATATCGTCCCAGTTCTTGGACAGTTGTTTTAGTTCCTTTATTCCTTTTTCTTTGACAAGAACGTATCCGATTCCTCAACGTAGGTGTAAATACACAGCAGTCGGGCGAGTTGATTTGGTCTGGATGAGCATGGGAGCGCCACGCCGCAGTGTAGCTGTCTGGTGTAGATTGCATCCAATATTCTGCCTGATTCATACGTGTGATTTGAAGCGCCAATTCGATGTATTGTAGACCCAAACCGCCTTGTTATTCAGGAACAAATACCAATCCTGGGGCTGGCTTATGTCGATGTGGCGATGCGGGCTCCAAAATCAGGGAATAGCCTCGCGGCTAGACCTCGATCTCAGACCACTCAACTCAGAATCTGAGATTAGATCTCAGATCCCAAGCTGGGTGAGGCGTGTGTACCTCACTCTTGCAATCCCTTGACTTGGTTCTTCCTAAGGTTACGCTGTGGGCCCAGACTTGCGTCGGCCACACTAGCTGCCTCCGAACTGGTCAGTTCCCAGATGCCCCCAGACGAAGCTTGCTCCTTGCTTGGAAGGCCCTTGTACGCAGGTGCTGAGTCCGCTATGCCCCGTTTTCTTGAATATAAACACGTTTACTCCACACACACTTAGTCCACTTCTCTTCTCAGGCCCTTGGACTCTGGGCCTTAACAGCCTCCTCCTTGCTCAGCGACTCCGGCTTCAAGTCGCTTCCAGTCACGACACTTCCTCCGGCGGCTCAGACTGAGAGTCGTACAACGGTCTTCACTCGCCCCTCAGACCAGAGTGGCCCCGAGAGTTGGCTTGGTCTGAGCCTGCCTTGATCCAGGGTTCTCGCTCTGCTCCCTGGGACTTCCGCGCACCACGCCTTGATGTAGGCGACACAGCGAAGCTGGGAACCACTATCCCAGACTATTCGCGCCACACGAATACCACTAGCAACCCCAGAAACCACTATCCCAGGTGTTGCTCTGCCGAAACCTCAGAGCGGAGCACCTTCCGCCCGAAAATATGAAGGACCGCCAGGAAACCAGCCAACCAGCACGAAAAACCAGCAAAACAAATGTCCCGCGTGTGGAAATACAACAACGAAGGCAAACCGGGCCGAAACACGACAAGGCTCGGTTGTTGAACTCGAATTTATTTGGAGTTAGCTGAGCTTGACCGTAGAACACTCGTAGCGACTCCACTTGACCTTGCGCGCGCCGCCTGGGGCAGGGACTTGGTCCCTGTGTAGCAACACGCCCGTCGGCGCAAGACGAACTCCGCAGCTTGCGGTCTTCGGGGCAAAACAAACTCTGATTATTATCATGCACATGCACATACAAAGGGCCTATCAAGTAAGGGTGCAAACATCTCCTGGGTACACCTTGAACAAGGGTGAGACTCCCACTAAGCTACTGGCTTGGCGGCGCCCGTGAATGCGCGTCGCTGTCTTGGCGCCCTTCCATTGGCCTGTCTGGGTCAGTCATCACTTGATTACACTGATTACACCTGGGTGTAATCAGTGATATCCTGTTTACGCCAGGATATTGTGGCCGGGATTGGGCGGACTGGGTCTGTCTTCACCTGATTGCACTGATTACTCTGGGTACAAATCAGGTGTAATCCGGATGACGCCCAAATCCTGTGGCTCCCGTTGGCCCCGATCCATAGGCGACTGGTCAGGCCAAATCTTGTGTGCCTGACACCAGGGGCTGAAAAGCCACAACGGGGCGACCCTTCAGAGTGACCCTCCAAGCGGCAACCGCCAACTTCAAAAAGCAACTACCGCAGCTCCCAGACCGGCAATGTAGCCATCGCTTGTGTACCCACTTCATATGTGAGACCACGAAACCGCACTTCAGGCCCTGCAGGCACGCCGTAGGCTTTTAGTCACGTCCTAGGCTCGGAGCGTCAGCTGTCTTTCACCAGTTGCCACTTATCCTCACGAACATCGTGCATCCAGACACCAACTTGCGCCCACAATCACCGTGTCTCAGTTTTGGCACAAGTAGAGGGACTGCCGGGCTGAAAACCTGAGCTGGGGGCAAAAATACGATGTTGATTCCATACCCCAGCTGTCCAACCAATTTGACGAGTCTCAGTTTTGGTTCAACTACTGGGACTCTGAGTCTGGGAATCTGAGCTGGGGGCAAAATTACGATGTTGATTCCACATCCCAGCTGTGGCACTCCAGAGCCGAGATGAAATCAGACGCCGCACGCCACGCCCTCTTCCTGGACCCCAGACTGCACATCTCAGGGTCTGGTGCACAGGCAAACCTCAGACCGAAAGTCTCAGACTTTTGACATCACTCTCAGGTCTCAGAACTCCGGGCATTCCAAACTGTGAGGTCACCAATCTGAGACCTGGGGTCTGAGACTTCGGCAACCATGGGGCTTCAAATCACAGACCCAGAAGGCCCGGGCTCATCTCTCCGCCCAGAGTCCGACTCAAGGCCTGGAACCTTAGATCTGTGGCCTCTAGGGCGATTCTCAGACCTCAGACTTCAGACCGAATTCAAATCTCAGACCTGGGGGTCTGGGGTCGCTGCAACTCGACGTTCGCAGAGCCCAGTTTCCAGATTGTAGCCAGCACAACTTGAAGTATGTACAAAAACCAGACGTGGGCCAAGAAATATCCACGTTTCAAGTGACATGTGGCCGGTACGTGGTAGGGTTTGGGCTTCTGACTGATGGGTCCTGGCCTAGAATTGGCTCGGACCTCGTCACATCGAGCTTGTTCCTCTCCTATTGTTCCTTTCCAAATGAATCGTTTCTGGAGCTGTTCTAATTGGCGAAGCATTGTTGAAGTGATCAAAATGTGCTGGCCTGTAAATTGGATCGCTGGCAGTACTATCGTGTTAAATAAAACCACTCGTTGTTTAACAGAGTTGGTTAGTTGTGTTGCCACTTGCAGTCGTTGTTTTAATGTTTTCCACTCGAAGCTCCCAATTAAGGTCAGTAGTATCTTTCACTCCGAAATGGTACCCCAATATTCGTGTTGTAGCCCTTTGAGCCAATACTGGATATCCATGGCATTTAGTCTGATGCCAAGCCGTATTGAGCGGTATCAATATACTTTTGCTCGGTTGGATTTCAACCCCGAGAGCTGACCAAAACGATTTAAATTTGCGTTGACAGGTGCTAATTCTGTCGTTGCCGAAAGAAATATTGTACTGTCATCTACAAATCCGCTGAATGTATGTCGTCTTCCTCCTGATCCCGGGTTTTCCAGGCAGGATGTGCTTGGATTGCTCGCCCTAGAAAATCAACAGCAAGGACGAAAAGTAAAGGTGCTAACGGACAACCCTGTCGTATGCCGGAGTCCACAGCCCATTTACTTGATTCTTCTCCATTTACTAAATAGCTAGCCATGGCTCCATTGTGAAGATTATGAAATACATCAAGAAATTGCTGGGGAAATCCATATTGCTCCAGCGAGCCGCCATAAAGTTTCTGCCTAGTGTGTCGTACGCCTCCTGGAGATCAACACAAAGAATCGCAGGGGAATCTGCCCAATCAATAGTAGGATCATCTATTACTGTTCGTAACAGCGCTTGAACCATTGTTACACTCCTTGATAGTAATCTTCCCCTCACAAATCCCTGTTGCCCACTACTAATTAGTCGTGGTAAGAAGGGGTGAATTCGATTAGCGTAAATTCTTCCCAATATCTTGTATGCTGTGTTCAACAGAGATATTGGTCTATAGTCCATTGCGCTTTTTGAATCACCTTTTTTGCGAAGCGGTACTACCACCGCATCCAGGAACGATTTCGGGACTGCGGCAACGTTCTGAATATCCTGGTAAACCGCTGTGAGGATTCCTACCAGTTCGTCTTTGAAATCCTTGAAGAAATCGTGAGATAGTCCTGAGAAGCCTCCAGATTTATCCCGTGGAAGTTGATCTATTGCGGTTAGAACTTCCTGTTCTTCAATTGGTCTTGTCAATTTCGTTTGTTCCTCTGGCTGTAGTCGGTTTTGATCAGATACTTCGTGGAATTTTTTCAGAGCATCTTGAATGTTATCGGGGCTAACTTCAGCATGAGATGCTCCTAATATATCGTTCCATTCTGATGCCATTCTTTCTGCTGTTGACATATACTCAGTATAGAAGTGTCCCGGAGATGGATCAATGCCTGTTACGTGTTGGTCCCGCTGCCAGTTAGCGTGTTTCTAGTAAAAATCCTTCAAATTAGAAGCAGTAGGTTGTATAGATCGACCAAAAGATGGACTACTCTGTCATACCCGGCGATGCTGTGTTTTTAGTAGTATTTCAGTTCTTGTTGATGGTGGCGATCGGAGATTTGTCTGTAAACGGTCATAATAATGTTCGGTGTGTTCACGGTCCATACGGGCTACTTCACCGATCATTAACGAAAGTTGTCTCGCAAAAGTATACCAGGCGACGGCGGGACTACTTTAGCGCTGGAATTCAGTGGTCAAACGTTTTAGTCGCTTTGTATTTGAGTTCGCACCCATTCTGGGCTCGAACTACTGAATGGATATCGCGTAACCCCTTGGCGTTTTCGAGTCTGTGAATTTTGCATCGTTAGCCACAACCGGAACTCCTGATGGTCGGAATAGCCAACAGATTCACGTACTTCAACCCACTGCGCTGTTCCGGCAATATCACTGCTAACATCCTGCTAGCTGAGCGCTGTCACCAGTATGTGTAGTGAGTAAGGGGGTCTAAGATATTGTCTTTATCTGCGTGAGATGAAAGTGTCACGGCATCCATCAAATTAAGATTATCAATTAGATGATTAAGTTCTGTGCTTTCACAGGCACCTAAACTCGGCAGTCCATCAACAAGACGATCCACCCGAGGATTTAGTACCGCATTGAAGTCCCCACCAAGTAATGTCGATATATTTGAGTCCAGCCAATCGTTCAAGTCAGAGAAGAAATAATTTCTTTTGATACTAATTGTCGGTGCGTATATGTTTGCCAAGCACCAGTCATCAAATTGTACCGCAATTCTTCTGTCAGTCCAATCATTCTGTTTCCATGGATGAATTCGTGCGGCAACGTGTGGTAGTAATAGTATTCCTACTCCTCTTGAGTTGGTTGCTGTAGTTGTCCAGTAACTAAGAGGATGAGGCGGTTGTTTTGCCCCCCACACGCGATTCCACATTTCGGTCATCTCTGCAATGTCTGCCTTCGTCTTTAAATGTGTGTCCTGAACAAAAATAATTTCTGCGGGAGCTACGTTGGTGCGTTGTGTCCACCCCGACGCTTGCTAATAAATCCTTGTAAATTTTGTGTAATAACCTGAAGTGCTGTTCTCCTTTTTATTCCATTTCGCTTCAAATACCCTGGAGTGTAAAACATTTCTGCAACGTTATGCAGGTCTGCATACAGATCCGGGAATAATTCTGTTGCCGTCTTGGTTGACTGAGCTGGAATAATTATTGGATGTTCGGGGTTTGTTAAGATGGGTCAACTGACTTATGCGCTAACGTCGATTCCAAGCTAGCTAGGTCACCGTCGGAATCTTTCCCATATAATGCCGTTTTTAGCCTGGAATCCTGTCTGCGGACACCCTGTAAGATTTTGATCAAGGGTACTACCTTGGAGTTTGTAGGGAATGGCCTCCCACTGATTCTAGCTAACTCAGGACCGTAAGCGAAGGCTGCAATTATCAATCGAGTAAGGTGTGCTGCTGATCTTTTTTGCAGATCTTGAGTAGTTCATTTTTGTCCGCGTCATACTTTCGAAGCTTGATTCAGTAGTCCCGCCCATGAATATAGAAATCATTTATCATTTCGTCGCGTTCCGTCTTCAGATAATTAATCTCATTATCTAGTTCAGTCTGTGCCAATTCGTCATGTTGAGCAGTGCGAACCTCGATGAGACCTTGAATTAGACAGTCGATTCGAAATCCTCTCGTCCAGTCTTGTAGAACGCTTGCATTTATTGAGCCAATAATATATTCGGGTGAGTCTACTGCTTGCAAGCTTTGCAATAGTTTCACAGGGTGAGCCTTAACCGCATTCTTCCATGCGGTAGTGTCTGCTGGAAGACCCGGAAAATTCAGGCTGCTTATCTGCTTCCAATCAGGTTCCAGCGCATTCCATTTGCTCCCGTTGGCTAATCTCCCCCGCCGACCAGCAGAAGCCGTTTTCGGATGGCTTGTAAATCTTCTTCCTCATGGAGTGGTTAAATCGTCTCGGTGTATATCTGGAGGGACTGGGTCGTGCTTTGCGTCGCTTCTTGCCATCTCCGGTGGGGGCGACCATGATGATTCTTGCGATTCATCCATTTCAACGTCGCTGTCCTCTGGTGTGCTGGCGCTAGATATTCCGTTGGCATGAAGTTGTTGTTGCCAGTGTTGTAAAGTTTCAGCGTCGGCCCCCGTCATTGTTTCCAAAGCGTGGCTCTGTGACGTGTTATTCCAATCAAGTTGTAGCAGTAACTTTTGTACTACTGGAGCAAGGCCAAACGCTCCCACATTCGAGAACTCTAGCGAGTCTGTTGTTCGTGGTACACCTGGTTCTTTGATTTTCTTCGACACTTGTCGACCACCCTCTGGAAGACCTGGCTGGTTTAAAACAGCAATTGGCTGGGCATCTGTGTTGCTCGTTGATGTTTTAATGTTTTCTAGTGGGTTCAGCTGTGGAGGAGTTGCGTCCTCGGTTTTACGTTCTTCTTCACCAAGTTCTGGGGGCATGTCAAGACATGATGACTCCTCCTCTGTCTGAGGTTGGTTAACCGGACGGTTTCCAAATTGTAGCCACTGGTAGTGCGTCGAACCATACTTTAGTACAATAGGCAGATGCTCTTTTCCTCTGGGATTCAGGTATTCTGCCTGAAGGCGTTCCAGCCACAACTTTGCCTCTGGTTGAGCGATCATTACTTCTTTAGCTGATTCCCAAATGAAGTTCGCTGTTTTAGCAGTGTACGGATCGAAGATCTGGTAGCTTGGCTTTGTAAGTCCATTCCGTGCTACTACTACAATGATCGGTCGTTGTAGCAACTTGGCAGCTAGTCGTAGCGTAAAATCAGAGCCCCAGAAGCTTCTGGCGATGAAAGCTGCACTCTTTGAGCTCGTTTGAGCTATATCTTCCATGTACTCCATCAGTAATTGCTTCGATTCCATTTCCGATAAGTTACTCGTATTTTTCATGCAAGCTAGTAATCGTAACTTACGTTCGTCGTGCTGGTACTCCTCGTCAAACCCATGCATCATAGCAATTTGCAAGCCTTTCTTTAGTTTTGCGGTTAAGTTCTCGATGGCTTTCTGGTTTTCGGCTGTGGTGAAATCTGTGTTGAGTAGCGCCATGGCGATAGCATAGTATTGGCAACTTCCTGTTCCTGGTGTGGCTACGTCCTTTAGACCACAGTATTCAAGGACTTGGTGGCCTGTTGTCGTTGCCCATTCCAGGTCACCAATGACAAGATTGCGTAATTGTTCAGTGTCCTCCCACTTCGGTTCCAGGTTGGTGCGACTTATCGCTTCCATGATAATCTCTGTTGTTTGGGCAGTGCTGCTGGTCGACGAATTTGTCGAGGGCCACTATCTGTCGCTTTACAGCTTCCTTTTCCGGTCGACCTTGCGATTCCGGCTGGGATCCGTCTTCGCTGACTAGATCTATCACGTTCTGTTGATGGTTGTCTGTGGACACTTGCAGTTCTGACGATGACAAACTCTTGCTCTGGATGTGACTGTAGCTGGCATTACTGCGTTTTCCTCGCGACTTCGGTGTGCTCCACGTTGAGATAGACGCTGGTACCGCACTTGGGACTTCCGCTTGAGATTCGTCTTGGTTTTCGTCGTTATTGTTCGTGGCTAGTGAAGTAATAGGATGCTCAGTTACATCGTGGCGAAGCTGTAGGCTGGTCCACATACCTTCAAGCTCTTCGAAGCTAGTTATCGTTGCGTTTTGCTTGATAAGTGTGGTGAGATCTTGTGCATTTACTGTAATGCAGTTTGCTGCTGATTTCCATTGATCTGTTGAAGCTCGGCATTGAACAACCGTGTGGCCAGGCTTACCGCAATTGTAGCATGGAGAAGGTGGACTGCTACCAACGTGATGGACTAATAGTTTGGTTCCCAGCCAGTTAATAAATCTGACCCCCTCCAAAAAGGGCGGGCATCCTGGGGATCGAAAGAAAATATCCCACGCTCCGGTTTGCAGTGTCTGGCGTCCCGAGGTAGGTTCTTGATACGTACTAAATTCTCCATCAAATCTCGATCGTAGAAATGCATCAACGGCTGCTTCATCTATGAATCGCGAGGTATTGAGCAGTTTGATTTTGTAGCGATCATGTTGACGTTCATTGGTGATACCATCTCTCCCTATCTGACGCGCCCAAACTCGTGCTGCGTTGTCACTTGGTGTTCCATCTCCAGAAGCGACTTCAGGGTGTACGTTTGTTAATACAATCCGCCTGCTTCGAAATGGGATGGACTTGTAAATTGTTGACCACTTGTCTGCAGCTTCTCTAGTCCAATAAATTAGGCGGACCGAGTGTTGCTGGGCATTGTAGCACACCTGCTTTGTCTCGCCTAGCATTTGTGTCAATTGCTCCATATTGAACCCTCGGTCTGTCGCTCCTTGAAGCACTGCATTGCATAGCCGATCTCGATTTTGAAAATCTGGGTATACAGGGAATTGACCCGGTAGTCGAAACGTTAGTTCTCCTTCAACCTGAGCGTGGATAGTATTCTGAATTACTAGTAGGATCTCGTTGTTGCATGTGCGCTTCGGAAATTGAGGTAGCTCTTGAGCTAGAATTGTGCCTTCTAGCAGGCCTTAAATAATTATTTTTTCTGTTAAAGTTGGCTCTCTCAGTTCGGTTGGAAATCCGTACGGCGTATCGTAGACGACTAGCATTTCAGCTATATCTTCTGGCGAGTATACAGCGGTTTTGAATCGAACAATATTTGAGTATTGTTCTTCTCCCATCGGATCGTCGTCATCTTTGTGGGTATTTTTGAGCAACGGGTTATTGGACCATGGGTTTTCATTGCGTGCGTAGTGTACCTTGATCTCACTTTCTTTCAAAGAAATACCATCCAGTAGAGTTCGCCTACTGTTGAAAATGGATGCAACAAGACCCTTGAGTGGTCGCAGCCATATTTGCGCCGTACCATCGTGCTGCACCACTTCTAACTTGAAGACCCGGATTAGACCTCGAAGTTCTTCTAGTTGGAGAATGGGATAATGAGATTTTTCTTCTGACAGCTCCTTTTGGTCTTGTTGCTTGAACGCCATCGGGAACATTTGCTGCATGACTTGATTGCGTGTGTGTTCTTCTTGCTCATTCATCTGTTCACCTTGATCAAATGTTCTCTCCATCTCGACCACCAGTTCACTGAAGGGGGCTTGTTTCTCTGGTATCCCTTCCGGGTTCTGGCTTTTGTTCTCGGAGGGCTCAGCTTCCGGCTCGATTTCTCCACCTGGTGGTGGTGTAGCTGGTGGTTGACGCTCCGTTGATTCAACTGCCTCCTAATGCATTGTCTTCACGACCTCTTTTTGTCCACTCTGAACTTCAGCCTTCTCTGGTTCCTTTGGTAGTTTTGTCGCCGTTGTTTTGTCTTGGTGGAGTGCGCCAGGGTCCGGTGGGTGATTTCGGGCCTCCATGGTGCACGGAGATGGCAAGATCTTAGTGCTCCCAATTGAAGACCTTATAGTTTAACCAAGCTTAAACTTCAAGGGTCGCTCGAATGCTGCTCCTTTCGGTGTCGGTTGGCTAGGTGGTGTACTCCCACGCACCACAGGTTGGTTCTTGTGCTGCTGGTCGGTCTGCGCAACTGGTCGCAAAAACGGAAATGATAAATAGCAAGATCTACATGCTTGGATAGAGCGGATCAAGATCTATCGATTGAGCCATCAATCGCAGAAATCGTGTTTTGGGAAAATTAATATTTCGTTCTGTGCGGTCTCATATAGGTACACCCCCATCCACATTCGACCGATTACGCCTAAAAATTCTGGGGCGGGGTACTATTAATGGGAGGGGGGCATAATTACAGGTTTTTCAGTAGTTTACGCACCTGATAAGTTTAGCACTTTTATCTCAGAAATTCTCATTGTACACGCAGGTGTAACGGTATCCGCGGACCGACTTAAAGAAGGATGGCAGTGATTCAGCCAGGGCGCGACACATAATGGAGATGAATGCTACATCGAAGCAAATGAAGCGGGATGCATTAGAGCGCCATGGTCGCGCAGTACAATTCATGGATGCTATTAGCTTCCGAAAGCACGATGCTACAGGTTGACATGGATTACGACATGCGAATCTACTCAAACCATCGTGCCATTTAGAAACTACTTTACAGGAATCAGTTTGTCATGTCCTCTAGTTTCGAGTTGTTAGCAGTAGTAGTACCGAGCGAAGAGAAGAGAAACCGATTCGAAAATCAAACATGCCCTCCTGTCTGAGACATAGGAAATGCCTCAAAGTAGAACTGATATTACCTTCGATACATGTAGCATTCTCCTTGTCAAGAAGCCCTCACTACACGAAAGGCTTCTATAGATCAGTGAATAAGCTCAAATAGAAGGCCACATAACATCCATCCTTGTCGAGAAGTAAATTTAGCACGGGACATTGTACGGCTCGCCGGTACAATTACCGTTGCTCGAAGCTGCGACGTCGATGTTCGTGAACGACCAGTCAGACACAACGTCCGGGTTAGCCACGATATCGTATAGGTTTTTAGCCGTTCCCTTCAGTCCGTCAATCTTGATATTGGTAATTTTTACCAAACTCGTGGGTTTGCCAGCATAGCCACCCTTGGTCTTATTGTAGTCTGAGTGCATCACGATGGCGTTGGTGACGTTGATCAGGGTATTGTTGGTGTAGACGGCGTTGGTGACGAGGCCCTTGAGGCCGATGATGGTCTTGATACGGATGCCGTTGGTACTGTTCACAATTGTGTTACCCGTGACCCTGAGTCCGTTCACCGTGGTAGTCCAATTTAGCACTGGGCCACCGAGAGATCCGATCGAAATGCCGTGAGAGCCGCAGCAATAATTGTCGCTGAACACGGTGTTTCTGCTGGATTGCATGGCGAGGCAGTCGTCCTGGTTGTAAACTCGGTTCTTCGTGATCGTAAGGTGGTTGTTCCTGCTAAGATCGAACCCGTCCGTGTTTTTGGCGACCCCATCTCCGGCACTAGAATTAAGCGTGAGTCCGGAGATGGTGGTGTGGTTGGAATCCCAGACGCTGAAAGTGCGGTACGGCATGTTCAACATGTTGAATCCGGTAAACGTCGAATGGGTCGTGTTAAGAATCCTGAAGAAGACCGGTTTCGTGACTTTCTGTCCCTGGGGCCAGTACCAAGCACCCTGACCATCAAGCGTTCCAGGCCCAGTAACAGTAATGCGTTTTCCTTTCACCAACACTAGTGGGCCAGACCACAACTGCAGACAGTGTTAGGTTTTTACGAAGAAATAAGATGCCTGAGTCAGCAGCTTACCATAGGCGCAAACGTGGAAGTGCCCTGAAATGTGATTTTGGCATGGTCTTGCAAATCCGTCAAATTCAGTGTGACACCTGCAGGCACCCGCAGCGAGTCGACGATAATGGTGCTGCACTCACTCACATCGGTATTGTTAATGTAGTCTCCGGTGAGAGTGCAGGCGCCCTTCAAGACAGGCGGAGTTTGCTTCGGGGATCCGTCCGAGCCCTCTGAGCTTTCATCATAAGTGTCCTGACCGGGGTTGTTCTGGTTGGGGGTGTCCTGAACGGGGGAACTCTGCCCGGCGTTACTAGGGTCCTTCTGCTCAACGGTGGTGACCACACCTTGCTTGTAGTTGGATCTGGACTCAAGGGGAAACCCTGGATTGCAATCTTCCGACGGATGAATACTGCTGTCGGCGATCATGACGTTCGCGATCACCATAGTAATGGTGAATAAGGCGGAGAAAAACTTCATGGTAAATGTGTCCAGGAAGAAAAATAGAAGTGAGGTTGCTGGGATTTGCATTTCCATCGTGGTATGGACAAGCTCAACGTAGGGATCCGCCATCACACGATAAGCATGCACAACTAAACAATACACTTGCGCGATGTGTCTCTTTTTTATCTCTTCAGCCTTCTTTTTTGCACTGTATTACTCTAAGATTATGCTGTGTTTCACTTATTAATAGTGTACATGTACTGTATATTTGTAGAAATTCGCGCTGCCAGCGAGCTCATACGTTCGTAGTGTAGAAATAGGGCAAAAGTAGACAAAGGAGGTCCGATCAGGAGGTGCGTTCATCCCAAGAAAAATCAACAACGCTCACTACAATAGGGGTATTAATAGTCAATGTCCGCAGCGGCAGCTCAGTTTTTTTTTTCGATTCAGCAAGTCGGATTTTTTCCGGGGCTGTGATTGGCTAGAAAAAAATCCGCTAACGGAACGGAAAGTCGTTCCCGTCGATCGGCAGCAGCAGCTCATTTTTTTTTCTACATGTAGCAGTCCACAGGCCCAACAGGGTCGCAGTGGCCACGTGCAAGGTGAAGACATGCCCCCGCGTGGAGAAGACCACCTCTGAATACTCCTGTGATGTCAGCAGTTGCGAGCAGAGCATTCATAAGGGCTGTCTATCCATTCTACTCGTGTCATTCGACGCCGAGGGCTCGTTTAATCGGGTTGTGTGCAGCTAGCGTTGCTACAACACGATTCTAAAGGCGCACCGCAAGGCCTCAGCGCAAGCAGTCGGAAAGAGTCCCCTAACACAAAGACTAAAGCTGCGCGCAGCTCTCGAAGCGCCTCCTGGCGCGCTGTCGGGCGTGGCACGATCTGCTGCGGCGCAGATCAAAAAGGGGGTGGTCAAAGCTCTCTGCTCGCGATTGGTCAATAAACATTTTGACCAACATTTTTTTAGTTGCTGCTGCGGACATTGACTACCCCTAATGTAGTGATGTACAGTAGTGCCTACATCACACGGTATGGCGCGCGCTCCAGGCCAGCAAAAAGGAAGAACTGGGACCACAGGCAGCGTCAAGGCTCCGAAGCAATACAAATGCGTCGCAGTCACGTTTCACCTCAAGCTCGATATCATCGAGCTGTAGTTTCGAAGGAAAAAGATGCACAAGACTGTCAGCAACTACTATCCAACCCTATCAGCATCTCAAATACCGGGGAGAAAGCTGTTGTCGACTCCAGCCGCGATATACCACGCTAATAACAGACATTTAGATACCGGTAAATTGCAGCATTAATCGCATCTTCATTTGTCTTCATTTACATTTATTAATATTGTTAAAACCGGTGATTTTGTCACTCCGTATAGCTCTGTAAATCAGGGCTGTGAGCAAAAACAATACGTGGTAATTTGTACTGAATAGGAAGTTAATGTGGGTGCTAATCTGAGTAAGTCGGCTTAAATAGGAGTTGCGAACTGGGCTCTAAAGCCATCTTGTCAGAACAGAGTGGTGAGGGCGAGAGACAGCGGAGACACGATGTATGTCGCAGAATTTCGTCGCCACGTTGTGTCGCCTGCCTGATTTTCCCTGACAGCAAATGAGAATACAGTCAAACATGTTTATATGATCCTCCCTGTTTGAGCCTTGCCATTTATTTGACGCAAGCTTTGTTGCTACCAAATATTTTACTTAGTTTTTGTATAATCGCTGTTTATATGTATACAAGGTACAGTGCGACCCCCCGTTTTCGCGGAGGGTGGACCATAAAAGAAACGAGAGGCTAATAAACTATGCCATGGACATTAAAATGATTTGCTATTTGATACTGTATTTCACTTAATCCGGGCCTTATAATGAAGCCTGTGCGGCACCAGCAGTTGCGAATAGTTAATCGGAGATCTTTTAAAGCCCTCAGAGCAACACTTCATTGCGGAGAAGAGATCCACAGTCTTATACCATGTTGGCGCTAAGACAAAGTTCGTGTTTCTGAGTTAGTGTCAGCGTAGTGTACCAGGAGGGGCGACGCAACATTTGTACGACAAAGAAATGTTTAATGAGAGCAGGGGTATGAAAAGGTCTATGCACCCGAGTTTAAGTCAATCTCGGAGAACGTGTCATTCCTCCCTTGATACAAGAAAACCTTTGAAAACGGAGATGTGCACGCCACTTGCGCAATCCAGTCCTATCCCAATAGCTATCATCCGAGTGCCTCCGAATGTGCGGAGTATTATTTCTAACAGTTTATTAGAGGCCAGCAGCCGTGAAAACGGGGGGTCGCACTGTATATGAGTCACATTGTGGAGGACCAAATTAGGTCTAACCTGTTTATTTGATTCACACTGTTCACGACCACACACTCTTTAAAGCCCCCACTGCTCAACGCCCAACGCCCAACGCAAGCCCCCTTCCCTCGCAATGTCCGCGATGACACGAATTACACTGAGGCGGTATCCGGCAATGAGATGGAGGAGGTGACAGCGATTTTATCGAAGTGGGAGGGCGCTGTGAGCGCTAGTGAGTATCTGGCAGGACGAGCAGGAGGAGGAGGAAGAGGACCAGGAACCCACAATTCAACCTGCCATCGCTCTGAGACACTGCATGGAGCTGTCTGCATTTCTGCTTCAATGCGGAGAGCAGACTGATAGAGAACGAAGAGCTTTACAGACCGTGACCGCTTTGGTTCGGGAGACTACGGTGAAGGCAAAGCGGCAGCGAATTATGCGCGATTTCTTTACGTGCACCACATATTTTTTTTTAACTGAGTCCATTTTATATGAGTCATTGTTGGAGATGGCCACCAACAGGGCCTCATATAAACAGGTTTGACTGTAGCTCCAAGCAGAGCGGCCCTGTGTCCTTGTGATGCCGCTGGAAGTTGGATCGGACCGTGGCCACAACGGCAGTCCAATTTGACTCAGTTAAAGCCACCTAGACCTGCTGAGTGGCGCCTTGACTTGCCTTAGTGTAGAGATTAGTATTAGGGCGCAACGTTCTAATATCGAAAGCAGCTAGCGCGGCTACGATGCACTCTTCCGCTCTCGCGTAGAGGTCATCAAAGCTGCCCTCTGGGTCAAAGCGAAACTCCGCGTCCTCAACACGGACGCTGGTTCTGCTCGTCCTGTTGATTCCTCGTATTTTGACGGATATCTTGGCTAGTGTTTGCATAGCCGCTTGCTCGGTGGATTTATTTGTGCGGACTTTCTTGGAATGCCGAGGTTGGAGCTGACATTTCAGCCTATTTAGAGACCAAATCGATTTAGACTCTAAAATAGCTTTGACGCGATGCTGCATAAGACCGATTATAATTAGGGGTATCCAATTCTAAATAAGGGACAGATCGAAATAAATAAGGGTTCCCGTCTCTAAATAAGGTCCGATTTACTATCCGATTAGACATTCTGAGTGCTTTTCACAATACATGTATTTACTTGAGATTGCTTGTTGCAGTGCACATAGAATCGCCGGTACATGTACATCTCGTGCCCGCTTTACGTCAACACAACTTCAAGAATCAATGTGTTATGAGATCTCAAAGTTACCAGATACATTTCTGTCGCAAGCATAGAAATGTAGTCGGTGCCTCACTACACAACTGAATATCAACAATATTTTAGCATTTAAAAATGCAGCTTCAGAGCATTCCCTAGTTTTCAGCTGAATTGAAGGAAACGAATGACACCGCGTTTTCTGTCGCAAGAGGGCATTTAACTCAATTAAGACTGGATAACGCTATTGAATAATAGTGCTAGTTGGACTCAGATATGCTATTAGTAGATACAAAGTACCGGTAAGTAGGTACCACACACGGTACTGTACATGTACATTTCCCACCTTATGTTGTTTTTGGTGCTTGTGTGGAAGAGGGCAAATGCCGAAGTGAGATTTATCGTTAAGCCTAAATCTACGTTACTGTCCTCCTCTTCCTGTTGTTCCCCTTGTGCTCCTTGATGCCTCTCATCATGTTGTTTACCCTACCGAGGACTCAGTGCCAGTCTTCGGTCTATCCAACCACATCACGGCTAGGCACGTGCCGTGCCCACCGTCCACTCATTCACCGCGGAGTCATCTCCGGGCGAGTCTTCGCTGGGTCCGTCCCGTCTCCGGATGAGTCTTCGCTGGGTCCGTCCTGTCTACACTGGCGGTACACAATACCATCAGTCCTGTCTACACTCGCGGCGCACAATATCAACACTCCCACTCGCCGCTAGTGTTGAGCAGCCTTGGCGATGACTCGACTCGCCTCGAGAAGGTACTGCAGGCGCTTGGTTCCCACGGCATTCGTTAACATGTCGGCGAGCTGATCCTTCGTCGGCACGTAGTCGACCGCGATGACTCCTCGCGCCACGTTCTCACGGACGAAGTGGTGCTTGATGTCCACATGCTTGGTTCGAGCGTTGTAGCCTGCGTTACTTGCCAACGCGATGGCACATTGGTAATCCTCCCACACTTGCGTAGCTCCCACTTGCTCGTGGCCCAGGTCCTTCAGCATGGCTCGGGCCCACAGCACCTCCTGGGTGCACAGTCCGAGTGCCATGTACTCGGCCTCCGCCGAGCTTAGCGCCACCGTGCGCTGGTACTTCGACTTGAAGACCACCGGCGCCCCGCTGATCATCACCATCGTTCCGGTCACCGAGCGGCGGTCGTCCAGATTGCTGCCCCAGTCCGTGTCCGTGTACGCCTCGACCACGATCTTCTCCTCGATGCCGTTGTAGATGATGCCGACGTCTCGGGTGCTCTTCAGGTACCGGAGCACTCGGACCGCAGCCTTCCAATGCTGTTGCCCAGGATTCTACAAGAAACTTGACAACTGTGTGACTATGTATGCCACATCCGGGCGAGTGCACGTTGTAATGTACAACAGACATCCAATGAGTGCTCGGTATGGCTTTACCTGCATTGTCTCACGTTCGGCGTGAGTCGTCGGTGACTGAGTCTTCGCCAGCTTCAGGCCCGACTCGCACAGGTTCACCACCACCTTGGCGTCCTGCTGGTTGAACCTCTTCACCACGTCGTCAATGTAACGCGTCTGCTTTATCATGAGCGTCTTGGCCATGTAGTCGTGGCTGATCTCCATACCAAGGATGAACTTGGCCTCGCCCAACTCCTTCATCTTGAACGAGTTCTTGAGCGCCACCATGACCTCCTGGATCTCAGCAGTCGTCTTGGCCGCAATGATCATGTCGTCCACGTACAGGCATATGTACACGTACTCCGTGCCCTTGACGTAGACGCACAGGTCGGCACCGCAACTCCGAAACCCGATGTTCACGAAGACTCGGTGGATAGTCTTGTGCCAAGCATACGCTGCTTGCTTCAGACCGTAGATCGCCTTCTCGAGTCTGCACATCATGTTCCTCGCGTTCGCGACGCCATAGGGCACCTCCATGTACACTCGCTCCGTGAGTCCGCTGTTGAGGAACGCAGTATCCGCATCCAACTGCTCGGCCACGTACGCCTTCGCCACCACCACCGACAACACAACACGGATTGAGTTCATGTTGGCCACTGGTGAGTATGTCTCGAAGAAGTCTACGCCAAACTTCTGCTTGAACCCTTTCGCCACCAGGCGAGCCTTGTACCTGATTACTTGGCCGTGCTCGTTGCGCTTCTTCGCGAACACCCATCGACATCCGAGCGGCCGAGCATTCCCAGTCCTCTGCACCATCGTCCAGGACCCATTGTCAGCGTGTGCTTTTAGCTCCGCGTTCATCGCCTTGATCCACTCCGAAGACTCGTTGCTACGCATCGCCTGTTGATACGTGCTTGGCGCGTCGTCCGCCTCATCGACATCTGCAGCGTACGCCAACACAGCTTCTGCAAGTAGGTTATCCTCGTCATACGTCGGTCGCTTAGGCGATGGAGGCCAGAAGTGATCGTCGTTGTCCGAGTCTTCGCTGCTGTGCATCCTCGAGCCTTCGGCGCCTGCTAACCCATCTCCAAGAATCGCAGATTCACGTACGCGCCGGATTCGTTCCGGTTCTGGGTGGAACACCATTTCCTCAGTCATCGCTGGATTCCCCACCCTTTGGAAGTTCGTCAGATCCTGTACTGATGACTCGTTCAACTCCGCCTCTCGCATCTCCGAGTCTTCGGCGGTGTCTCCCACTGACTCCAATGGGTTATCAGTCGTAGGTTGCTGCGCAGGCCCGGTAATGCAGCATCCTCTCCATCCTTCGTCACTTGGATGGTCACCGAGTCTTCGGTGGACGCCGTGTCGTAGATGCCATTTACTTCTCGTTCGTCGAGTTTTACCGATCTGGTCACCTTCACCTTGTTTGACTCCAAGTCGTACACGCGGTAACCCTTCGAGTCTTCGGCGTACCCCAGGAACATGCATTTGAAGCTCTTTGCTTCCAACTTCGTGCGTTTTGCCTTGTCAATGTGTGCATACCCGATCGATCCAAACACACGTAAGTGGTCCAACCGAGGTTTCGCCTTGAACGACAACTCGTACGGAGTCTTCGTTGGGTGCATACGGTTGGTCGACCGGTTGGTTAAGTACACTGCCGTGCTGACTGCCTCTGCCCACCACAACGTGGTCACACCCTTGTAATGCAGCATGCTCCGAGCCTTCTCCATGATCGTACGATTCATCCGTTCTGCCACTCCATTCTGCTGAGGGCTATACGGGACGGTCTTCTGGTGCATGATCCCGTTCTGCCGGCAGATCTCGTCCGTCGACTTGTTGACGAACTCGCTGCCATTGTCCGAGCGCAGGCACTTGATGCGCTCTCCCCACTGATTCTGGTACAGCTTCATGAACAGCTTGAACTTGATCGCGACCTCGTTCTTCTTAGTCAAGAGGTACACCAGGACGTGCCGCGAGTAGTCGTCCACGAAGGTGAGCACGTACCTGGCCCCGTCCTTAGACTTCGTCTTCATGGGGCCGATCACGTCCGTATGAACGAGCTCTAGCGAACGTGTCGTTTTCGTTAACGATCGCGACGGGAAGTGCGCGATCGTCTGCTGGTCCTTCATGCATCCGCCGCATAGGGTCTTAACCGTTTTCTGAGTCATCGGCAGCCCAATCGTGGCTTGCCGAGTCTTCGCCAACGAGTCGTCGTTGAGGTGTCCCATGCGAGCGTGCCAAAGGTCCCACCCGCTTTCGACCCACAAGGACTCCGTGTAGTACGCCGTGTCCTGCTGGCATTCCAGCACGTACGCCTTGCCGATCTTCTTCCCCGAAGCGATCGCCGTCGACTTGTCCCAAATGACACACGACTTGCGCTGGAACTCCACGCTCATGCCGCGCTCAGCCAATTTTCCAACCGAGAGCAGTCGTCGGTCGAGGCCGGGTATGTGGAGTACCTCTACCATTCGAATCCGCTTGCCGTCGATGCCCCTCAAGCCTACTGACCCCGTCCCAGCCACGCGAATCTTCTTTCCATCCGCGATTGTCACAAACATGTCCGCCGACATGTCCGCGTACTCGAACAAGTCGTCGCGATGTGGCGTCATGTGCGCCGTCGCACCGCTATCAATCAGCCACCCTGCCGACCGATCATCACCAACAGCGAAGACTGAGTCTTCGTTGGTGTCACCATTGACTTGCTCCGGGCACTCCCGCTTCATGTGACCGAATTTGTCGCAGTTGAAGCACTTGTCCTTGAACCTGCCGAGCTTTCGTCCGCCATGCTCTTCCGGTCGAACCCCTTGCCGACCTTGTTGAACCTTTGGTTCTTACCCTTACCTCCGAACGAAGTAGCCTTCAGCGCACGCTCCGAAGACTCCTTCTTCTCTTGTCAACTCGTACTCAGCAGGCAGACTGCTCAGCAAAATAACGAGTTGTCGGCCATCGTCCAGCGGCTCGCCTAGCGTTTGCAGGCCCACGATGAGCTCGTCGAACTTGTCCAGATGCTTCGCCATCGTCGAGCCTTCCTCCATCTTGAACTCATGGAGGTGACGAGTCATCGCCACGCGGTTATGCATCGTTGTCCGGTTGTAGAACTCTCCCAGAGTATTCCACGCTTGAATGGCCGAGGTGGCCGACCGAATCTTCGTGTGGTGCTCCACCGCCACCCCTTGGGCGATGAGTCCGAGCGCCTTCATGTCGTTGAGCAACCAGGCCTCGGTGACCTCACTCGGGTCCTTCAACACTTGCACGTGCGCCAGCAGCCCCTTCCTCGCCAGCGTCATCCGCATAGCGAACTCCCAGTGGAAAATAGTTGTCGCTTCCCAGGATGACTTCGGCCTTCTTGCTGGACGTCGTCATGTCCGTCGTCGTGGGCTTGAGCTTGTGCGGCTGTTAACCTGTTGTTTTTGGTGCTTGTGTGGAAGAGGGCAAATGCCGAAGTGAGATTTATCGTTAAGCCTAAATCTACGTTACTGTCCTCCTCTTCCTGTTGTTCCCCTTGTGCTCCTTGATGCCTCTCATCATGTTGTTTACCCTACCGAGGACTCAGTGCCAGTCTTCGGTCTATCCAACCACATCACGGCTAGGCACGTGCCGTGCCCACCGTCCACTCATTCACCGCGGAGTCATCTCCGGGCGAGTCTTCGCTGGGTCCGTCCCGTCTCCGGATGAGTCTTCGCTGGGTCCGTCCTGTCTACACTGGCGGTACACAATACCATCAGTCCTGTCTACACTGGCGGTACACAATACCATCAGTCCTGTCTACACTGGCGATACACAATACCAACACCCTACTTGCAAGATTTACAAACCAAGGTGCAAATAAATGGTACAGGCATTTTTTAATTTAAGGCTACGCTTTCTGGCAATTTCAAGAAAGAGCCACAATTGTTAGGGGCGGGTCGCAGTTATGCCTTGCAAAAACATCCGGAGCACTTTTCAGACAATTTTCAAACCCGTGCTACAGCATTTGGGAACTCCACTATGTAATAATGTGCGCGTGCTCCGATTGAACCCAAGTACGAAATAAAGCAGCAAAAACACACTTTTTGACCTCTGTGAGCTATACAATGTCAATATGAATGCGCTCATAAAGTTTGAGCGACGTAATGGATACTTAATGACCGCAGAGGTGGCCAACGTCTCGGTCTACATTATTACATAGTGGAGTTCCAAGATGCTGTAGCACGGGTTTGTAAATCGTCTGAAAAGTGCTCCAGATGTTTTTGCAAGTCATGAAAAATGTGGCTCTGTCTTTTAAAATCGCCAGAAAACGAGGCCTTAATTAATTATTATTGGCTATGGTACAGGTCCCAACGAACCTGTACCATAGCCAATAATAATGAAGTAACAGACGGTATTAACCAATACAGTGTAGGTAACCCGACGACGTGGCTTCTAAACCGTATACGAGAGGAATTTTATCAAAAGTATCACTATCGTGTTTTTGAGGGGTTTTTAATGACGAACACAGGGCGAAAGAGCGGCGTCTTGGCTTCCTCTAGCGCTAACCACCACATCTAAATTCGAAGAAGAAGTGAAGTTGTGGCCGATCGCCCGAAGCAACAAGACCCGACGATCAAAAGCTAGCTTTTTTTGTAGTTTCAGAAAGCTAAAATCCTGAGCTATCCGATAGACCAATTAGCGACCTCTGAATCGAGCTAGAAAATTCTAAAAACATTCCTAGAAGATCCTAGACTTTCGGTATGAGAATGTTACCAATCATCAGCTTCCAGTTTCTGCACGTGAGCAGCGACGTCTTCAGCTTCTCAAGAAGGGGACCGACCGCCCTCAGGGATAGGAGAAGCATCAGCTGCACTCACGGGAGGAGCAGTTTCTTCTTCACTCGAGCTGTTATCGCCTCCGGGGCCATCGGATCCAGACTCCGTCGCTGCTGTCAGACATGATTTCAGAGTTCGTTTTGTTTTTGCTCGTTTTCACAGCTTCGTAGAAACTGGACTCCTCACCAATCATCAACTTTCAAGGCCAATTACAAAAAACCTCAAAAACACGATAGTGATACTTTTGATAAAATTCCTCTCATATGATCAGGTAAAGATTACAGCTAAAACATAGTTTAAAAAGTAGTTTCAATCGCGAATCTACAGAAGTCCCATCCTTTAGACAAAAACGGTAGTGACTCTGTGTATTGCGCGGCGGCCGTCAATACCGACGAGAGTGGCTTGGGGGCTCTCTACTATTGACTAATATTAGATCAAGGTGCTCTGTCGTGCTTATATTATAATAGCACGCGGTAATAGTACCGCAAACTTATAGCGTCGCCGCTGCCTTGCTGTGCGCTCGAGGGTGTCTGTTGTGCTACCACCCGGTGTCTGCTGTGCTACCACCCGCATGGCGTCCACTCCTGTGAATACTTATTAGCGCCAGCATGCATACATTCTCGCTAAATGTGGTCGTCGGTCAGGCAGTAACAATTTACCTACATTCTAGATGCAAAATGAGCACTCTGTTCAGATTTCAAGCTGGTCACTGCGCTCAATTAGTCCACGCGCAATCCTGTTACAGAAGTATGACATTTACGGATGCACAGCAGCGTTCCAGGCTTCCTCAACGTTAGTTGCGGAACAAACCGCGCCATCGCTTGGTAAAAATGCGAATTTGCCATAACCGTCGGGTACATGATAAACTGGAGTAGCGGGGATTGATGTCCGAGTACAATCGTCGTTGGCTGCAACATATACAATCTAGGAAGCGACCAAACGGCGAGAAACTTGGCGAGTTCTGCTTGGGCGTTGTCGTGCTATGGCCCTCGGTCCACATTGGCGCGTAAACCCTGCGGGTTGTTCGCCTATGGCGATCTGCCCTAGGGGTTATATAAGTTGCACGTCGAGTTGCACGTCCCACAGTTGCCGCTGCACATATCCACTGAGTAGTGATAATTTCTGCTCTATTACTTCGTATGAGAGTAGAACATCATAGATTTTGTTTTTGTTGTTTTTGTGAAGCGAACATCGTTGCTAGAACACTCAAGTGTCTGTGGTGTTGGGTTTTGACTGCGGAGTGGAGCCGCCAGACCGAGGTCTAACGGCGTCGAGACTTTGAGAGAAGATGACCGAGGTCTCCTATTGGCTACTCACATTTGTTTGTATATTTGCATGTAATTTGGAACGGGCTTACGAGTAGAGATTACGATTGGAGAAAGATGATGAGGTGCGCGAAAAAAGATGAAAAGATGATTAGCGAAAGCCTGAGAGCTAGCTACCCTTACGCTACACTCAATAGGAGACTCTGAATTAACTACGGCTGCGAACGTGGAAGCGGAAACGAGGGCCCGAGGACTCAGTGGCCGGAGCCGGAGGCGACCGAGCGAGGATGTCTCCTCGACGCGCCGTTTCGGAAGCGTCGCCCCGAGTTGTGCACCCGAGCGTTCAGACCCGAGCGTTCAAGCCCGAGAGTTCAGGCCCGATAGTTCGGCACTTGGGGGCCGAGTCGACAACGGCTCGGTCGTCATCGAAGCGAAGGCGACCTGAGCAAGGTCTCCGAGACGTGTCTCTTCGGCGCGCCTTTTCGGCATGTCGCTTCGGAAGCGTCGCCCCGACTTGGGCGGGCCCGAGCGCTTAGGCCCGAGCATTCAGCACTTGTGGCCGAGTCTCTGACGGCTCGGCCGCCATCGAAGTCTCGTCCCTTGAGTGCTCGGCCGACGACTCTGTCGAAACGTCGGGGTGCCCCGCTGGTGGAGGCGGAGGCGAGGGTTGATACCGCCGCGGCTTTGGCCGACCGAGAAGGCGCCGGTTGACTAAGGCACACCGGTAGACGAAGGCGCGGTGTGCGCATGCGTGTCATACTGCAGCAGATGAAGATACCGAAGATGTTAGCAAGGAAAATAGGAGAAGCCGCAGTACTTCGCATAGCTTACCGTGAGCTCACGGCTGACGTTTTCTCGCGGGACGACATCTTGTTACGCTGAAGGCTCGGCGGGCGCGACATGCTGGCGATAGGAGAAGCGCACCACGACGCTCACCACATTGGCAGGCCCGCATCGAGGTGGGGGTCGTTGTGGTGTTGGGTTCTGACTGCGGAGTGGAGCCGCCAGACCAAGGTCTAACGGCGTGGAGACTTTGAGAGAAGATGACCGAGGTCTCCTATTGGCTACTCACATTTACCGTGCCAGAGTGACAGGAAGCTGGTTAGTGACTGCGGGGCTCGGCGGGTCATAATAAATCCCTGTCGAGCTCTCCGGATGGTCATCGCGGATACGCCTTTTGCCTCTTATCCCATTAGGAATCCGGACTTAAGATGAAGGCTCGTCCGGTTGTAGGATCAGACCCAAAGCTCGGTCTATATTTGATATTTGTATAGACATTAAGGATTAGTTATAGTCGAGGGTTCACCACCTCTAACTATTAAGTGAGAGCAGAATATTCCCACCAAGCCATCAGGGTCAAGTCCGTCTACGGTAAGTCTAGCTAGCTTAGCTGTAGGGTCTGGATACGCTCGGCCGACGCGGGGTATGTCTGCCGGTGAGCTTAAGGTACATTGACCGAGAGTTCGCCCTGGTAAGGCCAAGAGCGGATAGTGGCCGAGGGTTGGGAGGTAGAGAGTCCTCCCTGTACATTTGTACGTTGTCCTGGGTGCACGGCGTGGCCACCAGTGTATTTGACTCTTTGGCCGAGGTCTAACCTCGGCGCCCCTGTCAAAGGCCTTGACCGGCCCGGTACCCTTCCTTTCTGAGGGACCACAGTGGGTTTAGCGCGAAAGCGTTTATATTTATGCACCCCAGCCGTTGCTCGTGGCTGGCGGTGCCTGTGTGTGGGCTCTACCTACCTGACCGATACTTCAACACAAGGCATATTTCCAGCCCGGTGTAAGGGATCGGACCTAGTGTTCAGGTTTAATCCCAACAATCTTCGCCCACCTTTCGAGGGAAGCGTGTGTTGTTGGTAGGACTCGTCCCATTTGTCGAGACTGAGGGACGAGGACTCGTAAAATCGTGAAGTCCTACACGACTATCCTCCTTGAATCCATCCCGAGAAACAGTGCGATATTATCACCATATTTCAATCCTCGTTGCTGTCTACGTCTATTATTATCGCAGCGCACAATCGGGATCTATCCTCCGTAAATTTCCGCTTACAAGAGCGCTCAGATCCCGTACAGTGAATTTGTGCTCTCAAGGGCGCACGTATCTTGTACGTGTTTTAACGGAATACATTTAATTGAGACTGGTGTGGGCGTAATTTGGCACGCGAACACAATCGTAGTATAGCATTGCATTTTACTACGTACTCGCATAACGCGCCACCAGCATGACGATAGCACTTGCTAGCACAATAGCTAGTAGCACAACTTCTCCTGCAACGTATTTGTTTTTGCCTATATGAGTGGTGGTTAATCGTAGGCTCCTGTCCCCTACGATTTCCCGGAGGGACACGATCCTGGCCGCTACATAGCAAGTCTCAGTCAAATCAGGGTGGTGAATACCACCAATTCCGGAAATCATAAGCCGATCAACCTACGTTTTGGCTAGCAGCTCAGCTTGAAACCTATGGAAGTTGGCGAATGCACCGGTCCAAGGCTAAGGTGCAGTGGTTCCACGGCACTACTCGCCTAGCGCAAGGTGACAGGCGTCCAAATCCTCGTGACATTTGTCGTTTTGGAGTATCGAGCAGGAGAACGCGCTTCACTTTGGCATCGTAGTGCGTGGAGTAGTTCGCAGCGGCATCGCGGAGTATGAGTGCTTTGATGGAAGGCTGTAGTATCCGTGGTGGTTGGTTTGAATAACACCTGGAACGTCGACGTTTGCTGGTAGGTTGAAGAGCAAGATCACAACTAGATTATATCCCCCCAGAATGGAAAGATATAACGTGAGAATGGGGTAGACGTGAACGATGACACGATATGTAGGTGGATTTGGTTACACCTTTGACCTTTAGTTGCTGCAAAGTCCCAACTATTCTAGTTTTCGACGGCAGCTTATTCCAGCTGCGTCGAGCGTTTCTTGCATGTCGGCTAAGACTTCTTTCATTTCAGCAACGATGTCGTGAGTCTCGTATTCCCGATGTTCCATCTCCTCCATTTGGTGTCGTCGTTGGAGATTCATCCTGTACACTTTAAACATTTATGAGCCGGTATCCCGGATATTCTGCTCAATCCATGCTTGGTCCATTTGAGCAAGGTAACCTTCATCCGTTTCGTTCGCCAAACGTTCAATCATCGCCTTATCACGCGCTTGATTCGCATGATCACGCCAAAGCCGCTCAAATGATTTAATCATAGCAAACAACTCCAATGAGACGCGGCTATTCTTGCCAAGACGGGTTGGACGAGACTCCCTGGCGGAGTCTACATAGCACATGGGACGATTATACTCTCGCCGCAAGCAACAGCGGACGCCCTCGGCAATAGATCCTCTGTGTATCTCCATCTTTGCTCCCTATATGTTGTAGCAGATAAAATCGTGCTCAAGTTTGCCAAACTTATCTAACCATTGCTGTGGGGACTGGCGCATTGACTTCACGAAACTACTCCACAATTCCGCAAGTACATCCGGACTTGAGCCCTTGCTTGGGTCGTAGGGACACTATTTTGAGACTCGTAATAGCATTTTTGAAAAAAGAGCTCGACGAATTAAGCGTGTCTGCACTTGTAGTATGGGACCGGGAAATTTCCCAATTTCGAGCAATCGAATTAAGCTTCTCCATCACCAGCAGGTTTGTAGCCGATAAGCCAAGGATGAAAATCTGCCAGTCACGGACAGTGCGTATGCACTAATCGGTGCTGTAAACTCTCGACGCAGCAGCTCGAATCGCTGCCATCCAGACCTTCGTTCCATGACATAATAGGAAACGCGCTAACACCTGGTGATCGGATGCGTTCGGATTGATGTAGCTTGGTCGCGAGCACTGGTTCAAAGCACGGTAAACGTTCTTGCAGCTCGACGTATGGCTGTGTCTGGGAGACATTAGTGCAGGGCGTTTGCTGTGGCTGGCTTGTCCTTTCCAGAGTCAAATCAACTCGACTTGGCAACGGTGGGCGGGGTTGCGGTTCCAAAGATGAAATATAAATCTGTGGCTGTGATTCAGATATATCATGCTGACTCTTCCGGCTCTCAGTTTTCTCTGGGGACTCGATTGCTTCTTCGTGCTCTTCCTCCATCGATGTTTTTTTTTTACGAATAGCAAGAAACTGAGGGAGAACTGCCGACCGTACATTTTACAGTCAAAACGTGTACTCGATCAGAAGGCGTAATTACAGGCCGAAAAAACTATTCAAATCATGAGTTCGCTTCCATTCTCGAAGATAAGTGGTCACTCTGTTGCCGTAACGACTACCACTGTGAATGAAGCCACAACGAAAGCATATGAAGTTGGATTAGAGTTTCTTAGCGCTCGGCAAGCAACGTAGGATCATCTTGTGGTATCGCTTGCGAAATCTGCTTTTCAATGAGTGCCTAACTTCTAGATATATATGTACTATCTGTTAAATAATTTGAGAACGCATGCTGAACAAGAACTGCAGCGGGTGCATACAACGAACTCTTGGGAGTGCAAACTTCGTCGAATGCCGTCTTGCCATGTATCAGTTGGCAAAAGTTTGATGGTGTAGTGGGTCTAACTTGACTCATTACTGTTGCTTACACGTCGCGTTACGTGTATGAGGAAGCGTAAGTACTTGTAATTACTTAGGTTAATTATGTTTGAATACACAAATATAATTTAAATCCGATAAGACTCTAAGTGACTTAGAATAGGTAAAATGAGAACTGTATTGTTTGTAAATTGATCTTCCTCCTAAATCTGCTAAAACTGTTTATCATCCATGAAAGGGATTGGCAGCGGTTGGCTGTCAGAGCCCCGTTAATATGCACGTCTCTAATTGGTAGAAAGATGCTGCTTTCTACCAAAAGATCTTTGGGTAGGTGTGGACCACTCATTGTGGTGGCCCACTTCAATGTATCCATTGGTGTGTCTTACACCAAGGTGAGGAAGTATCCAAAACTTTTAACAGATAACCTATCTGTTAAATTCACAAGTGGTTTATAGCCACTTGTACGTGTAACCCCGTTACACCATCCCCCCTTTAAGGTTAGACGCGCGGGGTCTCCGCACGTCAGTCTTCGGAATTGACCATTCGTCAATTCTCCGCGTTTGGAGAAGAAATCCGCGCTCATTCAACGATGAGCGCGCCTCAAGAAAAGAAGACTCCGAAGTCGGTGGAGAGTTATCTCTCCATTGATGACTACTTCGAACGCCAGAAGGCGAAGTATGGCGACGTCGTCGACTTCGACGACGATGATGAAGACATGGAGGACGAGAAGGACTCGTCCTCAAGGCGCAAAGACTCAGTGTCGAGCGAGTCGCTCGACACCCACGCTCAAAACATTCACCCGGGTGAAGGGGACGAATCGGAGCGTTCGCGAACTGAGAGTGATACCCCACTCGCTCCCGCTGGGGCTCTCAGTTCTCCACGCGCTGCAACTGCAGCGCGTGATTCCAAAGCTCAAGGCTCTCTGCGCGCTGCAGGCGCAGCGCGCGATCCGTGGATGCCGTCCGCGTCCTAGATCACGGACCGGTATGGGAACTCGATACCTCCGAATGAGGTGCCGCTGTACGTGTGCAGCGCCATCAAAGATGACGTCGTGGCTGCCGAGCTGCACTTTGATGCGGAGACGCATCAAAGGCGCGATTATTACATCGGACTCTTTCATGAGCTCCGATGGTTTCAAAGCAAGAAGACATCTTCTCGCAGCAAAGTGCCCGGGTGGCAGGCACTTTGTCAAAGTTGGAATGCTTTTGTTGAGAATTTCAACAAGAAGCCGAGTGCTTATCGTGATCGGATTAAGCAAGCGCGTGATCGCTTCGAGACGTACTCGAAGCGTGGAAAGTTGGAGCAACTTCATGTTGCTGCGGAGGAGGCTAATGTGCCGTGCGCTGTGCCCGAGGGCTTTCAGTGCACGAAGTGCTTCCCAGGCGCGGTCCGCTTGAGCGACCGCGACCTGAACGGGTACACGTCGTTCAGTGTGCCTGAGAGTCTCAAAGAGCTCCGTGCTAAGTTCTTAGCACGTGAGGGTTCGGGTGCTAGCGATGATCGCAGCGCTCGTATTACTTCCGCTGCGCCAGCGCGTACTGCTCCTCGTACGCCGTCGCCATTTCCAGAACGTCCTACAGCAAGACGTTCCGCGGCTCCCATGTATCTTGATGGGGAGGATATCCTCTCCAACGAATACGAAAACGAGCCCCTTGAGGGTTCGTTTTCGGGATACTATGGTCAACAATCCGCTCAACAATCCAGCGGGTTGAGCCGCGGGCGTCACGGATCGGTGGTGGCGGGGGTGGGAACACGCCCCGGGTATGATCAGCCCCGGGCTGACCAGTACACGTCTCTCCACGACCGGGTGACCGCCGTGGAGCGTCTGCAGGGCGCTGAGTTCGCCGCCCTGAAACAGGAGCTGGCGAACCAGAAGGCCCAAGTCGCGGCGGTCTCGCAGACCGCCTCGAATATCCAGGTCGAGTTGGGGACCCAGATGAAGGGGTTGCTCCAGCGCGTCCGCGCGCTGGAGGAGCGGCTGCTCGTTGCCGAGGCCAAGGCTTCCGCTTCTGCCTCGGCTCCTGCCGAGGCTTCGGGTCAGCCGAGCTAGATGGCTCGTGCTGCAGGTATGGCTTCAGCTGTCCGACGTAAAAGGTCGGATGGAGGCGCATGCTAGACGGTATGTCTAGCGTGTAAGCGTTGCCGTTCCGTGCCAACACAGTGAACGGCCCGATGAAGCGCGGAGCAAGCTTGCTTGCTCCGAAATCCGAAACTGCATGTTTAGGCAGGTTTTGTGTAGCTAACAAAACCAATGATCTAACTTTGAATTCATTTGTGTTGCCGCTGCCCACATTGTCTGCGTTCAGCTTCTGTTGATCAACAGAGGCTGCTATTGCGTCTTGGATAAACCGAATTACGGCTTGTCTTTTGGTGATGAAATTGATTGCATCCGAGCTGAAGTTATTCAGCTCGTTCTCCGCTAGAGGCCCGGCCTCTGCGTGGTTCTTTGCGGTGTCTGCGCCCCGAGCAGACCCGTGGTCTTTGTCCTTGTAGTTGGAGGAGTCTGCGCCCTGCGAGACTCATGTGGTTTGTTCGTTGTTGCAGCTGACACTGTGCAAGTGTCAGCGGTTTTCTGCGGCTGCTATTTTGCAGTCGTAGATCCTCCCCCACTTAAAGTGGGAGCCATCACTCCGAGTAAACTCGGTAGACGTGGGTGCCGCATGGCATTCACGTAGAACGGTGTATGCCCGGTCGAGGCATGCACTGAGTTATTGATGGCAAACGCTGCCATCGATAAGCACTCGCTCCAGTATTGGAACGAGTGAGCGTAGCTCTTCAACATATCGACGAGCACGCGATTCACGCGCTCGGTTTGGCCGTCCGTCTGCGGATGATCCGCAGTCGACATTGAAAGCTGGCTCCCAAGAAGTGTAAACACGTCTTGCCACAGGTGCGCTGTGAAGCGCGGGTCTCTGTCCGACACGATGTCGGACGGCATGCCATGGTGTTTGAACACCATGTCGACGAGCAGACGGGCCGTCTGCTTCGCGGTCACCTCTGCTGGCACCGCAGCAAGATGTACCATCTTGCTGAAGCGGTCTACAAAGACCACAACACCGGTGTTCCCTCCGCTATCCGGGGGAAGACCAAAGATGAAGTCCAAAGACATGGACTTCCAACACTCCGACGGAGTCGGTAGTGATTGCAGTGGAGCCTGCGCGAATGACGCAGGCTTTACGCGTTGGCATACCTCGCAAGCACGGATGTACTTGCGCACCCACTTATACTGGTGGTGCCAGTAGAAGTCGCGCGTGAGAAGGACGTATGTCTTCTCACGCCCGAGATATCCCGCAGTCGGGGCATCATGATATTCGTACATGATCCTGCGTCGCAGGTCATGGTCATTCGGCACGACAACGCGATCCGCGTTGTCGTCGACTGCGTTGTAAAGCAGTAGTTCGTCGTGCACTCGAAAGCAGTGTGCACGCGCTCGAAGGTGCTTGGGCAGCTTCTGACGGGACTTGTCAGAAGGCGGTTTGCTTGGAGGTAGACCGTTTGTGGTCTACACCGACCATGCATCACTGCGCACTGCAGTGAAGTCACCACACATATCACAAAGAATGTCGTGCTCACTGCCGTGAGAGGGATATCGCTCTCACGCATTAGGATCTGATAGAATCCGTCTCGCAAGTCGAGAGCACTGTAAACGGTGCTCCCGGCCATCGAATCGATGATAACATCTTTTCGCGGTATCGGCGTCTGCGCCGGTACCGTCGCATCGTTCAGCTTGTTGTAGGCATGAACGATGCGCCATCCGCCCTGTGGCTTTTTGACACAGAACGTCGGAGCACTGTGCGGGGACTTTGACTCCCGCACTTGTCCTGCTCTGCGACGACTTTCAAAGAAGTCGTCGATCGCTTTTACTTGTTCTCGCGGCAGTGGCCACTGCCGCGTGACACAGTACTTCGTGCCCGGCACGAGATCAATCTCGTGCTGAACGCCCTTATCCTGGGAAGCTCCGCAGGAATCTCTTCCGGGAGTACGTCTTTGTACTCCCTCAATAATTCGTAATAGGGACTCGACTTCAGCGAGTCCCAACCTTGTTCCTCGAAGCGCTCTCGCTTCGTCTTCGCACTGAGAGTGAAGACACTCTCAGTGGTACTTCCCATGAAGAGTTGTCTCAGCTCTTCGCTCTCGCTCTCCGTTCTTTCGCTGTTCGAAAGAACACAGACCTGCTCGATGCGTCCATCGTGCAAGTCGCGCGTGAAGCGCTTCCAGCTCATGGCTGGGAGCGAAGTCAACTCCGACGCCGTCGTCGGAGGATTAGCGAGTTCCATTTCACGATACTGGAATCCAGTATCGGTGCGCGTCAAGACGCTTAGCGTCTCGACATCCGGTGTCACCGCCTCAGTCTGCTCAGCAGACTATTCTCGTGGCGTCTCGGTCCCGGACCGAGACTTGCGCAGCGTTCGTCGCATGCGCCGCCGTCTTGTTGTGCGGAGCCCGGCTCCGCACGGTGGTTCTTCTGGTCCAGGCCCGGTCATGGACGGTTGTTCGCCGGCGGACCCTGTCCGCGGGCGCGCGGTATCAATCCCGACTTGACCGCATGTTCCTTCGTGCAGCCCGGCTGCACGGAAATGTGTTCCTTCGCCGGCAGACCCTGTTTGCGGGCGCGCGATATCAAGCCCGGCTTGATCGCATGGCGCTTCGTCGTGCAGCCCGGCTGCACGACAGCATGCAAATTGCGTCAGTGCGGTACGTTTACAACCGTCCGCACTGTTTACAGCGTCAACTCCCGGAGTTGACACGCCGTCGTCACCTCGACGCCATCCAATGGCGGAGCCCCTCATGACCGAGGGTGCGTCGGCTCCCGGAGCCGACGCGTCGTCGTCGATCTGACCTCTTCGAGTCAGGTATTGTCCCTTGCACACTTGAATGTGGGTGTTGGTTCCCGGAACCAACACATCTTTTTCTTCCGACGTCGGCAGCCTTGCCGACGTTGGTCTCACTTGTGCGCGCCCTCGCGCACTTCCTGGGCACTCCGGGACAGCAGCATTAAGCGCTGGCTCGACTGGTGAGCCGCGCGCACCTGCTGGTGCGTGCGCTGCGGTAACAGGGCCATCGCTCTCTGTTCCGCTGTCGCTGCCGAAGCGCACGAGCGTGCGCTTCTTCCAGTCTATCACCGGATCATACCGTGGCTTGCACGGCATGCCCATAACCACGTCGAACTTATCGTCCAGGTCCAGGACGATAAAGTGTTCGACAAACGGTCGTCGTTTGTACGAGAAGCGCACGTTCACGACGCGCTTCTCAGTCTGCACGATGGCACATGTTGCCAGTCGTACCTCCAGAAGACTTCGAGGTACATTTACCTCCTCGAAGTCAAGTCTCGGCAGGCTTCGTATTCGAACAAGGTTGTTCGACGCGCCTGAATCTACCAAGGCTCGAAGAGAGTCACTCGCTCTCTTCGAGTAAACTTTCAAGATGACTAGGTTCGGCCTGCCATCATGTTTATTGCAGCGAGAGCTAGTCTCAGTGAGGGCTGCAGTCCTCAGTGTCGCGTGCCCGATGTCGGCACGCGTGACTGCATTACCAGTAAGGCGCCCCGCGCCTACTGGATGTTCGCGTTTTTTGTTGGTCCGCGGCGATGCCTAGCATCGCCACGACGGCCACCTCCAGGGGGCATGGGAGCTGTGCACTCCCGCGCAAAGTGACCGATCCTTCCGCAACGGAAGCATCGCACGTTGCCTCCCTGCTGCTGGTAACCAGCAGTTGTTGCGTTCGAGAGGTCCATTGGTTCTGGACCTCCCGTCCTCGCTACCGGGCGCGGTTGCGGCCTCGATACAATTGCATGGAGTTTAGCCTGCCGCAGTCTAAACTCTTCTTGCATGGCAAGGGTGATTGCAACTTCGAGAGTACTCGGGTACTCTCGGAAGAGATAGGTCTTCACGGGCCCATCTCCAAGTCCCTTCATGAACGTGACGACCTTAATCGCCTCGCCAATTGGATTGGTCACGATATTTGAGACCAAGTATCGTGCGCGCTGCGCGTAAGCATGGACGTCATGCTTACCCTGCTGAAGGTCGAGGAACTCCGCCCTCGACCGGAACTCGTTTTGCGGGGGCTCAAACGCTTGTCTGAGCTCCCCTTTGAATACTGCGTACGTGCTGAAGCACGTAGGATCGGAGAGTCGGCGTCCATACGCCCAACTCCTTGCGCGTCCGCCAAGGCAGGACATGGCGAACGCGACCTTCGACAGCAGGTCGACGATGCGTCGAGCCGCTATGGCTGTGTCGAGCTCGATAAGCCATCGGAGGAGAGGCTCGCCCTCTCTTCCCACGTAATTGCTCACGCTCAATTTTAATGATTGAGCACGCGGTGTCGTCCCTGACGACGCCGTCACTGAGGAAGCAGCATCACGCTGCTCCTTCATGATGAATCCTAGAGCACCACCATGTTGCTCCGTCGGCGATAGCGTACGCAGCATCGTAGCTATCGCCGCTTCTCCAATGACTGTTGACAGTCGTTGGAGGGCTTCCCACTCTGGGTCAGACAGGTGGGGGCAGTCGGCGCGTGCAACATGCGTTGCAAGCGTATTGGAGCTCTCCATGGGCACCTTCGTGCTCATGTGGTTCTCGGCTCCGCGTTCGTACACCTCGTACGAACGTCAAGCAGTCGGTCGTTGGACGGACTACAAAGTGCTACCAGGTGTGGTGGGTCTAACTTGACTCATTACTGTTGCTTACACGTTGCGCTACGTGTATGAGGAAGCGTAAGTACGTAGTAATCACTTAGGTTAATTATATTTGAATACACAAATATAATTTAAATCCGATAAGACTCTAAGTGACTTAGAATAGGTAAAATGAGAACTGTATTGTTTGTAAATTGATCTTCCTCCTAAATCTGCTAAAACTGTTTATCATCCATGAAAGGGATTGGCAGCGGTTGGCTGTCAGAGCCCCGTTAATATGCACGTCTCTAATTGGTAGAAAGATGCTGCTTTCTACCAAAAGGATCTTTGGGTAGGTGTGGACCACTCATTGTGGTGGCCCACTTCAATGTATCCATTAGTGTGACTTCCACCAAGGTGAGGAAGTATCTAAAACTTTAACATATATCCTACCTGTTAAATTCACAAGTGGCTTGTAGCCACTTGCACGTGTAACCCCGTTACATTTATCAGACTTACATGCACTGTGGTCCAGTCATTCTCATATACGGTGCCAGCTCTAACAGATGTCAAGACAAGTGGCAACTGTCACCTTTCCAGATACCATTTGTCAGCTTTCTAGATGACAGAGTTCGTCTGACATTTCGATACATTGAAGTGGGCCACCACAATGAGTGGTCCACACCTACCCAAAGATCCTTTTGGTAGAAAGCAGCATCTTTCTACCAATTAGAGACGTGCATATTAACGGGGCTCTGACAGCCAACCGCTGCCAATCCCTTTCATGGATGATAAACAGTTTTAGCAGATTTAGGAGGAAGATCAATTTACAAACAATACAGTTCTCATTTTACCTATTCTAAGTCACTTAGAGTCTTATCGGATTTAAATTATATTTGTGTATTCAAATATAATTAACCTAAGTGATTACTACGTACTTACGCTTCCTCATACACGTAGCGCAACGTGTAAGCAACAGTAATGAGTCAAGTTAGACCCACCACACCTGGTAGCACTTTGTAGTCCGTCCAACGACCGACTGCTTGACGTTCGTACGAGGTGTACGAACGCGGAGCCGAGAACCACATGAGCACGAAGGTGCCCATGGAGAGCTCCAATACGCTTGCAACGCATGTTGCACGCGCCGACTGCCCCCACCTGTCTGACCCAGAGTGGGAAGCCCTCCAACGACTGTCAACAGTCATTGGAGAAGCGGCGATAGCTACGATGCTGCGTACGCTATCGCCGACGGAGCAACATGGTGGTGCTCTAGGATTCATCATGAAGGAGCAGCGTGATGCTGCTTCAGTGACGGCGTCGTCAGGGACGACACCGCGTGCTCAATCATTAAAATTGAGCGTGAGCAATTACGTGGGAAGAGAGGGCGAGCTCTCCTCCGATGGCTTGTCGAGCTCGACACAGCCATAGCGGCTCGACGCATCGTCGACCTGCTGTCGAAGGTCGCGTTCGCCATGTCCTGCCTTGGCGGACGCGCAAGGAGTTGGGCGTATGGACGCCGACTCTCCGATCCTACGTGCTTCAGCACGTACGCAGTATTCAAAGGGGAGCTCAGACAAGCGTTTGAGCCCCCGCAAAACGAGTTCCGGTCGAGGGCGGAGTTCCTCGACCTTCAGCAGGGTAAGCATGACGTCCATGCTTACGCGCAGCGCGCACGATACTTGGTCTCAAATATCGTGACCAATCCAATTGGCGAGGCGATTAAGGTCGTCACGTTCATGAAGGGACTTGGAGATGGGCCCGTGAAGACCTATCTCTTCCGAGAGTACCCGAGTACTCGAAGTTGCAATCACCCTTGCCATGCAAGAAGAGTTTAGACTGCGGCAGGCTAAACTCCATGCAATTGTATCGAGGCCGCAACCGCGCCCGGTAGCGAGGACGGGAGGTCCAGAACCAATGGACCTCTCGAACGCAACAACTGCTGGTTACCAGCAGCAGGGAGGCAACGTGCGATGCTTCCGTTGCGGAAGGATCGGTCACTTTGCGCGGGAGTGCACAGCCCCATGCCCCTGGAGGTAGCCGTCGTGGCGATGCTAGGCATCGCCGCGGACCAACAAAAAACGCGAACATCCAGTAGGCGCGGGGCGCCTTACTGGTATCGCAGTCACGCGTGCCGACATCGGGCACGCGACACTGAGGACTGCAGCCCTCACTGAGACTAGCTCTCGCTGCAATAAACATGATGGCAGGCCGAACCTAGTCATCTTGAGAAAGTTTACTCGAAGAGAGCGAGTGACTCTCTTCGAGCCTTGGTAGATTCAGGCGCGTCGAACAACCTTGTTCGAATACGAAGCCTGCCGAGACTTGACTTCGAGGAGGTAAATGTACCTCGAAGTCTTCTGGAGGTACGACTGGCAACATGTGCCATCGTGCAGACTGAGAAGCGCGTCGTGAACGTGCGCTTCTCGTACAAACGACGACCGTTTGTCGAACACTTTATCGTCCTGGACCTGGACGATAAGTTCGACGTGGTTATGGGCATGCCGTGCAAGCCACGGTATGATCCGGTGATAGACTGGAAGAAGCGCACGCTCGTGCGCTTCGGCAGCGACAGCGGAACAGAGAGCGATGGCCCTGTTACCGCAGCGCACGCACCAGCAGGTGCGCGCGGCTCACCAGTCGAGCCAGCGCTTAATGCTGCTGTCCCGGAGTGCTCAGGAAGTGCGCGAGGGCGCGCACAGTGAGACCAACGTCGGCAAGGCTGCCGACGTCGGAAGAAAAGATGTGTTGGTTCCGGGAACCAACACCCACATCTGGGCGTGCAAGGGACAATACCTGACTCGAAGAGGTCAGATCGACGACGACGCGTCGGCTCCGGGAGCCGACGCACCCTCGGTCATGAGGGGCTCCGCCATTGGATGGCGTCGAGGTGACGACGGCGTGTCAACTCCGGGAGTTGACGCTGTAAACAGTGCGGACGGTTGTAAACGTACCGCACTGACGCAATTTACATGCTGTCGTGCAGCCGGGCTGCACGACGAAGCGCCATGCGATCAAGCCGGGCTTGATATCGCGCGCCCGCAAACAGGGTCTGCCGGCGAAGGAACACATTTCCGTGCAGCCGGGCTGCACGAAGGAACATGCGGTCAAGTCGGGATTGATACCGCGCGCCCGCGGACAGGGTCCGCCGGCGAACAACCGTCCATGACCGGGCCTGGACCAGAAGAACCACCGTGCGGAGCCGGGCTCCGCACAACAAGACGGCGGCGCATGCGACGAACGTTGCGCAAGTCTCGGTCCGGGACCGAGACGCCACGAGAATAGTCTGCTGAGCAGACTGAGGCGGTGACACCGGATGTCGAGACGCTAAGCGTCTTGACGCGCACCGATACTGGATTCCAGTATCGTGAAATGGAACTCGCTAATCCTCCGACGACGGCGTCGGAGTTGACTTCGCTCCCAGCCATGAGCTGGAAGCGCTTCACGCGCGACTTGCACGATGGACGCATCGAGTAGGTCCGTGTTCTTTCGAACAGCGAAAGAACGGAGAGCGAGAGCGAAGAGTTGAGACAGCTCTTCATAGGAAGTACCACTGAGAGTGTCTTCACTCTCAGTGCGAAGACGAAGCGAGAGCGCTTCGAGGAATAAGGTTGGGACTCGCTGAAGTCGAGTCCCTATTACGAATTATTGAGGGAGTACAAAGACGTACTCCCGGAAGAGATTTCGCGGAGCTTCCCAGGATAAGGGCGTTCAGCACGAGATTGATCTCGTGCCGGGCACGAAGTACATGTCACGCGGCAGTGGCCACTGCCGCGAGAACAAGTAAAAGCGATCGACGACTTCTTTGAAAGTCGTCGCAGAGCAGGACAAGTGCGGGAGTCAAAATCCCCGCACAGTGCTCCGACGTTCTGTGTCAAAAGCCACAGGGATGGCGCATCGTTCATGCCTACAACAAGCTGAACGATGCGACGGTACCGGCGCAGACGCCGATACCGCGAAAAGATGTTATCATCGATTCGATGGCCGGGAGCACCGTTTACAGTGCTCTCGACTTGCGAGACGGATTCTATCAGATCCTAATGCGTGAGAGCGATATCCCTCCTCACGGCAGTGAGCACGACATTCTTTGTGATATGTGTGGTGACTTCACTGCAGTGCGCAGTGATGCATGGTCGGTGTAGACCACAAACGGTCTACCTCCAAGCAAACCGCCTTCTGACAAGTCCCGTCAGAAGCTGCCCAAGCACCTTCGAGCGCGTGCACACTGCTTTCGAGTGCACGACGAACTACTGCTTTACAACGCAGTCGACGACAACGCGGATCGCGTTGTCGTGCCGAATGACCATGACCTGCGACGCAGGATCATGTACGAATATCATGATGCCCCGACTGCGGGATATCTCGGGCGTGAGAAGACATACGTCCTTCTCACGCGCGACTTCTACCGGCACCACCAGTATAGTGGGTGCGCAAGTACATCCGTGCTTGCGAGGTATGCTAACGCGTAAAGCCTGCGTCATTCGCGCAGGCTCCACTGTAATCACTACCGACCTGTCGGAGTGTTGGAAGTCCATGTCTTTGGACTTCATCTTTGGTCTTCCCCGGATAGCGGAGGGAACACCGGTGTTGTGGTCTTTGTAGACCGCTTCAGCAAGATGGTACATCTTGCTGCGGTGCCAGCAGAGGTGACCGCGAAGCAGACGGCCCGTCTGCTCGTCGACATGGTGTTCAAACACCATGGCATGCCGTCCGACATCGTGTCGGACAGAGACCCGCGCTTCACAGCGCACCTGTGGCAAGACGTGTTTACACTTCTTGGGAGCCAGCTTTCAATGTCGACTGCGGATCATCCGCAGACGGACGGCCAAACCGAGCGCGTGAATCGCGTGCTCGTCGATATGTTGAAGAGCTACGCTCACTCGTTCCAATACTGGAGCGAGTGCTTATCGATGGCAGCGTTTGCCATCAATAACTCAGTGCATGCCTCGACCGGGCATACACCGTTCTACGTGAATGCCATGCGGCACCCACGTCTACCGAGTTTACTCGGAGTGATGGCTCCCACTTTAAGTGGGGAGGATCTACGACTGCAAAATAGCAGCCGTAGAAAACCGCTGACACTTGCACAGTGTCAGCTGCAACAACGAACAAACCACATGAGTCTCGCAGGGCGCAGACTCCTCCAACTACAAGGACAAAGACCACGGGTCTGCTCGGGGCGCAGACACCGCAAAGAACCACGCAGAGGCCGGGCCTCTATGGAGAACGAGCTGAATAACTTCAGCTCGGATGCAATCAATTTCATCACCAAAAGACAAGCCGTAATTCGGTTTATCCAAGACGCAATAGCAGCCTCTGTTGATCAACAGAAGCTGAACGCAGACAATGTGGGCAGCGGCAACACAAATGAATTCAAAGTTAGATCATTGGTTTTGTTAGCTACACAAAACCTGCCTAAACATGCAGTTTCGGATTTCGGAGCAAGCAAGCTTGCTCAGGGTTTTATAGGGCCGTTCACTGTGTTGGCACGGCACGGCAACGCTTACGCGCTAGACATACTGTCTAGCATGCGCCTCCATCCGACCTTTTACGTCGGACAGCTGAAGCCATACCTGCAGCACGAGCCATCTAGCTCAGCTGACCCGAAGCCTCGGCAGGAGCCGAAACAGAAGCGGAAGCCTTGGCCTCGGCGACGAGCAGCCGCTCCTCCAGCGCGCGGACGCGCTGGAGCAACCCCTTCATCTGGGTCCCCAACTCGACCTGGATATTCGAGGCGGTCTGCGAGACCGCCGCGACTTGGGCCTTCTGGTTCGCCAGCTCCTGTTTCAGGGCGGCGAACTCAGCGCCCTGCAGACGCTCCACGGCGGTCACCCGGTCGTGGAGAGACGTGTACTGGTCAGCCCGGGGCTGATCATACCCGGGGCGTGTTCCCACCCCCGCCACCGCCGATCCGTGACGCCCGCGGCTCAACCCGCTGGATTGTTGAGCGGATTGTTGACCATAGTATCCCGAAAACGAACCCTCAAGGGGCTCGTTTTCGTATTCGTTGGAGAGGATTTCCTCCCCATCAAGATACATGGGAGCCGCGGAACGTCTTGCTGTAGGACGTTCTGGAAATGGCGACGGCGTACGAGGAGCAGTACGCGCTGGCGCAGCGGAAGCAATACGAGCGCTGCGATCATCGCTAGCACCCGAACCCTCACGTGCTAACAACTTAGCACGGAGCTCTTTGAGACTCTCAGGCACACTGAACGACGTGTACCCGTTCAGGTCGCGGTCGCTCAAGCGGACCGCGCCTGGAAGCACTTCGTGCACTGAAAGCCCTCGGGCACAGCGCACGGCACATTAGCTTCCTCCGCAGCAACATGAAGTTGCTCCAACTTTCCACGCTTCGAGTACGTCTCGAAGCGATCACGCGCTTGCTTAATCCGATCACGATAAGCACTCGGCTTCTTGTTGAAATTCTCAACAAAAGCATTCCAACTTTGACAAAGTGCCTGCCACCCGGGCACTTTGCTGCGAGAAGATGTCTTCTTGCTGGAAACCATCGGAGCTCATGAAAGAGTCCGATGTAATATCGCGCCTTTGATGCGTCTCCGCATCAAAGTGCAGCTCGGCAGCCACGACGTCATCTTTGATGGCGCTGCACACGTACAGCGGCACCTCATTCGGAGGTACCGCGTTCCCATACCGGTCCGTGATCTCGGACGCGGACGGCATCCACGGATCGCGCGCTGAGGCCTGCAGCGCGCAGAGAGCCTTGAGTTTTAGAATCACGCGCTGCAGTTGCAGCGCGTGGAGAACTGAGAGCCCCAGCGGGAGCGAGTGGGGTATCACTCAGTTCGCGAACGCTCCGATTCGTCCCCTTCACCCGGGTGAATGTTTTGAGCGTGGGTGTCGAGCGACTCGCTCGACACTGAGTCTTTGCGCCTTGAGGACGAGTCCTTCGTCCTCCATGTCTTCATCATCGTCGTCGAAGTCGACGACGTCGCCATACTTCGCCTTCTGGCGTTCGAAGTAGTCATCAATGGAGAGATAACTCTCCACCGACTTCGGAGTCTTTCTTTTGAGGCGCGCTCATCGTTGAATGAGCGCGGATTTCTTCTCCAAACGCGGAGAATTGACGAATGGTCAATTCCGAAGACTGACGTGCGGAGACCCCGCGCGTCTAACCTTAAAGGGGGGATGGTGTAACGGTTACACGTACAAGTGGCTATAAACCACTTGTGAATTTAACAGATAGGTTATCTGTTAAAAGTTTTGGATACTTCCTCACCTTGGTGTAAGACACACCAATGGATACATTGAAGTGGGCCACCACAATGAGTGGTCCACACCTACCCAAAGATCCTTTTGGTAGAAAGCAGCATCTTTCTACCAATTAGAGACGTGCATATTAACGGGGCTCTGACAGCCAACCGCTGCCAATCCCTTTCATGGATGATAAACAGTTTTAGCAGATTTAGGAGGAAGATCAATTTACAAACAATACAGTTCTCATTTTACCTATTCTAAGTCACTTAGAGTCTTATCGGATTTAAATTATATTTGTGTATTCAAACATAATTAACCTAAGTAATTACAAGTACTTACGCTTCCTCATACACGTAACGCGACGTATAAGCTAAAGTAGTGAGTCAAGTTAGACCCACTACACATAGGGTAACAAGGGAGTACCTCCTCGAGGTACCCCATAGACGACAAACAACTGACCATTTCAATCTCACTTTCCATTTTACCAACTTCCGCTCGAGTCTCCATAAAGACTCTCAAGCATCCTCCTCCAAGACCTCGCCTCACGACTCTTCGAGCTATCCTCCGTGGATCCTCGCTCCAGTCGTCTTCTTCCTCTGCGCCGTTTCGCCAGTCGCTACACCTCCCTCGACTCGCCCAACGTGGTGACCGAACAACACCACAAGAGCCTGCTAGACCAGCGTCTCCGGCAGTGCTATAGTACGGTGCACCTGCACTATCAACGAGGCCCCCAACGCCGCAAACTCGACAAAGCTACCCACGCCCTGCACAGAGTATTCGTGACCGGATGGGGGCCGACGGCGGACATTGTTCCGACCGGGATGGAGCGCTACCTCCTCTTCTTCGATGGCGGATCGCGTGGCAACTCAGACCCGGGAGGCTGCGGGACTGTGGTGGTCCCCCTCTCTGACGTATTGGCAGGACGCGAACTTTGCTGGGTCATCAGCATGGCCTTCGCGGTCAAAACCACCACCAACAACCTATCCGAGAACCTGGGTCTGCTTCTGGGCTAGCGGGTATGCCAGCGGTTTGGATGGGTTCCACTTCACGTGGTAGGTGACAGTTATATTATCCTTCGACAACAGACGACACGCACACCTCCATGAGCTAGGCATCTAGTGGGGCTCTTGTGGCAGAGCTGCCGCCTAGCGGACAAGTTGAACGTGCTGTCCTGGCAGCATAATGAGCGCAAATACAACAAAATGGCGGATTCCTTGGCCAACACAGCCACGAACTCCAAACGCAGCGTCCAACAGCGTGCTCGGTGGCAACGCGGCATGGGATGTCGTACACTCGCATGCAAACAGTGACATTGGTCACTGGCTCGACCGGAACCACGATGAAAACTCTTCGGAGTTCGCGGCCTCTGCGTCTTAACCACACGGGAGGCTCTACACAATGAGCCATATCTAGAAGGGTGGGCGGGCCGAGACGACCACCGACAAGGTCATAAGATGTCGTTAGCCGAATCGCTAAGTGACAGCAATGTACCTCACAAAAAGCAAACAAACCGCTTTAATCCTCTTCGTACTTAGGTGCGATCGTCTGGCAGTCATTCACCTCGCAACTGGAGAGATCTGTGACGACACCGCACAAGTATTTCTCGGGGTTCTTCGTCTTGCGCGACCCGGGCGCGGTCGAACCCGCGAACAGCTGTTCCTGGAGGACTAGCGGAGACCGCGTCCCAGCACTTGTGGTTGTGAATTGTAACGGCGAGGACCGGGACCATCCACCCACGTTCCGAGTCCACGTATGCTATGTCTGGATCGGGTTCGCCTGGGCCAGGTAGCTCCGGGTCGACCGCCTCAGGATCAGGCGATCTTGATCCGATCAACTCTCACTAGCAGTTCAACATCCTCGGTTGGTTTGGCGTCTCGAGAGTCATGCGGTCAAGGAGTGTGCCTTGGTGAGGACATGAAGTTAGGCCCTAAAGTTTAGATTTCATTTTGGTTGCAACGCGTGATGGGAGAATGTCCAGATGGTGGGGATTATTTTTTTACTTAACGTAAAACCTTATTTAGGTTTTCTCCAAACCTCGATTTCACTTTGGTTGGGAACCCTTGAAGTAGCTTTGGAAATGATGTCGACCAGCTACTCATTTCACGACCACTCATTGTTGAATGCAATTGTTAGTTGACAAGTCGCCCCGTAAACTTTGACGCCGTCCCATAAGTCGTCCTGTACTAACGTATCGCAAATTATCACGTGATTATAAATTACGTGCTCTGTAATAAATTACGAAACCAGTAATGTGTAATGTATATAACGCAGTGCGTGCGCTGTATAATATAGCACATATTAATGATGATAGCCTGCTCAATTAGAGTGACACTGCCGCACCACGCGTAGGTTTTACGGTTCGAGAAATACTATGTGTACATTACTGTAAATGGCGGGTTGAAATTGCCAACGTTGTTCACTGAACATACCTTTTTGATGAGCAAATGAAATGAAAGTCGTACGTTTGGACTATAGAATAATACTAGTATGGCAGCATCCTCACGGCGAATCATCGCCTCGGTTGCTAAGGGGGCAATCCCACAAATATTCTCTTTCAGAATATTTTGGCAACGCCCCCAAATATCATACATATTCTAGTTAGAAAGTTGAACTTCATTTGCAATCGAGTCGAGAACTGTCTCCAACCCCACGAGGTAAGACATGCACGTAGGGCGAGCTGCTGTCCGTCATATTTATACTGTGCGTTGCCTTGTGTTGTTGTAGCATTGCTGCTGCGCCGCTATTCCTACAAGAGCTCATCATCGTCGCCGCTACGTGTGAGGGTCATCTCATGGCGAAGAAAAGCACCAATTTTGAGAAGCGCTCGGCGCAAGACCTCAGTTCGCTACAATGTCAGTATCCCGGGAAATGTGGCAACGAGAGAGCGCTTAAGGCGAATGGCCAGTGGCACTGGCTTTGCGCTATCCACCGCGACCACCAGAATGCAGCGTGCGCGCTACCAAAAATCAAGCAAAGCAAGGAAGGCAAGTTCCAAACGACCGAAGATTCGTGATTCTACTCATGTAGAAGAGGATCGCGGGACTATGCTCGGGGCTCCAATCTCACGCAGCGGTGATGCTGGGAACGCAGAACGACCTACACGTCTAGAACATGCACGGGATTGCAGCGCGCGTGATCACACAGACGTTGCAGCCAACGCGACAGAATCGGCGCCGTTGGATCCACCGGTTGAGGGAGGCTGCCACACGACGCCACCACCGACGAGCGCTGTACACACGCTTCCCCATGTGTCTGTTCAAGTGAATTACACGCATGCGCAAGACCTTCCGCCCATTCACATTCGCGTAGCTGCCGCATCTTCTCCATCCGTCTACATTGTAGATCAGGCAGTCCCGGTCCCCCCGCGCAGCCAACAGCGGTTCCAGCATCTTACATCTCCTGTGTTGCGCCTCAGGTGGAATATGGCCACACTGACGAGGATAGCGGCACTCGAGACCAGACCATTGCGACGGCAGCAACACCGAAGGAGTTCGCCCATGGCTCTCCATCTGTGTTGAGCCCTAACGTTGGCACGAGGCCGTCATCTTGTTTGCAACGCAAAAGTTCTACTGGTGAATAAAATCACGTAGATGAAGCACAGGGCCCTCGCTGAAGGTATAGCTTTCAGTCAGGCAAGCTGTAATCCGTGATATACACGCTTGAATGTTATGGCTTCTGATTAGTTTTGCTCTAAGCATCAACTACGAATTTGTTAGTTAGTTGCTTGCTTTTAAGATGGCTGCGACTTCCCATTACAATGACTCGATAGTTCTGTTCTGCTCTATAGCAATGGCTTTCATGTTGAGTACTGCCGGCACTGCTGACTGTGTAGTTCGAGCTACAGCGTTTGAAACACGATCTTCTTCGCGCTGAAATTCCTTTACTTTCGCAGGAGAACCGGTAAGTTTATCTAATGTTAATCGGTGAGTGAGTACGATGGAGGACCGATGTCTGACCCGTGAGAGTGCTACATAAGTGAAAGGTATGCTAGGAATCGAATTCGAGTGAAATACGACATACTTACAAGTAAGACCTTGGACTTTATGCACGGTCATTGCGTAGGCAAGCCTAAGCGGGATGCCTCTTCGTACTACACGGAGATCGCTTGATTCCTTTCCCCACGATACGTCTTTAGGATTTATTGGCACAATGTTCGGTATGTCGTCCAGCGGCGAAGGTCCTAAGTACACGTCTGTAATTTGCACGAGAACAATAGGTAATTCACTACCTCGCACAAACATAAAGTCGTACACTACGGCATTTGTACCATTACACAGTCCAGCCGACTGGGCCATGTTGTATGTGAGCGTGACGGGGCACCAATGCAAAGTTTTAGCTTGTTAGTCACTACTCTATCACGGTCTGGGTTGGTTTGCTGTGCATCCTTCACGAGCGCGCGTACCGTCCCCGCTGGAATATCTCTTTAATTGCCAACCTTTTCTGCTGAACAAAATGCTGTGAAGTAATGTTCACGATCGGTGATCTGGCGGAGCTAATACTCTTCTCGTTGGCGGCAGCTACGTCTACATTTTTGTACGCTACATGCTTTGCATTGTCCGTCCATGTAGGTTCATCTATCATTGCTAAACAGCGCGTGTTGAAGAGATCTATATCAGCTTGTGTAGGCACCTTCTGCCTCAATCTACGAAGAGCACTAAACCACTCTGGATCAAGTTTGCCTCTATTTTGGCTCGTTAAGGTACACACAGTCTGAATACTAAGCCAGATCTCCCTTCCGCGTCTTTGAGCCACGTTTGACATTTTAACTAGTGGTGTTGAAAGCGAGCTCGGTACTATAGGGTCTAACTGAGCTGCATCGCCTGTAAAATAAACGTCTCTACCTCCGAATAACTCATCCGAGTCACTCGGTCAGATTTCTCGCATCCGCCTATCTATCCAGTACAGCATCCCACACGAAATCATGCTGAACTCGTCAATAATGACGAGGTGCACGTCCTTGAATTGCTGCTGCATGTTTTTCAGCTTAGTCTGACCAGTTTTGGTTTCTGTCAAGGATTTATATGGTACAGAGAATACAGACTTAGAAAAGAGGAAAACCCAAGGGCCGAACATAGTGTCTTCCCTTGATGTTAAACGCTGCTGTCCCTTGGTGAGCAAGTAGTAGAACGCGTTTGGATGTTCGTCGCGTCGAACCATGCTCACCGACGACGTTATGCACGTCTTTCACTATGTGCCGGATCAACCAGCTCTTTCCGGACCCGCCTTCGCCATTTATTATCATCTGGAGTGGTTTGCAACTCGACTTTTCCAGCGAACATTTAAACCGTTTTCGAGACTGCTCCATTGCAAGGGCAAACGGCACCCACTGCGATTCGGCCATTGTTTCCGTACGATTTTCTTCTAGTTTCCTCACAGTCATTTATCGGATAGCGATAATGCGATATTTTCCTGGTATTCTCGTGAAATGCGTTTCCTAGTGTACGCTGGTCTTGTTTCTCTTTCGACCACGGCTTTAAACACACATTTATAAAATCACGAGCTTTGCTCATGACTTCCGCCGAGTAGGTATGCCTAGGTTTTACGTCAACGCCATTGAGGTTTCCCGAAGTGACTTCATCCGTTGGCTTTTCGTGAGAATGTTCATCGCCCACATATGGGCTGTCAATAAAAACGTATTCAGAAGCAGGGAAAGAAGAAATACTACATGAATCGCGGGAATTTCTGAGTAGATCTAGCTTGTGTTGCCGGGCCAGCTTAGCATTGGACTCTTGCCGAAGCTATTCATGCAAATTCGCTTCTTGTACTTCAAAAAAGCGTTTAATACACTGCTCATCAGTCTGTGGCAAGTCTTTCAATGATCTCCAGGGAACATACAGAAACACTTCCGAAAAGCAAAAATTTGCGTTCCCCGAAACCGGGTGCATCCGCGGGGACTTCTGCACCACCACCGCCTTGTTTCGGCGTGCTATCCACCCTTCCCCGTCCACCCGTTTCCAGATATCACCACTTTTTTTGTTTTTTTCACTATCTCAGGTATCGCTTCATATTCCTCAACGAATGTTGCGAAGCTCATCGACTCGAATTAAGTATCAGCTGGCCGGTTCATGTATGCTCGCTCGATGGGCTCGATTCTAATTGAATTCGAGTTAAATTGGTTCAGTGCAATGAGATCCTCTACCCCCTGCGGCTCCACGCGGTCGTATCTAAGATTATGGCGCAGGACTTTCACTTTACGACCGACCGCGACTTACTATGCATAGGAAGCGTTCTTAGTAAGATGTAGATCGCCTCGGGAACACCAACTTCTCTCACAGACAGCGTAGAATTTGCTACGCGTTTCAGAACCGAGTGATACGACAGGTTTGGGTCACACCGCTGGATCGCTCTAGCAATTACGCGTCGAAAGCGTAGCGTATCAGGCTCTGCTTTGCTAATGTAAGCCCCGCGTACTCTGCGGCTCCATATGAATTACCGATCAATTGTAGATCCATATTAGCACGCCAACAAGATAGTAAATGCGGTGAATAATTGTTGATCGTGGACACTTCACGTCTTAAATGTACCTTTAATGATGGGGTTCCATCCGCGCCAACATTTGTTTCAATGATCGTTTTCTCTTGCAGATTTTTAGGGAATCCAAAGCGACAATTGGAGCTCTTTTTCCTACACGATGAGTTTGCATAGCACTCATGCTGTTGTACGCGCTGTACGAGCCTGGAAAGATCACATTCCCATTCGACGGTTCCAATTGCTGGGGTCTCAACGCCAAGATATCCACCTTACCGGTGCGATGCACGCCGCATGTAGTACACGAACAGCTATCTAATTCTTGTAGTGTTTTCGACAAAACCTATATATGTTTATCAACAAATGCGGCAAGCTCCGCTCGTCCTTCATCGGTTTCTGACAGCTTTAGCACATCTGGGGCATCTTCGATCCAGAGTAGGCAATGAACGTGGGGTGAACCACGCTGCTGAAACTCAACTCTCCAGAAATGATCAATGATCTTGCCTAGTGGTTGTGCTTTACCGCACAAAATAGTATCAAAAACGTCTGGAAGCGCCGATTAAAATGCCTCGCACTGATGTCGGGGTTTTGATTCAAGTATTTTCTTCGCTCTTCAAAAGAAAGTTGCCTGCATTCTGCTAGCGTCAGGGCGGGGTTACATGCTCGAGCGAAGTCCGGCCAAATAGAGTCAGCGGCGCTCAAGGTTAAAAGAAAGTAGACCACCCTTGTTGGTAGCACACGGTTCCCAATCATGGCCATTAAATCGTCGCGGGCGTTGGACCAGTACAACCCACCACCCCGTACTCACCCGGAAAAAAAATGGCTTTAACGAATCTAACACCTGGATTGCAGCATTGAGTTCTTCTTTTTCGTTAGACAAATGTCCGCAATCTCTTCTGGGACTTTGATCACGCCCACACCCTGCAGTTTCTACTGCCGCGACACGGCTGTCCGTAACACGAACTCGTCTCACCAGGCCATCGATTTGTCTTCTCTGAATCAAATTCATGCAGAAAAACTTGAAATTCCCGTGAATTACAAAACGTCTGTCATGCCACCTCATAAGGTGTGCGCAGAAGTCGGCTAAGCTGTACTCGTGCATTCTACCTTCATTATCATTAATCGGGTGATATCCTCCTTTTCCATCCGGAAACAACGTAGGGAAGCAACACAGCATTAAATGCTCCGTCCCGTATCCATCTATCGGATGTTCTTGACGTCGCAGCTCACCAATAGGAATAGCAGGATCCGATGCATTTACACCTGCCGCCTCATCAGCTGTTCTAATTCGCTCTCTTTATTGCCCTGACTGCCTTCAAGTTCAAACGATTCAGTTAGATTGTCAAGTACGTCACTTCTTTCATCATCTCCATTTGAGCTCGCCAATTGAGATTGAGCAAACACGCTCGCGTCATCGTATTGGGTAGTGCATGTTGCACAATCTTCCGTGCTGCAGGTGGGGTCGAGCGCCGGATCCTGGAGTTCGTCCGTCACACAATCTTGTAAAGTCGGCGAATCATGCTCACTGCTAGTGACGGATAATCACGATTCTCGCTGTTGACCTGCTGAGTGTGACCGCTTAGCTCCTGTACTTTCTCATCTGTTACAGATATCGTTGGTATGTCTTGTGTGGTGTCTACTTCTTCTAGCGCACGGAGATTTTCCTCCGAAATCGAGACGTCTTTGTAGAGATCCTTGGTAGCAATCAGCCACTTCAACGCGCTTCTCGCACCAATGGCAGGCCGGACGCGAAAATACATTGTGGTTTCGTCCGACTTGGACACGAGAAAAACAACCCCACATTCCCTCAACGGCCTCGGTAGTTCTCTTACTCTTGCTCCAGGGTCATTCCAATAATTTATAGCATTGCCTCGAGTGAATTCTTGGCCGCCACGGTAGGGATTCACACACGTAGTGAACGAGATCCCCAATCCGACCAATCTTGCCTCCATCCGATTAAGTACAGCCAGTTCTTTAGGTACCTCACAGATTCGGAATCCACTGCTCCGACAGAACTTAGGTGTGCTTCAGAGCGTAGTGATCGATAGCATCGATCACACAGCCCAATCGCCTGCGTTGACTGCGTATACCCGCCAGACACACTCGAGACAAGACCCTCCGGTATAATTTCCACTGCTCCTTCCTCGTTGCGAAGGGGATCAAAACCTGGATTCAGATTCGTACAATCTTAACACGGCATTCACTGAGTTTGCGGCTCCCCGCAGCTTCCGCAGACACGAAACAGTGGGTCATCGATGCCCCCGAAAACGCTACAACGTATACAATTGTCGCTAAGTGAGTCTTCCAGACCAGAAGTCCGTACGAAAACACTAACCTTTTTTTGTCGTCCTCGATATTTTCTTCATCGTCTGCATTCAATCGAAGCATCGACTTCTTTTCTCCGCTTGTTGCGAGGAAGCTGCTGAGTATCTGCGTTCCGTTTTTGTTTCCTCGTGTCGCGCGAGCTGGCTCTGGTGCGCTCTGCTTCTGCGTCATCAACAGACACCGTAGGCTTTGGTGTTGCTTTAGGGTTTGGCGTTGTTTACGATACGGGACTGTAGATTTTGCTGTTGCCTTCAGAGCACGTTTTGCGGCTTTCGCGCGTCGTGTCAACAGCAGCTCTTGTCATCGTCTTCCCAAATGGTCTGGATGCTCATTCGGAGCTGAAGCGACGGATGTTGTAGCTCCCCAGCATCAACAAACTCACTCTACGGCTTAAATCGGCTAGATTTTGGGTGAGCATCACCCGGGATATGGTCCACTGTCGGCTTCTTCTGTTTTGTCTGTTTTGCAACTCTGCACTATATCGTGACTCCCCGGATCCATTTCCGCTACGGCAGTTGTAAAATTATGGCATTCAGGCAAGTTCTAGGCATCGACTTCAACTAAATGACTTCCAGCTATCGTATAATCACATAAAGTGGTACAACTGCTAGAAAGAATACGAGGCACGCAAGATCTCTTCATAGAAGTAACAGCGCCCGTGGTTTTTTCAGAGTCAAATCCTCTCTTGCATTCAAATCTGCTACATGAAATGAACTACCTTACAGCCTCAACACTCACTCGCGCGTAGTTGATTCTGGATGAAAGCAACTTGCCAGTTCAATGCCCACAGCCAAATATCGTGCATGCTGCGACCCTGTGCCGTGTGTTTGTTTCTCAGTTCACACACTGATGTGATCACCAGCTCTTACTGCGCGTCAGCGGAGCACAACTCTCACTTCTTGCTCCTTCGTCTGCCATGTCGTAGTCAGACTCGTCTCGCCAGTTGGGTCCCATGCCCGACGGGTTGCTGGAGACTTGGACTTCGGAGACGACGGCAAGGCCTCTCCCGGTCTTGCGCTTCTCGGAGGGCTCTCTTCGCAGATTTTGAAGGTATTGTCGCGCTCGTACTGCCACTGACTTTCGCAATGTTCGCATAGAACCCAACGCCGTCGACTTGGTGGAACTATGCACCGCACCAGGGCAGAATTCCATGTTGGGCTTCCCGTATGATCCTTTCTTCGGCTTCGCGTCCCAACCGTTACCTGAACAAGGTAGGGTTTCTCTTCAGAGGCGTCAGTCAGTAAAACGCATCCACCGTCAACTCGAACATGGAGCGTTGACTGGCGTCAATCCAGTGACGCGGTTCCACGACCTCAATAACACGCTCCGAAGAAAGACAGCACAGCATGGGTCACGCTCACATCCACAACGCTCGTAGCCGAGATAGACTCGCGGAAATCAGCGACGCGAAAAGAGGTTGACCTCGCCTCTTCTCTCTGCTTCACGCGTCAATTTGGATAGCCTTCAGCGGCTCCATGGTTGGTCTTGCAAATGCGTCGAATGTTCAGGGTGAGTGTGCAGCACTGCTCAAAGCAAAGTAGGCTGGAGCGAAGATGCGAGGGATGATCGTATCCTTCTGTGGCGTCAATGGTCCGCTGGCTCGTGGAACCTGTGCATCATAGCGTGGTTCGTATGAACATTGCAACAAATATCTTATCGGTTCCGCTCCATTCTAACTTATACTGTTCAGCAGTTACTATTTTTAGACTCGCGGCGGTGTACTTTCCCGCAGTACGTATGACATACTATATACATTACCGGGCATTCAAAATAGATTGACTGAAGACACGCTTTGAAAAAAGCCTGAAACCATAATGGATACGTAGTATAAAGGAGAGTTTGGTCGTTTTAGAAGATTGGGAAGACTTTGCTCTCAATGCTTATTTGCTGCACATGTCCATACTTTACTCTATCATACTGTCACAGCCCTGTCGCGGGTACTTTCGGGTAACTCAGCAAGATTATCCTGATCGAGCGCACTTCCTTCTTGCCTGTTTATCGGTGTATCTCCTCTACACGGAATCATGGACTGATGATTCGATGATTCCTAACGTGTATACTTCTTTCTCGCAGTGTCGCAAAATTTCCTCTACTCGCGTTCCATCCTCGGCAGTTGCTCCACGGTTCTACCGGTTGCCATATGCAATGCCGTTTGCATAACCATACTCACAGTTCTACCTGCTGCAACTATCCACCTGCAAAATTCAACGTTGTGAGGCTTCGCGACGCGCAGCGCGTGGCGCACTGTTGAAGTAGAAAGTGGGCTACCTGCTGCAACAATCAAACAAACCACAGCGCACGTTTCCCCGGCTACCTCCCACGCGCTCAACATTGCAGTTCGGCTCGCGCTATGGTTAGCGAACCGAGCCATACCACCAACGTAACGTGCGTCGATGACCTCCTTGTCCCTGCAAACCATGCCGTACGTGTTTTGCGAACACCGCGCTTCCTGTATGCCATTAGTTCAAAATTAGTAGTTACCCTCGCATCGGCTCTCGATACGCGTACCGCTCTCTCGATTTGCCATTTCCCGACTCAAAACCTCACCGACGTACTGCGTGACGGAGTCGTCCTTCGATTGCCCATCTGTGACGAGAGAGTCCCTTTCCTTCGATAGATTTGAGACCCATTGCTGCGTGACGCCTCGTTGCATCGGCTGATTTCCGCACGTTATTGTCGAAAGCAATGAATCAGCAACGCATTCAAACCTGGCCTTCGAAGCTTTGTCAGCATGAGTGTATACATACATCCGAGCATTATTCACACGAAAATACCGCTCGATTTTCGCTCCAGGCCGCAGGTTTCTCTCCAGTCGGTACGGGCGGCACAGTGGCATGGGATTTCCTGTCGCGGAAATTAGTACCGTTAGCTTTGCAATCGTCCAATTGCGTTTTCCCTTCAAAACCTGAGCTTACCGGTGGTTCTTTGCGAGACCACAAATGTAGAGGTTCATGCAAGACGACTTCCATACTCGGTATATGCCCCAATTACAGAACTGCTGCATTATGATCGATTCGATTAGCACATCGTCATAGCTTACCACGGTTTTCTTAGGTGCCCTACCGTTTGTGTTCGCGAACCCTACCAGAGAAGCTCTGCCCTTCTCTCGTCAAAACAGATCCATCTTTAGTTGTTTCATTGAGGTGCGTGATCAATCTCCACAACCTGCACACAAAACAAAGTGACGTTACCTAGCCATCGGTCTAAACCAGCATTGTAGGTCCCATCTACGTGAGTATGACGACTCATCCAGAATGTGCCCTCCAGTCTCCGGTACGCTTGCTTCCAGCACCATCCTCGCTGCAACCGCCACGGTTTCAAGGTACCACATGCAGCAACTCTCGTTTCTACAAACATCGACGACTTCCCACCTGAATATCACTATCACCAATTTCTTGCCCATCACAGCTACACCTCACGATACCTACATCCACAGTACCAAGGTCCGGCTACAAATGCATCAAAACCAGACGGCATCAGGCATGGTTCGCTACGGAAGTACTCTAGCTCTACCTGTCAGGAATGGTCATCCAGCGCTCCAGTGATGTTGGTTTCTCCTGTTGTTGCAGCAGCAGTGGCAGAAACATATCCTTTCAGTTTTTTTTAATCTGCTGACATTATCCCGACCTGACGCTGTAGCACCAGGGTCCTCTTAAAAGTATTCCTCCTCGCCTTCAATGCTAGAGGTGCATATTCGACACTTTCAGAGGTGGTCCCAGCTGACGAATGGAGTCGAGTTGTCGGGCTCGTAGTGCATACTGCCTCTAACGTTGTCATGATCCCAACATATTGGACGCCACGGAGAGTATACACCGCACCGGGATAGAAGTCGACGTTAGGTATCCCATACAGACACCGAATTGGCATCCCACAGTCACCTGCAGGTTTGCCAATATTCAACGGCGTCAGGCACCCTGGTCATAAAGCGTAGGCTCTATCACGAAGGGTCAACCATGGAACGCAGATCCCTCGATAGTTAGGAAGCCGCTCGGAAGAGGCAACGCAATTTGAGCGTGACGCAGACATCCGCAGCAGGGCGAGTAGTCGTAATAAAGTCGCGAAAGTCGACAACGCGCGAGAAGTAGTTGACAACGATTTCTTCTGTCTGGCAGGAACTTCGTTGTATAACATCCAGAATTCCATGCTTGCGTAGAGCGGGTGAGCTGAAAGCACACGTGTGGCGCGTCAATCAAAATCGAAAGTGACCGGTTGAAGTGCAGGGTTCCTACCCACCTCCTTTCTCCATCAACCGGAGGGACCTTAAGCCGCTGGCACCAGATAGCCAAGAATATAGAGATTAGCGCTTTGACGTGACGGTCGTCGGCATAGTTCACCGACGACACCCACATCAACCACGCAACGCATATGCTGCCGTTGCGTAGAGGCGACGGAGATGGCCACTACCTTGGCGCGGACCCTCGACGCGCACGGTGGAGGAGCTTCAATAATGTACTGATGCTTTTCGATTCAAGTTCAGTGTTCATTTATCGAGGGATCAGATACATCGTGTACCCATCCAACGTTTTTGACTTCTTTACGAGCGCCATCGCTGTCGCATTTGATGTAATATCCACTAAATCACAGTGCCCTCGCTTATTCAGGGTCGGCCAGGCTGAAGGGGTGTACACGACCTAAATCGTCACGGCTAAGTCGTAGCTAAAGCGTCGGATCAAGCCGCAATCCTTGCGTGCCTGAACAAAAGAGATTACTTTCGGTTTCTTAAAATCGACCTCAGTTTAGTGGGCAGTTAAATCATTCGACAGGTGGTTCTGCCGAACCACTGTTTGAAGCGTCTAACATCTGATTTTTTGAAGTTCAATAGAGAGGTAGAATTTCGATCAAATTGCTCTAGTGCGTTGAATGATAAAATGTCCGCCCTAACCCGCTTTCTAATAACGTCAGTTGTTTCCAAAAGGGTACATGAAGCTGTAAAACAGAGTAAAAAAGTCAAAGTTCGTTTCATTATAGGGGCTTTGCCCTAGGTGAGAATTCTATTTTCCTATAGTGTTCGCTCTAGAACGAGGCTGCTCCACTCCACGAAAGAGATTCCTTTCAAGATGACTCCAATGTCTCCTCGGTCATTTTTTGGACACGTGAGACGACTGGGCTTCCTGCAACTTTCCGTGTGTTTCTTCTTGACCTTTGGGTCCAGGCAACGCGCCACCTCAAACAAACAAGTGTTTGCGTACAAGACGCGATTTGACTCGTACACTGGGTCGTAATCGCGCTCGCAGAGTGTCAGCACTTGTCTTCCGGGTCGAATTTATGGGCCTCAGTTCGCGCGCTAGTGCTCGTCACCTGTAGCAGCGCCACGACCCAAACCACCAGCTTGTTCATAGTCGCTCGGTTCTTGCCCCTTCGCTTGACTGCCAATGATACTCTCAGTTGTACACCATTTCTGGATCAAATCGAGGATATCCCAGTTCAAAACGAGAATTCAAACGAGAGGATCGTGGTAAGATGCTTCTTTCTATGGTCGAATATCATAGGTATGGAGATAGAGACGATCTGAGCAATTCTCGTTTTCATCTTGAAAATTCTCAATTTGATCAAGAAATGGTGTACTGTACATGTACTCTTTCGAACTACGGTAGGTGAAACTCGTGTAGACGTGGTGATCACTCCTCGTTTATGGGTTAACTCTCGTACTGTACGTAAATCAATTGGACTGTGCACAGACAATCCTCTTTGTTGTGGTATCCCAAATAGTGATACCTTCTACTTAGTAGTGTTAAGGTGCTTATCCCGATGACCCATGGTTTTCAACTCAAACTATCCTTTGACCTCCAGATTGTGGTTAGTGATACGAAACTGAGTGTTATCGCTATCAAGGGTAATTCACTATCGGGAGAGTCCGTTTCGTGAAATATGTCCCAAAGTTCAGCAACAGTATGGGTCCTTACTGCATCGGTTTGATTCTATTCAACGAAATGCAGATGATATTATTACTAGTTACGGTTTGAGGTCTGGCCAAGTATAGCAGGTGAACCAGCAGTAAGCGGGGGGTGAGGATCATCCGCAGTTGTCGATCTCACCCAGATCTTCCTGACCTTTCTGTATAGTTGTATATATATATATATATATATATATATTGTCCATTGTTATTCATCGTGTCACGGCTATAGTTTTGTGGTGGCGTGCCCGCGATATTATACTAATGTACGGACAAGAGAGAACAAGCTACGATTTGCTCGCGTTATGCAGATCATCGCGTGCTCAATTGTGGTTACTGCTACCATGAGTGCTGGTTGTAATGATACAGCCCTAGATAATGATTCCTCTCGATTGTAATAACATATGCTCTCGGGCTATCCCTACGGAGGGATTGTCTCGATCTCGCTCTTAATCTTCCCCGCCAGTTCGCTCGGTGCCCAGTCGTAATCCAGTGAACCAATAGCGTAAATAGACGTAATCGTACATAATTATGTAGTTATGTCCGTATAATAGAACGCTTTCCATATTAGAGATATTCTGGTCAAAGAGACTGGGTCTTTTACTGGGATCAGGTATATACCGGCGGAGATCCCGGTAGATGTTGAAATACCCTAACTGCGCGAATAAGAATGGGTGGTTCTCTGAGGGAGACACATCTTTCTCGAGACAGCAAGCTAGCATATGTGATTAAATCGATCTCCCAGCAAATCCACGTTTTTTTTCAGCGTGTGGCTGTGTGTCCTGCCGATTTACGTAGACTTTCCATTGCCCACATACAACGCAAAGTCAAATACCGGTGTAAGCGTGTCAGTGCTGCCTGCACATGACGAACCCCAGTTAATGATCTCGACCGGTACGCTGGTGACTGGACAGATGCCGAGTTGTATCCCTCGCATTGCTAACTGGTTCATATTCGCACCAATTCAATACCATGTCTATGCATTACCACCCGAGCAAACCGCAGTAAGCCCCTCATACCTCGCTCCAGAACCCGCGCCTCTTACGCGTTGATCTCGCTCCCGATCAGACCGGGCATGCTCGAGTCGATGCGCGGATAAGACCGAAAGAGCTGAGCGTAAGCGCGTTACGGATTGGTATGAGTGCTCAAGTGCAGGAGTTCGTGAAAAGCGTGATATTCAAATGGTTATTGCCTCTCTTCAGGGCGATTCGTTTGCACGAAAATCATAGATTATCCGAATTACCTCAGTCTTTTGATAGGTTAATAGGTCCCTCGTGCGATTTGGCATGGTCTCGGGAGGATCTATGCTTTATCACCAAAAGATGCGATATTTGCCGAGGTGCCAACCAACTCTAAATTAACATTGATAAAAAAGAAATAATATAAAAAAATATTTCAAAAAAATAAGATATATTACAAAAAATATCAAAAAATAAACGAATTAAAACACCAATAAATGCAATTTTCGGTACAATATACTAGTACGGTATTATAGTACATGTTTACCGTGATGATGATTTACGTGTTCGTGTAACCCGTTATAGGTGCAGCACCTATACTCTGTATACCTAGTAGCACCAAATATGATGTTAGCACACGATCCCGTACTATGTTAGGTACGAAGCAGGGTCGCGGTTGGTAGATTTGCGGGTTGCCAGTTCGGACGGCTAGCCAATCACTTTGAAAACCTACAGCCTCTAGCGGTGAGCTAGTAGGTTTGTGTCCGCTCACTGGTTGGCATCCCGCGAGTGGCATGCCAGGAAAAGAGGACCCGTGTGGCTGACAAGACCGGCTTCATAAAGCTCGGAGTCCTGTATGCTGCTCTAGGAGAAACAAAGAGGCTTCGTATTGCATTGTTTCTTGGGCTTCCGGTGCTTTCGTGTTTGCTAAAAGATATAGTCGTGCGCGCCTTCGTAGAAGCGCTCCTTAACCCTGTAGTGTATGCTTCGACGTGACGACTTGTGCAATTAGTCAAATAGATGCACACCCTGCGAGGGAGCCAACCTTGATTGTCATGGTGCTGTGTCGTCTGGTTGATCGGGAAGGTTGATTCGGCTGCGACGTTGGGTGGCCTCGATACAGAGTGCTAGCGGGGGGGAGTGAGTGGTGTTGTCTAACTGGAACGGTTCGATCGCCCCTCCGCAACAAATCGTGTTTATTAATAACCCAGTGAGATACAGAAATCAGGATGTTTATTTGGCCATGAACATGAACCTGCAACCTGCAATCCAACTCTCACCCGCTGGAGCACGGACTGCTGCTTGAGTTTGACATCTGCTTTCTGATTGGTCGATTTTTCCTTCACTGCAAACGCCATGCCAATTAGTGAGAACCCCTAATCCGTATTGCCAATGGGGTATGCCTTCCGCATACGGATGTGTCCACACACACACACACGTCCTCTCCTTCTCGGCCAGCGGGGAAGCGCTTCGAAGATCCTATCGATACATCAACTGTCTGTTTATGCCTAATCACTGTTCCTACTTGAGAACAGAGTACATTTCAAGACTCTTCGCGCTTTGGTGGTCACTATGCGCGTAAGGAGCTGTTGAAGTCATTCAAGCGAGTGATTTACGATGGTTATTCCTCGCAGAGGTCCTCCAATGCATATATGATATTGAATTTTAACCACCGTCATGTCAGTAATAACTCTGCATTTCAAGCTAAACGATGAAGTAAAAGTTGAAGCGAATTTATTGTATTATTTACAGAAATGTTACAACTATATCGCTTTAAAGAGGATACAGAGTTGAGATCGCAATTTCAAAGAGAAGCTCAATCTATTGCGCTAGCTGGGAGTTGAACGTCGTAATCAACGGTTCGAGGAACTCAGGTGGTGCAAAACTGTCCTGATATCGTCACTATCAAGGTTAATCTCGGTTGATCATCGATAGAGAGTTGCCGGTAGTTTTACCGGAAACGAAGGCAGCTCAAACATTGGGAATGAGTGGGCTGATCGCCGCATACCGTGGAAATAGATATCATTCACGGCGACGCCATAAGTGCGTGAACACAATGGCTTTAGTGAATGCGCCCATAAAATGAGAAGAATCTCACGAGATAAGCGCCATTCGTCAGAACATCAGATCCAGGCGGACAGGAAGATCAGCAGGCTTTACACCAGGGCCATGGTTCTTATCTTCTGCCACAGCACCTGCACGGGGTCACCTCGAAGAAGCAATGCGTAGCAGTCTCTATAGCCCGGCATCCGGGGCGCTACAGTGTTGCGCCAGCGATGATCTGCACTCACTTGACTCTGGCCTCTAGACGGGAGTTTATTGGCTGAACTTTCGGTATTTGTCAGTGGGGCACTTTGTTACAAATTTATTGCCAATAATCCTGGGTCAATTTTTGCTTATTGTATTGAGGTCGTGTACCGTATTCCTATATTGTACTGACATGCATCTGCATTATTTGCTACTCGTCGTCAAACTCGATCGACGGTAATCTTCGACAAATGTAACGGTAGCTACCTAACCAAATATTGTATTATGCGCTTACCGCTCGTCAATATCGTCGCCACCATCCCGCTACTGAAGTCGTCATCCTATACGAAGATCGCCTAAATCCTTGTCTTTCATGCTGAACTCCATCAAGAACGCACTAGCTGGGTCATCTAGGAGACTTGTAGGCGAGTCAGCGGCACACTGAGCTCTAGTTGTTTAATGCTCCTTACGCTATTTATACATCAACTTTCGTTTCTGTTCCTGTGGTGGCCTGTCAACTTCGGAATACTTGTCCAGCGCGACGTTCACTTTGTTGTTAACGAAAACTCAACTATCTCAGCTTCTCTCACACTTCGTGTAGGATTCTCGAGCATGCTTCGGCTCTTTCACGGCGCCATCCACACGGCTGACGTCTGGCGGCTTCCTTGATGCCGTCGGCGCGTACGCTAGCACAAATTAATATTGCTACTGAAAATTTGTGGCTGGGCTGAACTGTCAGCAATCACATATGCAGTAACTGTATGATCAACTCTAGAATTTGATTGGCTACTTAGATTTGTCAATAAAATGAATCAGTCAAGCAAGCACATACGGAATACGGTAGTTCAGTAATAAAAATTATATTGAAAAACGATTATTTATTGTATTGACTGCTACCTCTGATTGCTGAGCGATTCCCATAGTCTGCAAACTGTAAAGACGGAAAAGAGGAAGGGGAACGGATCACAAAGATGTGTGAATGGAATTCTAGTCACAGCGCAGTGGTAAAAATTTTACGTACCTGATTGAGTGAATAACAGCGACATTC